>NW_004444108.1:4148456-4174393 GCF_000243295.1 Trichechus manatus latirostris | reverse complement strand
GTGTGTAGATATGTGTGTGTATGTGTATATGTGTGGGTGTGTGTCTGTGTGTGCATGTGTGTGTATAGAGAATATGTATATATGTAGCCCTGGTGGCACAATGGTTAAGTGCTCAGCTGCTAACTGAAAGGTCAGCAGTTCAAACCTACCCAGTGGCTCTGCAAGAGAAAAGACCTGGCAATCTGCTCCCATAAAGATTACAGCCTAGGAAACCCTATGGGGCAGTTCTACTGTGTTGTACAGAGTCGCTATGAGTCAGAATCAGCTTGATGGCACACAACAACTATATATGCATATATGCACATATATATGTATATGTATGTATACACACACACGATACAATTAGTGAGCAACCACTAAAATAATAGGAATCTTTTGACACAAAACCAGATCTAGATTTGTATACTTTCTATGACTACAGTAACACTCTAAATATAATCATTTAGCCTTTCTCAATTTGAAAAGTATAACTTTGGATTAAAAATTCAATGTTCTGTACTATTGCATTTTGTGAAATAGGAATACTCGTGTTCTACTATTTATAATCAAGTATTACAGGTACATTCTCATCGCCCACCTCTACTCTCTGGCACCCAGAACCTTTACATTTGCAGGATTCATGACCTGGTAATCATGTCCTTGCTGAGCTAGTGTCTGATCCCTCCCTTTCCAGAGAAGGGAAGGTGGTTTTGAGATCCCAGCAATTGTGCTAAGCCTGGAGCCTAGATTGGTGTGAATATGGGGAACCATAGGTGCTTCTGTTTAAGCTTTCCTAGCTTTCAAATACCAGTAAGTAAACTAGGTAATAGGACATCCTGGGGGACAACTGGAGCCCTGGTGGCGCAGTGGTTAAGAGCTCAGGCAGCTAACCAAAAGGTCAGCAGTTTGAATCCGCCAAGTGCTCCCTGGAAACGCTACGGGGCAGTTCTACTTTATCCTATAGGGTCCCTATGAGTCAGAATCGACTTGATTGCCATGGGTTGTGTTTGTTGGCTTGGGGGACAATTATTCAGCTTCAATTCTTTTCTTGCTAGTACAAATTTTAAAGTAATTATCTACCATAACATCAAAAAAGGGTCAATAATTGTTGTTTTTCCTTTCTTATGTAGGATCCTAGAAATCTCAGTACTTAATTTAAAGCTCCATTATTGAAGCAGACTGCCACATCCTTCTCCCATGGTTAGTGGTTAGAACCGCTGACTTCTCAGTCAGCAGCAGAGCACTTAACCACTGGGCCACCAGGGCTCCTAACCACATGAGTCTGATACATTTATTTCCCCTTTATGTTTTTAATTTTTCCATTTTCATTTTAAAGATATCCATCTGTATGTATTGTTAAACAGTATTTTAATCTTTTTTTTTGAAGGTTAGAGGGCGTCTGATGTTTCTGTCTTCCCAGTATTTCTCCCTCTGTCCCATCCTGTCTTTGGGAAACTGAGCCTCCTCCAGTAGTGGTATGCTGGTTAATGTTTCACATCTGGCTCTCTGAGAATAGAGAAAGCCCTAGCCTAGTCTGTAGCATTTGCCAATTTCTGTAGTATAAATAATCCTCCCACCATGGCTGACTTCAAGCAGATGTTCCCGAACACAGAGTTGGAAAAACACAATAGTGCTTGAGTTGGTGTGAATGGTTCCAACACATCACTGCTGTGACCCCATGTTGTTGTGGAGGGGCTGCCAAACACCAGATCCTATCCCCTATATATGTGGAAGAAAGACAGAGGCTTAGAATTTTAAAATAAGATTTCCTGTTTATAAGAACTGCATTGCAAGAAGGAAGGAGGAGAAAAGCTTACAAGGCAGGAGCTGGAAACTACCACCTCCAAGACCCTTAAAACTTCAGAATTACAGGCTTCCTTTTATGCCTGAACGTGCCCAATACTTTTCCAAGAGATTCCATGGGTCAGCAAGTGGGGAGGGGCCTCCTGACCCAGGAGGGGAGGGAGAATAAGCTGGTGCTGTTCAGCAAGGAAGGAAAGAGTGGACTTTGTGGCCATAAGTTAGCAAACTTCTAAAAGGCTATTTTAAAGGGCTGCTGATAGCATGCATGTCAAAGCAGTCATCGTATCTGTCCAATAAAATCTATAAAAGTTTTATCTGGAGGAGTAAAATATTGAATATCTATAAAGGAATCACAGTGCTTATCCAGGAGAGCTGAACGTTAAGGACCTTTTTGTTAAGAGATTTTTAACCTTTGGAATACATAACATGAAGTGTTGATAATTAATATATAGAGAGAAACTAATTTCTTCATACTTCCTGATCACAGTAACTGGACAAGGAGAGCCAAGCTGCACCAATCAAATTCTCTTTCCTGTGAATATAAATCCTGAAAGATTTTAAAGAATCTGAAAAGCAGATAGGGTTGCTCACATATAAATAGAGGGAAATGCCATGTTAAGCAATGATGGGTTTTCTTTGCAAAGAATCTCCTTTTTATAAAAACATGTCATGTATGAGCTAGGAATAAGACACAATAAATCTGATATTAACCATCTTTCCCTTTAGGAAAGATTATGGTGATGTCACCAGTTTGGCAGCCACGAACTGGTTAAATTTGGCAGACTCAACGATCAACTGTGAGTGACAGTCTGAAAATATTTAATAACAAAATCAATACACTTCAAGTTAACAGTAGACAACTAGCTAAAAACACATTACAACCAAAACAATATAGGAGTCTTTGGGAGAATTTCTCTTCCAAGTGTCTGAGTGTTCTTCCATTTGGGAATGAACAGTTTATTACTTGTTGCTTCCATTTTCTCCCCTAAGTCAAAAGGAGAGTCATAGCATCAACAGAAGTTGAATTTACCCAAATAAAATGCAAAAGAGAATCAGTTTTCTGAAAATTTTCACCATGATTTTTCTTTACCTAATTAAGATATTCATAAGGTTTTCACTGACCAATTTTTTTAGAAGTAGATCACCAGGTCCTTCTTCCTAGTCTGTCTTAGTCTGGAAGCTCCACTGAAACCTGCCTACCATGGGTGACCCTGCTGGTATTTGAAATACTGGTAGCATAGCTTCCAGCATCATACCGACATGCAAGCCACCACAGTATGACAAACTGATTAAGATCAAAGACTACAGCCTTCAGTATGGATTACACCTCAACACAAAGAAAACAAAAATCCTCACAACTGGACCAATGAGCAACATCATGATAAATGGAGAAAAGATTGAAGTTGTCAAAGATTTCATTTTACTTGGATCCGCAACCAATGCCCACGGAAGCAGCAGTCAGGAAATCAAACAATGTATTGCATTGGGCAAATCTGAAGTAGATCTCTTTAAAGTGTTAAAAAGCAAAGCTGTCACTTTGAGGACTAAAGTGTGCCTGACCCAAGACACATGGTATTCTCAATCGCCTCATAACGCATGTGAAAGCTGGACAATGAATAAGGAAGACTGAAGAAGAATTGATGACTTTGAATTACGGTGTTGGCGAAGAATATTTAATATACCATGGACTTCCAGAAGAATGAATAAATCTGTCTTGGAAGAAGTACTGCCAGAATGCTCCTTAGAAGCGAGGATGGCCAGACTTCATCTCACGTACCTTGGACATGTTATCAGGAGGGACTAGTCCCTAGAGAAAGACATCATGCTTGGTAAAGTAGAGGGTCAGTGAAAAAGAGGAAGACCCTCAACAAGATGGACTGATACAGTGGCTACAACAACTGGCTCAAATACAGCAATGACTGTGCAGATGGCACAAGACCAGGCAGTGTTTTGTTCTGTTGTACGCAGGATTGCTGAGTCGGAATTAACTTGACTGCACCTAACAACAGCAACAACAACAACAATTAAGATAATACATTTGGAAGACACTACATATATAATCTCATTTCACCCATTCACAGTACTCTGAGGTAAATGAGACCACCAATAGGTTTAATAATGTGATTAGGGGCAGCTCCTGGCAGATAAGACTAATCAATCATGCCCTGCTTTCCTGCTGAATCCACATATGGCCCCAGGACCCTGACTGAAACATTCCACACGGCTTCTATCAGTCAGACAGATACGGCTTAAAGATGAGATTTATCATCCATGGACTAGCCCAGCTAGTATCAGTGCCCAGACGGGACCCACGTCTTTTGTGCCCTTCATGGTGCATCATCATCTTCTTCCTCCTCCCTTGTAGAGAAGGGTAAATGGTAGGGAAGAGAAAGTTAATGAAGGAATTCATATCCATCAATGAGGCATCCTTATTGAACACCTGCAGGTCGTCCTCCACCAGATCCAGCACCTCCCCCTACAGCAGGGCAGAGGAGCCACTGTTGCCCGAGAGGGGGGTGCTGCTTCCCTGGGCTCACTCTGCTGGTGTCCCCAGCCGGGAGGCCCGAGGAGCACACCTGAGATGCCCAGCACTCGCCCTCCATCCCAAGAGTGAGATATATAGTTTTTGAAACATTAGACATGCCTTTTTTTTCTCCCCATATTTCAAGCATCAGGATTTTTTTTTTTTTTTTATCGTGCTTTAGGTGAAAGATTACAGCTCAAGTTAGTTTCTAATACAAAAATTTGTACACACATCATTATGTGACCCTAGGTGCTATCCCTATAACGTGACAGCACACTCCCCCTTTCCACCCCAGATTTCCCAGGTCCATTCAACCAGCTCCTATCCCTTTCTGCCTTCTCATCTCGCCTATTTACTCTCACGTATCTACTTGAGTTAAGAAGCACACTCTTCACGAGTATCATTTTATGTCTTATAGTCCAGTCTAATCTTTGTCTGAAGAGTTGGCTTCAAGAACGGTCTTAGTTTCGGGCTAACAGATAGTCCAGGGGCCATGTCTTCCAGGGTCCCTCCGGTCTCAGTCAGACCACTGAGTCTGGTCTTTTTACTAGAATTTGAGTTTTGCACCCCACTTTTCTGCTGCCCCTTCAGGGACTCTCTGTTGTATTCTCTGTCAGGGCAGTCACTGGTGGTAGCCAGGCACCATCTAGTTCTTCTGGTCTCAGGCTGATGGAGTCTCTGGTTTACGTGGCCCTTTTGTCTCTTGGGCTAATACTTTCCTTGCGTTTTTGGTGTTCTTCATTCTCCTTTGCTCCAGGTGGGTTGGGAAAAATTGATGCATCTTCGATGGCTGCTCACTAGCTTTTTAAGACCCCAGACGCCACTCACCAAAGTGGGATGTAGAACGTTTTCTTAATAAACTTTGTTATGCAAATTGACCTAGATGTCCCCTGAAACCAGGGTCCCCAGACCCCTGACCCTGCTACTCTGTCCCTAGAAGTGTCTGGTTGTATTCAGGAAACTTCTTAGCTTTGGGGTTAGTCCAGTTGTGCTGACTTCCTCTGTATTGTGTGTTGTCCTTCCCTTCACCTAAGATAATTCTTCTTTACTATCTAGTTAGTGAATTCCCCTTTCCCTCCCTCCCCACCCTCATAAACACCAAAGAATGTTTTCTTCTGTGTTTACACTTTTTCTTGATTTCTTATAATAGTGGCCTCATACAGTATTTGTCCTTTTGCGACTTACTAATTTCACTCAATATAATCCTTCCAGATTCATCCACATTATGAGATGTTTCAAGGATTCACAGTTATTCTTTATCGTTGGGTAGTATTCCATTGTGTGAATATACCATAATTTGTTTATCCATCCGTCCGTTGATGGGCACCTAGGTTGTTTCCATCTTTTTGCTATTGTGAACAGTGCTGCAATGAACCTGGGTGTGCATATATCTATTTGTGTGATGGCTCTTAGTTCTCTAGGATATATTCCAAGGACTGGGATAGCTGGATCGTATATTACTTCTATTTCTAGCTTCTTAAGGAAGCGCCAAATCGATTTCCAAAGTCGTTGTACCATTTTACATTCCCATCAGCAGTGTGTAAGTGTTCCAGTCTCTCCACAACCTCTCCAACATTATTTTGTGTTTTTTGGATTAATGCCAGCCTTGTTGGGGTGAGAGTGAGACAGCATTTCATTTTAGTTTTGATTGGCATTTCTCTAATGGCTAATGACTGTGAGTATTTCCTCATGTATCTGTTAGCCACCTGAATGTCTTCTTTGGTGAAGTGCCTGTTCATATTCTTTGCCCATTTTTTTATTGGGTTGTCTTTCTATTGTTGAAGTTCTGCAGTATCTTGCAGATTTTAGAGGTCAGACCCTGATCGGATATGCTGTAGTCAAAAATTTTTTCCCAGTCTTTAGGTTGTCTTTTTACTCTTTTGGTGAAGTCTTTTGATGAGCATAAGTGTTTGATTTTTAGGAGTTTCCAGTTATCTAGTTTCTCTTCTGGTGTTTGTGCATTGGTTTGTATTCTGTTTATGCCATGTATTAGGGCTCCTAGCGTTGCCCTTATTTTTTCTTGCATGATCTTTATCATTTTAGATTTTATATTTAGGTCTGTGATCCATTTTGAGTTAGTTTTTTTGCATGGTGTGAGGTATGGGTTTTGTTTCAATTTTTTGGCAGATGGATACCCAGTTATGCCAGCACCGTTTGTTAAAGAGACTTTTCCCCATTTAGCGGACTTTGTGCCTTTGTCAAATATCAACTGCTCTTAGGTGGATGAATTTACATCTGGATTCTCAATTCTGTTCCATTGGTCTATGTATCTGTTGTTGTACCAGTACCAGGCTGTTTTGACTACTGTGGCAGTATGATAGGTTCTAAAATCAGGTAGCGTGAGGTCTCCCACTTTGTTTTTCTTCTTCAGTAATGCTTTACTTATCCGGGGCCTCTTCCTTTTCCATATGAAGTTAATGATTTATTTTTCCATTAAAAAATGTCGTTGGAACTTGGATGGGGATTGCATTGTATCTGTAAATCACTTTGGGTAGAACTGACATTTTCACAAGGTTGAGTCTTCCTATCCATGAGCAAGGTATGTTTTCCCACTTCTGTAGGTCTCTTTTGGTTTCTTGCAGTAGTGTCTTGTAGTTTTCTTTGTATAGGTCTTTTACATCTCTGGTTAGATTTATTCCTAAATATTTTATCTTCTTGGGGGCTACTGTAAATTGTATTGATTTGACGATTTCCTCTTCCAAGTTCTCTGTGTTGGTGTAGAGGAATCCAACTGATTTTTGTATGTTTACCAACACCTAAACTTTGACGAATCATCCTTATCGGTTACTTGGTTACCCAATGGACAGGTTTTACATTATCATAATAAAGTTAAAAAACAGATTTTGATGACTTAATAACTTGTCATTCTTTCTCTTTTTCCCTCTTTAGCCTTTTTATGGCCTCTTGGAAAATATATCAGTGGTTATTGTCTAAAAAAATAAAACAAGACAAGAATTTCATTATCTTTCATAATTAAACAAGAAAAAATGTAAAAAATGTGTCATTTTTTCTCAATCCCCTGAAATGCTGTTCAAACATCATGCCTCAATACCACCCTCCTGGCTGGAAAAACAGCACTATTAATGAAATATTTTCTGTCATTGGGCAAATAGATTTTACTCTGTTCTGCAGGATAAAGTGAAAAATGTTGCACAAAGTAGCATTCATTCCCTATTTGACTGAAAATTGCTCAAATTGATCAGAATGTTTCCCAGCCATTCTACAGATGTTGGCTGTGTAGGCTGTTGCCTTCCACAGGAATATGGATGAGGTGGGGCCATTAACGCACTAGCTTTTGCTGTTAGTTCAGTGATTCTTTGTTTTAATGGTCCAGCAACACTATTCTGGAGCCCTGGTGGCACAGTGGTTAAGAGCTCGGCTGCTAACCAAAAGGTCAGCAGTTCGAATCCACCAGCCACTCCTGGGAAACCCTATGGGGCAGTTCTACTCTGTTCCATTGGGTCACTACGAGTCGGAATCGACTCGATGGCAATGAGTTTGTTTTGTTTTGGTAACCCTATTCTACTGAATAATCCAGTGGTCAATGCTTTTCATTAACATTTGATACAGTCAATCACTTCCTCCCTCACGAAACTATTTCTTGAAGATGCTTCCAGGACTCTTGGCAACAAGGTCTCCTAGTTCTCCAACCTCAACCTGATGCCCCTTCACAGTCCTTTGCAGGTTCCTTCTCTTGTCCTAAGAACTGAACTCTGTTCTAGCCACACTCCTCATCTCTATCTATATACAAACTGTAGGTGGTCTTCTCCAGTCCCATGACTTTAAATAGCATCTGCACATTGATGACACTCAAATACATGTTCTACTCTCTACCTCTCTCCTAATCTCCAGATTCGCATATCCAACTATCTATTCAATAATCCCACTTAAACTTCCAATATGCACCTCAACCTCAACATGACCATTGTACACATTCTGCTGACTCCTCCTTCTGCCTTTATAAGGCAGAGCCACTTTCCACCATAGAAGCTAAAAGTGCTGAGTCCTGCTTTCTCAGAATCCCTCACTGCTAGAACATAAGCATACGGCTAAACCTCTGTCAATCAGACATACCTACCCCAGAGTTTGCAGCAGCTAATGACATTTAGAAGCAGAATCCACACAGGGTCCATTCTAGTGACAGGTGTGGCAGCAGCAGTGGTCACAGTTGGTCAAGACTGTAAAGTGAGCAGTGGCAGCAGTGCCAGAAGCAGCAGCCGGTTCTGGGTCCTGGTAAGATTGGTAGTGGAAGCTGCAACGTCAGCCCAGAAGCAGGTAGTGATGTCTTCACCAAACCAATTTCATAGAATGAATTGGGGTTTTTTTCCTGGCTTTGCAGTCTTCAGGCTTTGCTTTCTCACCCTCCCAGAGAGTCTAAGAACTACTCAACATTCTCTTAATAAATTCTTTTTCTTAAGTCAGTCAGAGTAGGTATCTGTTTCTTGCAGCTAAGAACCTGGACTTATAAAGTATCTAAAACAGGGCTCAGGGCATTTTATCCCCAGGTAATAACTTCTTTTCTACTAATGCTGGTGGGAAATTTAAAGTAGTTGCAAGAAACACGTCCAGTGACCAATTATAAAGTAATATAGCATGTACTTAGTTCTGACTATCACATTAAAAAAAAATAAAATCCAATTTTCAGTAATAAATTGAGGTAATTATGATGTACTTCAAAAAATAAAGTCATTATAGGTTTCTATTTTTAAAACTCCAGTATCTAAATTTTGATATGATTTAATAAAATTGTATTTACAAGCAGTTTTTCATGAGTATAACTGTAGTCAAGAGTGAGGCACACCCCCAGACACCCTTTTAGCTCAGTGGTGAAGTTACCTTCGAGGTTCACTGTTCAGCCTGCGAGTGGACAGCCCAGTAAAACCATGAGAGTAACGAGGTACAGGAGTCCAGTGACAAGGCCCAGAAGGCAGAAGGGGAGTAGGAAGCTGATAATAGGGAACACAAAGTAGAGTAAGGATATTGTTGATGTGTTGTGAGATTGTTAACCAATGTCATAGGGCAACATTTGTAGTAACTGTTAAATGGGAGACTATTCTGTCCTGTAAGCCTTCATCTTAAGTGAGAATAACAGCACAATTAGAAGAGCGTAGTCAATGTCACTTAAATGTGTATGTAAAAAAGATTTTTGAAATGGCGTATCTTTGGCTATGTGTATTTTCACCAAAAAAAAAAAAAGTTGAGAATTTAGAGGGTTAAAATGTTGTGGGGTTGTTAACCAATGTCATAAAACAGCATGTGTGTTACTGTTACATGAGAAACTATCTGTTCTGTAAGCCTTCACCTGAAGTACAATAAAAATTTAAAAAAAAAAAAAAAAGAGTGAGGCACATCTGTACAGGTGCTGTACCAGGAGAGGTGAAGACCAAATCTTGGCTGGTCATGGTGGGGAACTTAACTTGTCTTGTAGTAAATTCCAAAACAAAGATGTTAAAGAGTAGGTCAGAGTGGTCTAGGACAGGTCTTATTTGTGAGAAGCTTATTTCACAATTGCTTTTGTGTTTACTTAACCTTACTTTTCAGGATTTATGAGATCTGAATTGAATATGACGTTGAGAGCCTGGATTTTTAATAACTTGTTTCCTGGGCTAACACTGACTTGTCATCTATATTCTCAGTGTGGCACAGCTCCAAATGCTGGCTCTCTCACAAGGACATGTTGGTGAGTTCTTTGTAGGGCTCTTGGAGGTCTCCCTCTTCATGATTCCCAGAAGATGTGTGACGTCCTACTCCAGTTTATCATCCATTTGCCCCACCCCAACTCCTGCCATTAACAGTACATTCCCTCCAGCCTCTGGCTTCTACAGAGAGCCAGGTACTCAAGAGATGGCTACAGCCCAGCCATCTTCAGCAGTATCCACTTGACCTGTTGTTAATCCATGGCATCCTTGCCACATCAAATGATAGGAGTGCAACTGCACCTCTGCCATTCCTTCTCTCCTCCCCAAACCTATTCCCACTTCCCTTTCCTTCTTCAGGAGCCCTGGTAGCACAGTGGTTAAGCCTTCACCTGCTAACCAAAAGGTCAACAGTTCAAATCCACCAGGGCTCCTTGGCAACCCGATGGGGCAGTTCTATTCTATCCTATAGGGTCGTTATGAGTCGGAATCGACTCAACAGCACTGGTTTGTTTCTTTGTTTTTTCCTTCTTCAGATAGGCACAGGGCAGATCAGCAATCCTCTCCTCTCCGTCCAGACACCCTCAATCGTTACAAATCATTTTGTCAGAGCCTCCAACTTTTGGTTTTGGAGAGAAGATAAACAGCCCCTTCCCTGCTAGCAGAGGGGTGCCCTCTCACCGTGAACCTCATTCTCACTTGGCTGCCACTCCTGACCCTCAGGCTTCTCTTCCTCCTCCCTAAACCTTCTGCTTATTGGGCAGGAGTAGAGTGAGGGTTATTGATTGTCTTTGTGCTGTTCTTTTCCACATCGTCCTTCCCCTTTCCCTTGTGTACAAAGCATCCCATTCTTCACTTGGGCTCTCACTAGCTGCCCACCCTCATCACCACACACAGACTTCTCATCCTTCTCATCTCTGCATGAGAGCTCCCTTTTCCTGATCCCAGCCTGTCATTAGGGTGGAGATATTAGGAAGTGAATGAACATCACCATTTGTATTTTAAGAGGATCTGTAATGTTGACATTCAGGAAGTGTGAAATGATGTAGACTGCAGATGAGAGCAGGCTAGGCATTAGGAACATTCTAAGAACCCTTTATGCCTATACTTTATAGGTGGCTGGTCTTGGTAGATGGTTCCTGGGAGGTGGAAACTACTAACTTAAAGGTTGGCGGTTTGAATCCACCCATCGGCCTGGTGATCTACTTCTGTTAGATTACAGCCAAGAAAACCTTGTGGAGCACAGTTCTACTCGGAAGCACATGGGGTCACCATGAGCCAAATCCACTCGATGGCAACGGGTTTGGTTTTGGCTTTTGGTCTTGGTAGATGGTGCTGATAGTTGGTACCAAATTGAGGACGTAGATTTTTGAACAAAACCATACTATTTGCTAATTTCTACGAAATTTGAAATAAGCATTTTAAGCAGAATTTCTAAAAAGTTCTTCTTTTCCATGACATTTCATTCCTGAAATGCAAAACTCAAGGCAAATATCATTGTGAGATTGCCTATGATTACCTCAGATACAAATCCAGATCAGATTACATGATTGCTTAATTATAATGTAAGAGTTCTGGGCTTTTTAGAGCTCTGAATTAAAGGCTGGATAGCAACTTGGTTAAAAATAAATAAAAAAAAACCCACCCACACACAGGCACATGACATATTACTAATCTTCCTCTGAGAGTTAATACACACCCTAAGATGTCATACAGTAAGAACTTTGAAATTATTTATACCATATTAGGAAAAAACCTTACGCTTTAATTAACCAGCATGTTTTTCTCTGTGGTTTGATAATCATATTGGTTTGGGAAAACATGAAACAATTTCTTATGTCAACTATAAATCACTTGATTGCCATGATTTCCATGTTGCAGTTACAGAACTATAATTTTTTTCAGTATTATTGTTTCTCAAAATGACCTAGTTTATAATAATTATGTTGTTTTTGTTGTATGCTGTTGAGTCAATTCCAAAACATAGCGACCCTACAGGACAGAGTAGAACTGCCTAGGGTTTCCTAGGCTGTAAATCTTTACAGGAGCAGATTGCCAGGTCTTTTCTCCTAAGGAGCTGCTAGTGGGTTTAAACTGCCAACCATTCGTTACCAGCCGAGTGCTTTAACCATTGTACCACCAGAGCTCATAATAATTATAATATGTAAAAATTATAAATAATCATAAAAATTTGTCCATTTGTTAGTGGACAAAAAGATCAAAACAGTTCACTTTTTTCTCTTTATTTCTAATTTAAAAAAATTTTCTATCTGCTAACACAATATAGCATTATATTTTATTGGCAAGAAACTAAAGGCTTTTAATGCATTTTGACACTTGTGAACGTTAGGGTTGTGTGTCAACTTGGCTAGTCCACGATTCTCAGTGGTTTGGCAGTTAGGATGTAGTTTGGCAGTTATATAATGATGTAATCACATCCATGATGAGATCTGATATAATGTGATCACCTCTATGATGGGATCTGTTGTGAGCAGCCAATCAGTTGAAAGTTAGCCTCTTTGGGGTGTGGCCTGCATCCAAAATAGGTGGACTTTCTGGCAAGGCTCATCAGCTTTTGCTCACTCTGGATCCTGCAGTTGGCTCCTGTTCATCTGATCTCTGATTCTTGGGACTTGAGGTAGCAGCTTACCTGTCATCTTACTTGCCAATCTTGGGATTGGTCAACCTCCACAGTCTGTGAGCCTGATGCCTGCTGTCTGACCTTCTGATCCTGGATTCACCAGTCCCTGTGGCTATGTGAGTCAGGAGAAGTCTCCAGCCTGACTTATGGACTTGGGATTTTCCAGCCTCTACAACCGAGTAAGCCATTTCCTTGATATAAATCTCTTTATATACATATTTATATGCTGCACTGGTTTTGCTTCTCTAGAGAATGCAGTCTAAGACAACACTGGAACGTTTTTGTTGTTGTTATTGTTAGCTGCCGTCAAGATGGCCCCGACCCACGATGACCCGGTGCACAATGGAAGTAAATGCTACCGGTTCCTGCACCATCCTAATGATCAGTTTTGGATCAGACCATTGTGATCCATAGAGTTTTCATTGACTGATTTTTGGAAGTAGAGCCCCAGGCCTTTTTTCTAGTCTGTCCTAGTCTGGAAACTGCTGAAACTTGCTCAGTATCCTGGCAACATACAAACTTCCAATGACAGATAGGTGGTAGCTACACATGAGTTGCATTGTCTAGAACAGAACCTAGATTTCCCCCATGGTAGGTGCGAATTCTACCACTGAACCACCAATGCCCACACAGGAAGGTTTTTAGGTACTTTCATTCGGAGGAAGTAGGAGAAAGAAATCATTATTTATTGAGCATTTACTATGTGCCAAGCAGAGTGCTAGACGTTGCTCTTAGTAGTCTCTGACTCACGGCGACCCCTTGTGTGCAGGGTAGACTCCATAGGATTTTCAAGGCTGCGAACTTTCTGGAGGAGATCACCAGTCTTTTCTTCCCAGGCGCCTCTGGATAGTTTCAAACAACTAACCTCTCAGCTAGTAGTCAAGCACTTAACCATCTGCAGCCATCCAGAGACTCTGGTAGACACTGTTGTTACTGTTGTTGTTAGGTGCCATCGAGTTGGTTCCGACTCAGAGCAACCCTACGTACAACAAAACAAAATGCTGCCCGGTCCTGCACCATCCTCACAATCCTTGCTATGTTTGAGCCCACTGTTGCAACCACTCTGCCAATCCATCCCATTGAGGGTCTTCTTCTTTTTCGCTGACCCTTTAACTTACCAAGCATGATGTCCTTCTCCAGGGACTGTTCGCTCCTGATAACATGTAAACAATAAGTGAGCGGAAGTCTTGCCATACTGCCTTCTAAGAAGCATTCTGGCTGTACTTCCAAGACAGATTTGTTTGTTCTTTTGGCAGTCCATGGTATATACAATATTCTTCACCAACACGATAATTCAAACGCATCAACTCTTCTTCAGTCTTACTTGATTTGAAGTTAGACATTAATTATGCTTATTAAATTAGCATAAACATCATACCAAATCAACTGAAGAGTTTATTATTGTTAATATTATTATTAATGACAGTTTTTCACTGTCACTTCACGAAGAAATTTTTAATGTAGTTTTATCTTTATCCGTTTACATATTCATAGTTTTATCCATTCAATAGCTCTACAAAGTTTATTATGAAAAAAGTAACCTAGCGTCCCCATTCTTCTCTCCCTCCAGTTCTTGCTTCCAAAGGACTGATTTTCAATGTTTTTCTCTGTTTCTTTTGGTATTTAGAGACATATTTATAAATTACTTGTAAATACTGCTATTTTTAAGAGATTGGCTGCTAACCAAAATGTCAGCAGTTCAAATCCACCAGCTGCTTGACACTGCTCTGCCCACTAAGCAGGGACTTCACCTACCCACATCAGGGGCTTGAGGACTGGTGGCTCCACCCATGCCACCTAGCCACCTCCAACAGGGGCCCAAGAATAAGTAGTATCCCCTAGTCTTTACAGACAATAGCATTGCGTGCTCATACTCCAGCTGCAAAACCCACTCACCTATGTGCTGTAGGGAACAGGTACACGCTGTCCTGCTGGACACTCAGGGGCGGTCGTCAGCCCCTGCCTTGCTCAGCGTGTGACCCCCTACTGCAGCCAGATGCCTGTGCCTACACCAATCACCCATGCCTGTCTAGGACTGTAGGTGAGAGCCTGCACCACACACTTGTTGGCCGACTACCTGGACACATGAGCTGAATCCATACAGGAGGAATGGGCAGACTCCTGGGCTCACATACTTAGTGGCAGGTCTGGCCACCTGGTGGCAGTACGTTGGAGCGTCAGGGGTCTGGTGATGGGGCTAGCTCACACGAGCAGCCTATTTGGGCATATCAAAACAAAACAAAACAAGAAGCTAGGACACAGTAAGCAAACATAAAATAAATATAATAACTTATTGATGGCTTGGAGAAAACCATCAATATCAAATCACATAAAGAGGCAGACCACGATGGCTTCAGCAAGCTCCCAAAATAAAGAATCAAATTTTCCAGAGGAAGAGAATTTCTTGGAATTACCAGAGGCAGAATACAAAAGGTTAATATACAAATCCACCAGCCGCTCCTTGGAAACCCTAAGGGGCAGTTCTACTCTGTCTTGTAGGGTCGCTATGAGTCGGAATCGACTCAACAGCAATGGGTTTGGTTTGGGTTTATGTATTTGTCAACTTACTTATTAAAGAAATTGAGAATTTGGCTCTCTTTAGCACTCAGCTGCTAACCAAAATGTTGGCAATTCAAACTCACCCAGCTGCTCCACAGGAAAAAGACCTGGCAATCTGCTTCTGTAAAGATTACAGACAAGCAAATCCTATGGAGTAGTTCTACTCTGTCACACGGGGTCACGAGTCAAAAATTGACTCAACAGCATCCAACAACACACATATACTAACTACCCCCTAGTTACCCCCCCACACACACATATGCATTTATTCCCCCTCCATCCTCATAAAAAATATTTATTTTTTTATTAGAGCAATAGTCAGTGTTTACTGTTATGACCATGAAACTTTTTTTACTGCTATGCCATGTAATATAATATGATTGCGTTTCCTTTCTTGTATGTTTTTTTTTCTCCCTGGTATTTGTTTTGTCCTTTGCTTAGTTTTCTGTTTTTTAATTTACCCTAACCTCTCTTTTAGAAATGTAAATCTTCTCTCAATTTTTTTCAAACATATATATTTTTTGTTTACTTTATCTACTTGAAGACAGCCATTTTGGAGCCCTCTACCTCCTCTACCAATCAGGTCTTGTTTCTCTGTCTGCTTCACATAGCTGTTGTCCTGGGGCTCCCCTTCACCTCTCACCTGTGCTGAATCCCCCATTTTCTGGATCCTGTGTTTTCCTCTTTCTTTGTTTACTCATTCATTTTAATGAGTATGTGTGCATCAAATTTTTTGTGTTCTTTACTTACATAATATAAAATGTAAACAGGACTAGTGCGTTTTCTGCTGTATGCATGTGAGTTGTATCATGTTAGTTGTAAATATGACTTTATAACTGTCTTTCTTCAGAGATTATGTATGGTTTAAGGAGATGTGTACTGGTGCCAAGTTGACAAATGGTGGACTGTGACCATTAAGGTTGTGTGTCAGCTTGGCTGGGCCATGATTCTTACTAGTTTGGCAGTTATGATGTAGTATGGAAGTCATATAATGATGTAATTACCTCCATGATGAGAACTGACATAAAGTGTACGTATAGCATAAAACCAAACCAAACCCATTGCCATCAAGTGGATTCTGACTCATAGCCACACTACAGGACAGAGTAGAACTGCCCCATAGGGTTTCCAAGGAGCAGCTGGTGGATTCGAGCTGCCAACCTTTTGGTTAGCAGCCAAGCTCTTAACTGCTCGCCACCAGGGCTCCATGTATAGCATAGTACTTATTAATATGCGATGTAAATACTGGCTTACTTTAGATAACCAATATTTCTGAACACCTATTATGCTAAAACCAAACCCAATGCCGTCGAGTAGATTCCAACTCATAGCAATCCTAGAGGACAGAGTAGAACTGCCCCATAAGGTTTCCAAAGAGCACCTGATGGATCCTAACTACTGAAATTTAGATGATAAAGTGGTAATCAATAAAGACACAGCCCTTGCCTTTCTGGAACTCAGAGGCTGTAGGGAAGACCGGGGGCCCTGGTGGCACAGTGGTTAAGAGCTACGGCACGCTATGGTTGCTAACCAAAAGTCTGAATCCACCAGCCGCTCCTTGGAAACCCTATGGAGCAGTTCTACTCTGATAGGGTCTCTGTGAGTTGGAATCGACTCAACAGCAATGGGTTAGGGAAGACAGACATCAAGCAAGTAATTACAAGTGTTCTAAAAGAGAAATATAAATTCTATGGCAGGCAGAGCAGGAGGACCTAGAGAGAGGGTCAGGGAAGGCTTCTCTGAAGAAGTGATCTTTCTCAGTGGTATCCTGAGAAAGTGTGATTGGAAGATAATTTTTGAATCTGTGCATATTTGAAAATGTTTTTATTCTACCGTCACATTTATTAATTTGGTGACGTGAAGAATTCTGGGTCAGGAAGTCTGAAGTTTGAAGACTCTGCTCCATTGCCTTCTAAGTTCTAGTTTACACTTGAATTTTGTCTCTGTCTCTTATGCTGGAGGCTTTATTCAAATGTATGAGGTTCCTTGGTAGTTGACTCATATTTAAGAGTGGAGCACTAAAACTTGATTTGAAGCTCTGTGTGCATAAACAGGGCTTGTCAACTGGCGGGTTCCACTATAGAATGATCTGACTGAGCTGATTCTTGAGGAGACACCTAATTGTCAGCATCTTTAGGTCTTTTCTTTTGGGCTTCATAGATTTCCAGAGAAAACTTGTCTATTGTTCTGTCTGGTGGCTGTAAGCCTGGTTATTAGTGTTCTGCGAGCTGAATGAATATAGCGGTCTTAGGGTTTCTCCACTGAGTATACAGACTTTTGCTACATCCCCTCGTTTTCATTGTGGTATCCTCACTCTAAGATGGACCTGGTATTCCCTCTAGTTCACGTTTATGCAGAGTGAACAGTCAGCTGCTGCAGCGGGAGAGGGGCACTTGCCCAGCTGTGCATGTGGGGTAGGGAGGGAGATAGGGAAGCAGCTCTGGTGTATCTAACTGCTTAACAAACTTTCATCCAATCCTGTTTTACTCCTATCTTTTCAGAAACAAATGGTACTGCCATTTCCAAACCTTTGAGGGGTTCTGTGGTACATGGTGGCTCACTTCTGGGCTTCCTCCATTGTCTGCTTCTGCTCTGTTTTCTTGGATATAACATGATAAATGAGGATTTACTGCTAATGCATCTACTCTTCAACTTCCAAAATTTTGTGCTCTAGTGCCTTCCTTGATTCTCTTTGAATAGAATATATTTATGCCTTCTTAAAAATTCTTTTATGGTCATTTTAGTGGGATTTGAAGAGGTAGCAAAAGTGAATGCTTGTGTTCAGTCTGCCATCTTTAAAAGGTAGTCACAAGGTAAAGGTTCAAATATTTTTTCTTCTTAGTTTGAAGGGATGGGAACATTTAATCTCCCCTCCACCCTCACAAAAGAGGATACACACAGTCATGTGACATATCTTAAAATATTTGAAGCTCTACCATATGGAAAAAAGAGTAAACTTATCCTAAGTAGCTCCAGAGACCATATCTAAGATCAATGAGTAGAAACTTTACAGAGACTTCAGTGCAATTAAAAAAAAATTACAGCAGCCTAAAAACTGAATATACTGCTTCATGAAATAAACAGCTTTTCATCATGGTACTCATATATTCATTTATAAACCCCTATCAGGTGCCCAACAGGAGCAACACAGTTTCCTCCCTAATCTCAAGCTGCTCATGAACTAATGAGAGAGACAGAAATGTCTCAGCATAAACATCACTTCCTCAGAGAAGCCTTCCCTGACCCTCTCTCTAGGTCCTCCAGCTCTGCCTACCATAGAATTTACACTTCTATTTTAGGGCACTTGTAATGACTTGCTTGATGTCTTTCTTCCCTATAGCCTTTGAATTCTATAAGGGCAAGGGCTGTGTCTTTATTGATTACCACTTTATCATCTAAATTTAGCAGAGTAGGTGTTCAGAAATATTAGTAACCTAAAGTAAGCCAACATTTACATTGTGTATTTGATTAGTACTATGCTATACATGGGGCCCTGGTGGCGCAGCGGTTAAGAGCTCTGCTGCTAACCAAAAGGTGGGCCGTTTGAAACCACCAGCTGCTCCTTGGAAACCCTATGGGGCAGTTCTACTCTGTCCTATAGGGTCACTATGAGTCGGAATCGACTCGATGGCAATGGGTTTGGTTTTTGGTTTTATGGTATGCATATAATCATAGTACTAGAAAAGAAGAGGTGAAATCACTGAATTCAGCCTGAGGTAAGGGAGGACTTCTTGTAGGTGGTGGCATTTAAACTAATTCTTAAATAACATAAAAGAATAAGGCAAGGAAGAAATGGAGAACTCCAGGAGAGGAAACAGCATGATCAAAGTTACAAAGACATTAAATAACATGGTACACTCTGGAAACTATAACTTAATATTAGTAGGATAACAGGGTATGGGCACACACAGAGCAACATAGAGGGAGATGAGACTAGAGAACAAGGCAAGCAAGGTCATACTAAAGAGTATGACAATAATATGACAATGAAGAATCATTCAAGACTCTTAAGTTTTCATCTTACAATTCAGAAAGATCACTCTGGCAGCAGTGTGTAGATGGGTGAGAAGTGAAGGCTAGAGGCAAGGGGACCAATTAGAAGGCTATTACACTTGTCTAGATGAGTCAAGAGAAGACGAACCATTGAGCTATATGGGAGGAATAACTGACAGGTCATATGTCAGATTTGGAGATGAAAGAAAATTGTATTAAGGATGACTCCCAAGTATCTGACTGTAGCTCTTAGGTGAGTTTACCAAATCGGTGAAGCTAGGAAAAGGGGCAGATTTTGTAGTAGGGATACCTGTTGAATTCACTATACATAAAAATAAAAATAAATTAAAAAAACCATTGCCATCGAGTTGATTCCAACCCATAGGGACCTTGTAGGACAGAGTAGAACTGCCCATAGGGTTTCCAAGGAGTGGCTGGTGGATTCAAACTGTTGACCTTTTGGTTAGCAGCCGAGTGCTTAACCACTGTACCACCAGGGCTCCATTAAGTTTACAGTGCATGTTGTTGGTGTTGGTTGCCATCAAGTCTATTCTGACTCATGGTAACCCTAGGGACTCCTTACAGGGCCAATGGGGATCAAAACATTGATGATCATTTGGTGATAGAATATAAAGGTCATTCATCAGCAAATACATAGTTGTAACCAAGGGTGTAGGTAAGTTTTTCAGGAAACATGGCTAGCGTAAGAAGAGAACACTTTGATCCTAGGACAGAACCTCCGGGAATCTTTAAGGGGAGGGTGACAGTAAAGGAGAGAGCAAGGAGACTGAGAAGAAACAATCCAAGTGTTAGGTGGAGAATCAGGGGAGTGCGGTGTCACTGAGTCACTTCTAATCCCATACTAGTCTAATTGCTTATTGTCAATATATCTGATCTCTTGGGAGAGGACATTTCCTACTTTTGATTTTCCTGGACTCATTCAGCTATTCCTTCCATAGTCCTCTTGGAGTTTGTCCAGATCTTCCCCTTGAAGGTCAAAGGATTTTTCTGTAGGCCTGTGTTATCCTATTGGAGTTCCTGGGTGGCACGAACGGTTACAATCTCAGCTAATAACCAAAAGGTTGACAGTTCAAATACACCCAGAGGCACCTCAAAAGAAAGTCCTGGCAATCTACTTCCAAAAGATCATAGCCACTGAAAACCCTAAGGAATGCAGCTCTATCTGACACACATGGGGTTGCCACAGGAACTGACTCCATGACAACTGGTTTGGTTTTTTGGTTATGTTATCCTATTAGCTTGAAGCAATGCTTCATTTACAACTTGTAGGTAGCCTAGCCTGGGGTACCTAGCCTGAAGTAATTTGATCTTCTCCACAGTTTACTTTGTCTAAGGCATGGATTTAAGCCTTGGTTTTGCTATAACGCTCAGTGTCTTGTTAAAGTTTACAGTTTATACCCATTACCAGCTTAGATGAGTTTAGGATTTCCTACCTACCATTTGATTGGAATTACATTGAATCTACAGATAAGTTTGGAGAGAACTGACAACAAAACCACAGGGAATGTTCCAATCCTTATAGATAATATATCTCTCCATTTATGTCTTCTTTAATTTCTCTCAGCAATAAGCATCACGTTTTAATTTTAAATGTATGTTTATAATCTGCCTTAGTCAGTGTAATTTATAACTTGTGTAATATCCATGGTAGGAAACTTCAAGACAGTGTGACATGGTTTGTTGGGTTTTTTTTCCCTTATACTTAAGAGAGGAACAAAGTAGTCGTAACTGTTTTAGAAGCAGAAAAACATTAATAATATTTTTTAATCAGAAGAAATGAGCTATGTGCACATTTAATAATTACACAAAGATAGAATATGATAAAAGTGGTCAAGGAGTTACAACAGTGCAATATAAAAACTAAGGAGAAGCCAAATTCAACCTCTGACTTCTCTTAACCAATTGAAAATAATAAAAACGTATTTAAGTGAATCTGTCATTTAAAAAACATGAAAAATGGATTCAAAGAGATGTAAGAAATTGGGGGAAAAAAGCTCTTATCATGACCTCTGAATCCAAATTGACATGTAGCTAAATTATTCAGTATAAATAACGAACCATTTTTTATTTAATATTTTCATTTATGAAGATTATTCAACTTACTTCTTTAGCTGATTTCATCATTTAATCATCAACATAAGCAAGCTAAGTCCTGCCTGTATCTAAATGTGTATTTGTTTATTTAGATATATTTATTTCTCTCAACATCATGATAGATGAAGAAAAGAATGACGTGTCAAGGATTTCATTTACTTGGATCCACAATCAACACCCATGGAAGCAGCAGTCAGGAAATCGAACAACGTATTATTGCATTGGGCAAATCTACGAAAAAAGACCTTTAAAGTGTTAAAAAGCAAAGATGTCACTTTGAAGACTAAGGTGCGCCTGACCCAAGCCATGATATTTCCAATTGACTCATATGAATATGAAGGCTTGACAATGAATAAGGAAGACCGAAGAAGAACTGATGCCTCCTAATTATGGTGCTGGCGAAGAATATTGAATATACTATGGACTGCCAGAAGAACGAACAAGTCTGTCTTGGAATAAATACAGCCAGAGAGCTCCTTGAAAGTAAGGATGGTGAGACTTCATCTCATGTACCTTGGACATGTTATCAGGAGGGACTAATCCCTGGAGAAGGACATCATGCTTAGTAGAGGGTCAGTGAAAAAGAAAAAGACCCTCAACGAGATGGACTGACACAGTGGCTGCAACTACAGGCTCAAACACAACAACGACTGTGAGGATGGTGCAGGACCCGGTAGTGTTTCATTCTGTTGTACACAGGGTCGCTATGAGTCGGAACTGACTCGAGGGCACCTAACAACATTTCTCTCATACTATTTAAAACCTTAACTTTGAAAACTTTGGTTTTCTACTCCAATTAAAAAAGGCTGAACAGTGTTTCCTTTACATAAGCCCTTTATGACATACTTGAGAGTAGTTAATTTCTTTTTCTTAAGTACATAATCCAAAGTCAAAAGCCTTCTTCGTACTTTCAAACATTAACTTTTTGTATGAAACCATTAAACAAGATTACACTAAGCATATGATTGAACTGGTCTATTAGGATTTTTCCCTCCCAATAATTTCAGTTGAGAAATTACACTTTTGATTGAAAAGAAATAATCATTCCATATTATTTTAATTTTCTTATAAAAACAAATGCATTGAATCAGTAGGAAATCAGTAACAATATTACGTTAAAACGTTTATATGCAGAAAATGTCGATAGCAGTAGTAATTCTTCCATAAAATATAACTGCATGTATAAGGGAGTATAAAATCCAATTATATATATCATATTGTAAAGTGATGGAAAATAGCACATCTTATTATGCCTAGGCTGTATGAATATATTAGTTCTAAAATGTGATGGAAATGGCTTTGCTAGTAATTACTATATAACTTTGGAAAATTCACGTAATCTCTTTAATCTTCAGTTTCCTCCTCTATTTAAAAAAAAAAAAAAGTGAGGGATATTACCATCATAGGATTGCTGTAAAGATTAAATTGTTTGCAAGGCACTTAGTACAGTTTCTACCATAGAGTAAGCGTTAAATTAATGGCAACTAACTTTATTCTTATAGCAATCATAGCAATAGAAATAGTCATCATGAGACACTGTATTAGCTTCCTATTGCTGCTGTAACAATTACCACAAACTTAGTGACCTAAAACAACACAAATTTTTTATCTTACAGTTCTGGAGGTCAGAAGTCCAAAATTAGTCACATTGGGATAAAAATCAAGATGTTAGCAGGATGGTTTCTTTTCAAGTCTAGAGGGAAGAATCCTTCTCCTTGTCTTTTCAATTTCTAGAGGCTGCCTGCATTCCATGGCTTATAGCCCCTTTCTCCATCTTCAAAGCCAGCAGTGTAGCATCTTCAAATCTCTCTCTTTCTATCTCTTTCTGTCACTCTACCTCCATTGTCACATTTCCCTCTCTGATTTTGACTCTCCCGCCTCCCTCTTACAAAGTTTCTTGTAACTACACTGGACCAACCTGGATAATCCAGGATAATCTCCCCATCTCAAATTCTTAACTTAATCATACTTACAAAATTACTTTTGCCATGTAAAGTAACATATTCATAGGTTTCAGGAGTTAGATGTGGACATTCCTGGGGGGGGGATTCTTTTGTCTACCACAAACACTCTATTTGCACTGAGGAACATTATCTTTGAACGTCATGAATCCAATCCTACGTCTTAACATTATCTTTACTTTCTTTTGAACAGATACCTATTTGTTACAGATGAACCTCAGTTATTTCCAAAAAATTAACGTAATAAAACATATCAGACACAAATTACTGAAATTATTACTAGAGTAATAAAATTAATGGCCCTCAGTTAATTACTACAATTTTTCAATCTTTTTAATCTGAGTTTTAAATCTTGGAGAATACCATCAGTGATGCACGTGTTCTGACAATATTAAATTTGCTCTGTGTACAGAGCACTTACATTGAAAGCTTCAGAAGGAAGCATCTTAGAGTGCATACTCATCCTTTTATGTTTAATATGTTAGGTCCATGAAAGAAGGAAGATCTCACTTTACACCCTGATTTTTTGTTTCTATAAACCTTTATAAATTTTTCCACATGTATCATCGCTTAAATTCTGTGAGTCCAGACATATTACAGAGATCTTTGACTAGCCCTTTCCCCTGCCCCTAATGAACCATTTATCTAAAGATCTACAGTTGTGTTTGAACGAAATTTAGGCTATAATTCAAATCGAGAAGAATTACTTATCATTATATGAATACATACAGTATTTAGCAGAGTCACATATACATTTATTTTTACAATGACAAATTACTGGAAAAATACATAAGAAACTGTTACCAGATGTTACCCATGCAAGTGGAACAGGAATCAAGCAAGGGCTTGATAGACACGTACTGTTTATTTCATCTCATTTACTGTACTGGTTGAATTGTTAACAGGTGCATGTTGTACTTTTATAAATATAAAAACTTAAAAAAAATTAAAAACAGTATATAGCCTAGGTAAAACACAAAGATTAAATATATTCAGAAACAATGTTACATGTATCTTTGTATCCTCATAATGCTTTATCCATTATGACACTCAACAAACGTTGAACAAGTAAATAATGAATAAATGAACATATCAGTCTTACTCTCTGAACTGGGGAGGGGGAAGCCAACATAATAGCTTATCTGTGGGAAGTCATCCTAGAAAGCATCCCTGAGAGAAAATTCCAGTGAAACCAGGGTATATCAATTTTCCTGCCAGGAAGATATCAACTCAAAACATAACAAACGCAAGATAGGCCGTGATCTAACTCCAACATGTCTCTGGGGATATAATTGTGTACAGAAGAATATGATAGTTTGCACATAAACCAGAAAAAGAAAAATAATGAAGTGTATCTTTACTGGCATTTCTCCTGAACTAGTCAGAAAAAAAGGGTGTTTTGAATCTTGACTGGCAGCCCAGCTTTTTAGATAGAAATGTCCCTAACATGTAGAAGAATGGTTCATCCATCTTCCCCAGCTTGCTAGAAATTTCTTCAAAATTATCCAATTCCATTTGCTTTAATTCTGTGCTTACCCAGCAACCTTCTGACCTACAACTTGGTTTCCTAAGTGTACATGTCCATCAAAATGAAAAAAAAAAAATTCGGGAAAGAAGAGGGGCAGGAGGTTTATGCTGTTTGTTAAGCAAGAGAGGGTGTTTTAGGAAGAAAACTTCAGGTCTGTTTATCACGCTGTTAATAGATTTCATTGCAGGTTAGTAACTAGCATTTTGTTTTATGTATGTAAGTCTCTTGTGAGATGCTTAGTTTCCCAGTACCTAATCTTCTCTTGAGTCAACTGGTAAAATTGAATTCTTAAGCATACTAATCTGAGGACTAAAATTTGGGCCTATCAATGTGGCCCTGAAACTCAACCCAAAACAACCTACAGGTATCTCTATTACCATCATCAATGCAACAACACTTATTTTGTTCTGCATTCTTTCTCTCTTTAAGTAATCTTTTATAAGGAAAAAATACAAGGGAGAATTTTTAGGAAAAAATACAAGATAGGGTATTATCTTTTCTTTTTGTTTATTGTTGTAGTTTAAGTGAAAGTTTACATTTCAAGTTAGTCTCTTATACAAAAATTTATACACACATTGTTATATGACCCTAATTGCACTCCCTATACTGTGACAGCACACTCCTCCTTTCCACACTTGATTTCCCATGTCCATTCAACCAGCTCCTGACCCTCTCTGCCTTCTCATCTCACCTCCGGACAGAAGCCGCCCTTTTGTCTCATGTATCTACCTAAGCTAAGAAGCACACTCTTCACAAGTATCATTTTATGGCCCGCAGTCCAGTCCAATCTTAGTCTGAAGAATTGGCCTCGGAAATTGTTTTAGTTCTGCGCTGACAGAGAGTCTGCGGGCCGTGCTTTCCGGGGTTCCTCCAGTCTCAGACAGACCATTAATAAGACAGGGTATTATCTCTGACAGCAGAGTTTCTGAATATCTGAACTATTGGTAATGCCAGGGTTTATCCTATAGGTTTGGAAGGAACCAAATGTAATTTGAGATGGAGAGAAGAGCATTTAATACTCTGGTAAGGCCAAAAATGTTATATCCATTTGACCTTAGCCTCTGGGCTAATGAAGTTCATTGTACTTGTATTTTTTTTTTTTCCCCATTTTTTTTTTTAATATTTTATTGTACTTCAGGTGAAGGCTTACAGAACAGATAGTTTCTCATGTAACAGTAACACACATGCTGTTTTATGA
>NW_004444108.1:4116141-4146699 GCF_000243295.1 Trichechus manatus latirostris | reverse complement strand
TTGTCTGATTTGTACTGTCCAAAAATTTTTTCCCAGTCTGTAGGTTCTCTTTTGACTCTTTTGGTGAAGTCTTTTGAAGAGCATAGGTGTTTGATTGTACTTGTATTTTTAAGCACTCTTATGAGGATAATTATAGTGTAAATGAAACTGTCAGATGTGGAAATATGCATTTACAATTTTGATAGATTTTTAAAAATCAAAAAGTTGATTACATTTAAAACAAAGTATTTTTGTTTCCCCACATAAAAAACAAACAAACAGACCATTGCCGTTGAGTCGATTCCGACTCATAGTGACCCTATAGGACAGAGCAGAACTGCCCCATAGGGTTTCCAAAGAGCGGCTGGTGGATTCAAACTGCCGACCTTTTGGTTAGCAGCCAAATGCTTATCCACTATGCCACTAGGGACTGGTATTATCAATCTGTTTAACTTTTCTGATTTTGATCAGTGGAAAATTGTACCATTAATATTTAATTTGAATTTCCTTAACTGTGAATACACTATCATGCCAATAAACCAACCAAACAAACAAACAAAAAAACCAAACCCACTGCCACTGAGTCCATTCCGACTCACAGCAACCCCACAGGACAGAGTGGAACTGCCCCATAAGGTTTCCAAGGAGCAGCCAGTGGATTTGAACCGCCAACCTTTCAGTTAGCAGCCAAACACTTAACCACTACACCACCAGGGCCCCAATAGGCTATTTGTATTTCTTTTCAGTATCTGTCTATGTATGGTCTTTGCTTATTTTTCTATTCAGTTGATAGTCTTTTGCTTTTTATTTATAAGAGCTATTTGTATGTTAAAGAAATGAACCCTTTATCTGTCTTATGTTAAGAATGTTTTTTCTTAGTTTATTTGTCTTTTACTTTGTTGTCATTATTTGTAATTCAAGGTGAGCTTTTTGAGACAATAAATATTCACCAGGAAAAGAATAAAGTAACATCTTCCCCCACACCCCTCCTCCCTCATCCACGAAAGAGACACCACACCACATTGTATTTCTAAAAGGGTGTGAGCTCATTACACTTTCTCCTAGGAATGTCCAGCCCTTCAAAGGTTAAACTGGACCATCCCACAGATGGATGGAACAGACGATGTTTCTCAGAGAGAACTCTAATGGCCTTCCAGGCAGTCTTCACTGGACATCCTTGGCTTCTGGGCATGCTCAGTCATTAAGTTAACAATAACAACAAAAAATGCAACCACACGTTTTCAAATACTCCTACCATTTTCAGCCAAAGGAAGGTACTTAAAATTGAAAATATTGTATTAGCTTCCTAGAGACTGATGGAGGTAGGTGGTTCCAAAACCATAGATATCAGTGTCTAACTTTCCCAGGAAATATAGTAGGTCCTCTGATGGTGCTCTGGCTTACATGCACAGGAGACATGAACACTAATTTCCACGGCCTTGGGAGTTGAAATACTATGACAAAACTTGGCATAGAGGATGCAGATTCATTAAATAGGCTCAATGAACTTAGGCAATGCACATCTCAGTGATGGTTATGATTGACTGAGGACCAGACGTTTTTAACCAAGATTCCAAGCTGTGCAAGCCCCTGAGAACTCCTGTGCAACCACAGAAACTCAGGCATTCTGGCGTTAAAGCCTGAGTTCATAGTAAGAGACCAATAACATAGGCTGGATGTGTGTAAGACATATTTCAGCTCCTCTCTCTCTGGGTCCCTCCCCCATCCCAGAATATCATTACCATGTGTCCCTTATCTTTGAATCAATTCCCTGTTCATTCCAACTCCCCTCTCTCCATCCATTCCTTTTTGTCCCTCTGGTTGATGGCAACAAAATTTTTAAGGTAGCCTCAGGCATGAAACCCCAATCACTATTAATCAAAACAACTATAATTGAGAGAAAAAACAAATTCTGCTGCGGCCATCAAGTATTTGATTATTACCATAAATAGAACATTTTCCTCCTACCACAGGTGACTAAATAATTGCAAATTCAGGTAATAAACAACTGGATGAGTTTACGTTTGTTGCCTGATTAGGGTCCTGTGCCCTGGAGCAGTCAAGCCAATGAAACGTACTTCAAGTCAGAAACAGAGAGAAAGTTTATTAGGAGGTGACATCAACAGGGAGTCCGACAGCAACACCGGCTGTCTTCTTGGAGTCCCAAAAGGCAATTTCTACATCAGAGCTTATATATTATTTTTGCAAGGGTTACATAGTGTCTTCAGACATGTAGCCCATGGATGGTCGGATGAGCATACATCACAAGACAATTACAAGAAACTCTTTATTGGACTAAAGATATGCATGCTGGACATCTGGACTCTGATCTTTTTATGTTTGTAACAGGAAAAAACTTACATAAAAATCTTTTGGCTAGTGGAATTGGCCTGCCAACTTTATTCTGACCAAGATAAAGAGCAAGAAAGAAAGAAAGTTGCAGACCAAAAGCGCCAGGCAGCCTTCCTAGCTGCCACCTTGCAGGCTGAAGGCCATCTCCCAAGAGAACAAAGAAGAAGAGAGAGACCAAGGCCACAAGAGCCGAGAAGGCCCCATACCCCTTTGGAAGGAGACCAGTGCAGCTGGTACAGTTAAAAAAAAAAAAACTTATAGGTTACTTAGAGTATTACTATGTCATTTGTTATATCAAGCTCTCAATCACCCATTCTGAAAAGGTGAAAACATGTTGCGAGGTATTAGGGTCACACATTCTTAATCAGTCTTCAAGAGAACTGGATTCTTGTATTTCATCTACCTGCAGGGCGTACGACATTTATCTACTTCATTTGCATCTAAAAATAGGGTCAATCATATATTCCCCTACTTACTTTGTGAGAGCATCAAGAAGAATTTAAAATAAGGAATGGATAACAAAACACTTGAGAATAAGCTCTTGAAAATGCATTAACTACCAGATCATTGGAGTGATGTCTAAATAAATGTTCCAATAGATGTACAAAGAAGAACATCACACAGATGAACGCTTATGTACCATCAGTGAGGACCTCCAAAGTAAGAGAACTGCCCACAGTCCAGCACCTTCAGTAAGAGCGGAAGTGTCTTACCACACTGAGTCTATTTCTTCAACAGCAAATGTGTATATGAGAAAGACTTGATCAGTGAAGAGGGGGAAAAAACATGATTATTTTCTAATAATTTCTTTATTAGTAAGGGTCCTATCCAAAAGTGTATATGCTGGTACAGACACTAACCTATGTGAACCAAGAACAATCTGAGACAAACCAAAAAGAAATTTAGTCTGAACCAACTATTCCATTACTGGTTATGAGTTCTAACCAGTTCCTTAACGACCACTATCAGCAAGTGGCCATTCAATAAACCTGAGACTCATTCTTGACACTTCCATCTTGTTCCTGCTCCACAGCTAAATCCTAGAGCTTTGACCTCCAAAGTAAAGAACAAATCCACCCATTTTTGTGTATCACTCCTGTAAACACCTTAGTCCAAGCCTCCATCATCTCTCACCTGGACCAGCCTTCCATTGGGACAACACAGCAGCCAGAGAAATCTTTTTAAACTGTCAAAGGGAGCTCATTCCCCCTACTAAAAATCCTTTGATGGTTTCCCAAAATACTTGAGATATAATCCAAATTGCTGAAAGTGACCCATAAGATCTTCATGATTTGGCCTCTGCCTCCCTCACTACTTCATTTTATACCACTTGCCACCTTTTAATCCCTCAAACCCACCAAATTCTTTTCTGCCTCAGGCCATCATACTTTCTTCTCTCTCTACTTTAAATCTTTTTTTGCCTATTCTTTACCCGGACAACTCATTTATCCTTGAGATAACAGCTTAAATGTCACTTTGTCAGAAAGGCCTTCTCTGGCTCTCCAATTTAAATTAGGGCCCCTTCTATACATTTCCATCATACTTGTTATTTTCTCTCATATAATTTACAAATTATCATTTATTTATTTATTTGTTAGTTGACTTTAAGTCGGTCCCCAACTCATGACGATCTCATGCACACCTGACCGAAACTTTGCCCAGTCCTGAAACATCCCCATAATCGGTTGTGGATCGGACCATTCTGTCTTCAGCCCTTTCTTCCTAGTCCATCTTAGTTTGGAAGCTCCACTGAAACCTGCTCAGCATCTTAACAACACACAAGCCCCCACCTACAGCTGCGAATGAGGTGTATTGGCCAGGAAATGAACCTGAGTCTCCTGCATAGAAGGTAAGACTTCTACCACTGAACCACCAATGTCCCCATTTATATATTTAAATTTCTTTTGGTCTCCCTCACCAGACTATAAGCTCCAAGAGGGCAAGAACCATCTCCCTTTTGTTCCTCACTGAATACCCAGTGTCCAGCACAGTATTTCGCATAATAAATATATTTTTTTAATGAATGCATGACCCTGTAAGGTGGATAACTTCATGTTACTACTTCATATTGCTAGGTCAGTGAAGGTGCTTAGATTTGAACAATTATTCTAATAATTAAAAAATTAACTTTTCAGAGTGTTTTCCCAAAAGGTAACCATTATCCTGACTTTTAGAGGATTAGTTTTCCTGTGTCTGTACTTTACAGAGATAGACTCAGTTATGTACTTTTGTGTACGGCTTCCTTTGCTGAAATTTGTTTGTGCAATTCATCCCTTTTGTTGCCTGCAGATGTAGATTGTTGCCATTGCTATATAGTTATTTCATTACATGAACACTGTGTGAATTTATTCATTTTTTCTATTGGTAATGGTCTTCTGGATTGTTTCCACTTGGGGACTGTTACACCAAATGCAGCTGTGAACATTCTGATACCTGTCTGTCGGTGCACGTAAGTGCACCTAGGAGTTTGGCTGTGTATCTACAACTGCTGGGTCATAGGGTATGCAGCTTTAGCAGATAATGCCAAACTTTTTCAAAGGACCTGTACCAATTAAATTCTAGTAGCAAAGTAGGAAAGTTCAGTTACTCCACATCCTCGCCCAAACTTCGTGCTTTCTACTTTTTTAAAAAAATTTCTATTCTATTTTGAAATATAAAAATAATTGAAGCAAAGTTTATATTGCTTCTGGGGAAACCTTTCAATTTTTCGTTTGGGTCTCTGAATTATTAACAATCCCAAGCTTCTACTTTGTCAGCTACACCCTGCGAGCTTGTGGGTGCGTTTTCTACTTTGCTCGACATTTTTGCTCACTCTGCCACTTAGATGTCGTGCTGAGAAGAAAATGTGTGTATACAAGGCGGGGCAAGTCCTTTGAGGATTCTAGAAGTCTGATCACTGTTTAGACGAAACTTACGCTGGCCTTCTTTGGTCGCTTTCTCTTTTCTAGAATCCATGACCTTGTATCTCCTGGTCGCCTATAGACTTCCCAATGGGCACCGGTTTTCCCCGGAGGCGCTGGGAAAGCCGGGCAGCTGCCCTCTCCGCTCCCAGCCAGAACAGGGGCGGGGTGGGGCGGGGCGGGCCACCGAGCTGGCGCAGAGCATGCGCAGACGAAGCCCAGCGCATGCTCCGCAGCCCGGCGGGTCTACCGAAGCAGAGAGCGGAGTCTCCCGCGCCCTGCCACCCCCGGCGGAGCTGCTGCTAAGCCGCCCGTGCTCAGCCCTAGCTACCAATAAAGTTCGTTAAAAAAATCATAATCATTCTTAAAAGAGCGAGAGACGGCGCGAGCCAGCCAGGCGGCCCCGCCAGCGGAGCTGGCGCGCTTGGAGGAGGTGGCGGCGCCGGAGGCAGCGGTTGCGCCGCGACCAGGAGGAGCCGCTCGCGCCTGGCGACGGGTCCGCGGCTGGCGGGGAACGGTGAGTAGCGGCTCTCGCTCCGGGCCAGCGGCGTTGCACCCACTCGCCTTCCTCTGGGGGCTGAAGGCTTCTCTGGCGTTTCTGGGTAAGGATCCGCCCACCCCCGGAGTCCCGGGATGTGCCTTCTGTGGGGCGTGGAAGGTGGAGTTGCGGCTCCCATCCCCCGGCCCAGGCCGCTGAACGTCTGCTTCCCCGCCACAGAGCACGGTGCCGAAGTTCCCTCTGGAGGAGGTGGGCGGCAGCTTGGCCCGGCGCTCCTTCGCATCTCCCCGTTGCCCGGTCTCTCCTGGGTGTCGGTCCCTTGAATTGCCTCGTGGGCGGGGAAAAACGGGGGAGGGGGATGGGAGGCGAGGCGCTGTAGCCCCTAACCTGACCGAGCGCCGGTTTTCTCGCGCTCCCCTACCCCCAAATGGGAAAAGAGCAACCCAGGCTGGGAGAGACACCAGCAACGAGGATTAAGTGCCTGTGTTAGGTGTGATGGGGAAGAGAATCCCTAGCTATAACCTGGCTCTTAGCACTGGTGACACAGTGGTTAAGAGTTCGGCCGCCAACCAGAAGGTTGGCAGTTCGAATCCACCGGCCGCTCCTTGGAAACCCTTCTGGGGCAGCTCTGCCCTGTCCTGTGGGGTCGCTCTGAGTTGGAATCGATTGGACTGCAACTGGTTTTCTCCCCGCTTGGTCCGCTTTTTTATCCGGGGCCCCACCCTTGCGTAGTTTCTTGCTCACAAATTGTTAGAATATGAATGAGCCAGACTGCACTATTTCATTGACACTGGCTGCCACAGAACTACTGTACGCGGAGATCGGAGAAGCCAGCCGCAGCTCCCAGGAGTGAGAACCTGAGGGTGTGTGAGACAGTAATAATAACTGCACTATCAGGACCTAGTGAAGTGACAGTAGGGTCTGAAAAGGGCCGTTAACTTCTCTCGGCTTTATATAATTCCTGACATCTGCTGGGAGCCCTGGTGGCGCAGTGGTTAAAGCGCTGGACTGGTAACCAGAAAGGTTGGCAATTGGAAACCACTAGCGGCTCCGCAGGAGAAAGATGTGGCAGTTGGCTTCCGTAGAGATTTACAGCCTTGGAAACCCTATGGGGTTGCTTTGAGTCGGAATAGACTCAATGGGCAGTGGGTTTGGTTTTTGGTTTAACATCTGTCTGCTAGGTAACTTCATGAAACCTAAGAAAATTTTGAGCATTTTTGTAAATATATCTGTACAGTTTTACTCTGTCCTTTAGGGTCGCTATGAGTCGGAATTGACTGGATGGCAACAGGTTTGATACTTAAGTACAGGCTATTATTAAAAACTACCTTTTTGATGACTCAGTTAACTCATCCCAAGAACTTAGTGATGTAGTGCTTTAAGTCCATTAGAGTAGTGGCTAAGAATTTCTAGAAAGCCTGTGTTAAAACCTAATTCTACTTTTTTTTCTTATTTCCTTTTTTTATTTTTTAAATTATCGTGGTGAAATTGACTTTTGGATTGTGCAGTTCTGTGAATTTTAAGTTAATGTAACTACCAACTTCCATTACAGTCAGTATATAGAACAGTTTCATCACCCCCAAAAAAGTCACTCATGGTATCCCTTTATAGTCACACCCTCCTCTCACCCCTAACTCCTGGTAGTTACGGTACTTTCGAGAATGTCATATAAATGGAATCATACAGTGTGTAACCATTTGAGACTGGCTTTTCTCAGCTCAGTGCCTTTGAGATTCCTCTAAGTTGTTGTATGTTATCAGTAATTTATTTTTAGTATTCTGTTGGATGCATGTGCCACAGTGTGTTTATACATCCACCCATTGAATGACATTTGAGTTGTTTGACATTGAAGGACCTTAAAAAAACAAACAAACCTGTTGCTGTCAAGTCGATTCCAACTCATAGTGACCCTATAGGATAGAGTAGAACTGCGCTGTAGGGTTTCCAAGGAGTGGCTGGTGGATTCAAACTGCCAACATTTTGGTTAGCGGCTGAGCTCTTAACCACTGGGCCACCAGGGCTCCTGAAGGACCTTAGAGCTGTTATTAACAGTCACGTATAGATTTTTGTGTGGACGCAAGTTTTCGTCTCTGGGGTGTTACTAGGAGTGGGATTGCAGGGTCATATGGTAAGTGTATGTTCACAAGAAACTGCCAAGCTTATTTTCCAAAGTGGCTGTATAATTTTGCATTCCCACCAGCAGTGTGCAAGAGTTCCAGTTACTCTGCATCCTCTCCAGAACTTGATATTGTCAGTATGTTTTAATTTAGCCATTCTAATAGGCATGTAAGGAACACTGGTGGCACAGTTGTTAAGCTCTAGGCTGTTAACAGCAAGATCAGCGTTTCGAACCCACCAGCTGCTCTTTGGAAGAAAAGACCTGGTGATCTGCACCTGTAAAGATTATAGCCTAGGGCAGTTCTACTCTGTCATATAGAGTGTCTGTGAGTGAAATCGACTCAAGGCACACAGCAGTTGGTGTGTAGTGGTATTTCATTGTGGTTTTAATGTGCTTTTGTTATTGTGTGCCATTGAGTTGATTCCAACTCATAGAGACTCTATGTAAACGGGGTAGAACTGCCCCATAGGGTTCCTAGACTGTGCCTTTAGCTAATGGCTGATGATATCGAACATCTTTTCATGTGCTTATTTGCCATCCATATATACTCTTTGGTGATGTGTCTGTTCGAATCTTTTCCTCATTTTTTAATTGAGTTGTTTTCTTATGAATTTTGAGGGCTCCTTATGTATTCTGGATACAAGTCCTTATATGCTTTGTAAATATTTTCTCCCAGTTTGTAGCTTGCCTTCATTCTCTTTAACAGTGCCTTTCTTCCGCGGAGTAAATCTTTTTTAATTTGGATGAAGTCCAGTTTTTCAATTTTTCCTTTTATGGATCATGTTTTTGATACCACGTCTAAGAACTCTTTGCCGAGCCTCAGGTCAAGAAGGTTTTCTCCTTCTAAAAGTTTTTTTCTAATAGTTACAATTTTACATTTAGATCTGTGATTGATTTTGAGTTATTTGTGCAAGGTGTGAGGTTTAGATCAAGTTATACACTTTTGCTTGTGGCTGTCCATTTGTTCCTACTCCATTTGTTGGAAAGACTGTCTTTTCTCCATTGAATTGCATTTGCACCTTTGCAAAAAGCTAATTGGCCATATTTGTGTGGGTCTATTTCTGGGCCCTTGGTCTGTTTGATTGGTTAATATAGCTTGTTGCCATGAGTTGGAATCAACTCGATGGCAACTAACAACGTACAAGTATTAAAATCAGGTAGTGTGATTTCTTCTGATTTTACTCTTTTTCAAGATGGTTTTAGCTATTATAGTTCTTTTGCGTTTCCATGTAAAATTTAGAATCCGCTTGTCTCTGACTAAAAACAACAACAAAAAGCAAACTCTGCTGGTATTTTGATTGGAATTGCATTAAACTTAACATAAATCAATTTACAGAGAATTAATATTCTAATGTTTTTATTAATTGGTTAGTCTTCCATTCCATGAACATTTGTTTAGGTCGTCTTTGATTTCTTTCATTAGAGTTTTGTCATTTTCAGCATACAAATCCCATACATGTTCTGTTAGATTTATACTTAAGTGTTTGTTTTTTGAGCTATTGTAAATGTCATTTAAAAAATTTTCTGTTTCAGATTGTACATTGTTTGTATATAGAAATACCATTGAATGTTGTATTTCGACCTTGTGTCCTGTGACCTTGCTAAACTCACTTAGTTCTAGGATTTTTTTTTTTTTTTGTAGATTTCTTGGGCTTTTCTGTCCTGTGTGAATAGAGATAATTTTTTTTTCTATAAGCTCATTATTTATTTTAGGCTTTATTGCACTGGCTAGAACTTCATGTATGCTGTTGAATAACAGTGGTGAGGTTAGACATCCTTACTTTGTTCCCGATCTAAGGTGGCAAAGCCCTTTATTAACACTGAAGACGTTTCCTTCTGTTCCTAGTTTGCTAAGAGTTTTTCTCACAAATGGATGTTGAATTTTGTCAAATGTTTGCTCTGCATCAGTTGGTTGGTATGATGATGTGGTTTTTCTTCTTTAGACTATTAATATGGTGGATTAATTTGATTGATTTTCAGATATTGAACCAGCCTTGCCATCCCAGGATAAACCCCACTTGATCATGGTGTATTATTCTTTTTGTATATTGCTGGATTTGATTTACTAATACTTTGCTGAGGATTTTTACATTACATTCATGAAGGATTTTTGTCTATACTTTTATTTTTTGTACTGTTTTTGTGTGATTTTGGTGTCAAGGTGATGCTGGTTTCATAAAATGAGTTGGGAAATGTTTCCTCCTCTGCTGTTTTCTGAACGAGATTGTGTAGCATTGGTGTTAAAATTCTTTAAACATCTGGTAGATTTCTGCAATGAAACCATCTGGGCTGGAGATTTTTTTTGAGTTTAAGTTATAAATTAAATTTCTTTAATAGTTATAGGACTTTTCAAATTATCAATTTCATATTGGGTGAGTTGTAGTAATTTGTAAGGTGCTCTGGTGGTGCAGTGGTTAAGTGCTCGGTAAAGCTCAGCAGTTTGAACCCACCAGCTGCTCCAGGAGAAAAATGTGGAAGTCTGCTTCCTTAAAGATTACAGCCTTAGAAACCCTATGGGGCAATTCCACTCTGTCCTATAGGGTCACTTTGAGTTGCAGTGGACTCAATGGCAATGAATTTTTTATGTTTTTGTTTTTTGTTGTAATTTGTGATTTTCGAGGAATTGGTCCCTTTTATGTTGTCGTGAAATTTATGTGTGTAGGGTTGTTTGTTGTATTATTCTTTTGATGTCTGCAAAGTTGGTAGTTATATCCCCTGTTTCGTTGCTGTTATTGGTAATTTGTGCCCTCTTTTTTTACCCAGTCTTGCTAGAGGTTTGTCAGTTTTATTGATCTTTTCAATAAAAAAATCATTGGTTTTCTGTTTTTTAAATTTCATTGATTTCTGCTCTTTATTACTTCCTTCCTTTTGCTTACTCTGGGTTTATTTTACTCTTCTTTTGCTAGTTTCTTGAAGTGGGAGTTTACATTATTGATTTGAGACTTTTCCACTCTTCTAAGGTAAGCATTTAGTGCTTTAATTTTTCCCTTTCAGCACTGCTGAAGTTGTGTCCCACAAATTTTGACATGTTGTATTTTTACTTACATTCAGTGTAATTATATTTTGATTTCCCTTGAGACTTCTTTTTTGATCCATGGATTGTTTAGAGGTATGTTTTTAGTTTCCCAGTGTTTGTAGATTTTCCCGTTATCTTTCTGTTACTGATTTCTGGTTTGATTCCCTTGTGGTTAGAGAACAAACTGTGTTTGATTACAGTTATTTTAAATTTGTTGAGGCTTGTTTATACCCAGCATATGGTCTGTGTTGGTATATGTTCAGTAAGTGCTTGAAAACAATGTGTATTCTGCTTTGTTGTGTGGACTGTTCTAGAAATGTCTGTTAGATTCTGTTGGTTGATGGCTTTGTTGAGTTCTACCATATCCTTGCTAATTTTCTGCCTAGTTCCATCAGTTGCTGAGAGAGAGGTGTTGGAAGTCTCCAAGTATAATTGTGAATTTATCTATTTCTCCTTTCCGGTCTGTCAATTTTTGTTTCACATATTTTGCAACTCTGTTATTTGGTGCCTGTATATTTAAGATGGCTGTATCCTCTTGATGGACTACAGTTACATTTAATGTCCTTTTCTGTCTCTGGTGGCGCAGTGGTTAAGAACTGCGGCGAGGTACGGCAGCTAAACAAAAGGTTGGCAGTTACAGTCCACGAGCTGCTCCTTGGGGCAGTTCTACTCTGTCCTACAGGGTGACTGTGAGTCAGAATCAACCTGATGGCAGTTTTTTTTTTTTTTCTGTCTCTGGTAATTTTCTTTGCTGTGATGTCTGCTTTATCTGATAAAAATATAGACACTCCTGCTTTCTTTTAACTAATGTTTGCATGGTATGTCTTTTTCCATCATTTTGCTTGGGATTAAGATGTATTATTTGAATTGAGTTTCCTGTAGACAGCCTATAGTTGAGTCATTTTCTTTATTTTTTTTTTAAAAGATATCTCTTAATTGGTGATTTAGACAATTTAAATTTGCTGGAATTATTAATACATTAAGACTTAAGCCTGCCTTTTTTTGTTTTGTTTTCTGTTTGATTCCTGTTTTTCATTTCTCTGTTTTTGTTTTCCTGCCTTCCTGTGGTTTCTTTTGAACATTTTTTAGCATTTTATTTTGATTTACCTATAGTGTTTTTTGGAGCCCTGGTGGCACAGTGGTTAAGAGCTACTGCTGCTAACCAGAAGGTCAGCAGTTCAAATCCACTAACTGCTCCTTGGAAACCGTACGGGGCAGTTCTGCTGTGTCCTTTAGGGTCACTATGAGTCGGAATCGACTGGACAACAACGAGTTTGTTTTTTTAATAGTGTTTTCGATTGTATCTCTTTCTATAACTATTTTTGTGGTTGCTCTAGGTATTACATTATATATACGTGTAACTTAACCACAGTCTACTTGAGTTGACATTTTACTAGTTCAAGTGAAATGTAGAAACCTTACCTCCCTGTACATCTCTTTATCTTCTTCCATTTATAGTTAATTGTCTTAAATATTTTCTGTATACATACGTTGAAAACCACATTAGACAGTGTTATAATTTTTGCCTCAACTGTTAAACCTAATTTAGAGTACTAGAGAGAGGAAAAGTTTATTTGCCTATATTTTTGCGCTTACCATGTTCTTTTTTCCACTCTGATATTCCAAGTTTTTTTGTTGTTGTTTTTTAAATCATGTCCTTTCTGCTTAGAGAACTTTCTTTAGCTGTTGTCTTAGCATAAGTCTGCTGGTGCCAAATTCTTAGTTTTCCATCATCTGAGATTATCTTGATTTTCCCTTCAATCATAAAGGATATTTTCATTACATACATAATTCTGGGTTGCCAGTTCTTTTCTTCCAGCATTGAAAAAATAATACACCACTTCCTTCTGGACTCAGTGGTTTCTGATAAGAATTCTGTGTCGCTCTCGTTATTTTTCACCTTGTAGATAATGTGTTCTTTTTCTCTAGCTGCTTTCAAGATTTTTTGTCTTTAGTTTTCAGAAGTTTGACTGTGATGTGTCTTGGCATGGATTTTGTTAGGTTTATCCTGTTTGAGGTTTGCTAAGCTTCTTGAATTTGTAGATTCTTTTTTTTTTGGTATGTGTCTTAGGCTGGGTTCTCTAGAGAAGTAAAAACAGTGAAACATATAGATGTATATATATAGAGAGATTTATATCAAGGAAATGGCTCATGCAGTTGTAGAGGCTGGAACGTCCCAAGTCTATGGGTCAGGATAGAGGCTTCTCCTGATTCACATAGCCACAGGGGTTGACAAACCCACGATTGGCAGGTTGGAGAGCAGGGCTCTTGCTCACAGGCTGTGAAGATTGACAAATCCCAAGATTGGCAGGCAAGACCGCAGGTAAGCTGCTAGCTCAAATCCCAAGAACCAGAGGTCAGATGAACAGGAGCCAGCTGCAGGATCCAGAACAAGCAAAAGCCCCCTAGCCTTGCCGGAACATCTGCTTATATTTGATGCAGGCTACACGCCCAAGGAAACTCTCTTTCAACTGATTGGCTACTCACAGCAGGTCCCGTCATGGGGGTGGTCACATATCAGATCTCAACAGGGAAGTGATCACAACATCATACAACTGCCAAAACACTGAGAATCATGACCCAGCCAAGTTGACACAATCTTAACCATCACAGTTTGTTTGCCAAATTTAGGGACTTTTCAGCCATTATGTCTTCAATTACTTTTTCAGCCCCACCCCCTTTTTCCTGTGCTTCTGGAACTCCGACGACATGAATGTTAGCACTTTTTTTAGTTCCACAGGTTCCTGAACCTGTGTCCTCTCTCCCCTCCCCCCAAGTCTGTTTTCTCTCTGTTGTTCAGATTGGGTAATTTCTATTGTTCTATCTTGAGATTCACTAATTCTTTGCAGTGTCCCTACTATTCTGCTGTTGAGACCATCCACTGATTTTTTTTTTTTTTTTGGTTATTGTAATTTTCAGTTCAAAAATTTCTTTATACTGTTTCTCTGCTGAAGGTTTCTATTTTTTCATTTGTTTCAAGCATGTCCATAATTGCTCAGTGAAATCGTTTTTATGATGGCTGCTTTAAAATCTCTGTTAGATACTTCTGCTATCTCTGTTAGATACTTCTGCCATCTCTGTCATCTTGTTGTTGGTGTCTGTTAATTGTCTTTTGCATTCAAATTGAGATTTTCCTGATTCTTGGTATGTCTCGTGGTTTTCATTGGGAACCTGGACATGTTGAGCCTTATGTTACAATTCTTTGGATCTCACTTAAACTTTCTCTTTTAGCTGGCTTCCTCCAGCAGTGCCCCAAGAGGAGAAGGGGAGTACTACCTCCTTCCTGTCAGGTGGGGAAAAATTCCAGGCTCCCTCTGGTTCTCCATTGAAACAGAGTGGGAGAGGCTCCTCATGAATACTGGACAGAGGAGGTCTGGCTCCTCTGCTGGAGGGGGAGCTCCCACTGATACCACTCTGGCTGGGAGGGTGAGGAGCACCTTGTTACTCCTCCTCTTGTGGTCTCCACTGACACTGCAGGGGTTGGGGAAGGTGGCCTCATTACTACTGAATGGTGGTGAAAGTCCTGACTGTCTAATAGGCCTCTCTGACACCACCCCAGCAAGGAGAGAGGTGGGTAACTTTTTATTGCTTGGTATGATGGAAGCCGTGGTTCTTCACATGAAAATCACAGAGTGAGGGTTACCTTTGTTACTTCCCAGTGGGGATGCAATTCCTAACTTCCAAGTTGGCCTTCTTTGACACCACCCCATCAGAGGAGTGGGGCACAAGTCGTCATATCATCACAAAGGTGAAAGTGTAAGCTTCCTACTCTGTTTTTGCTGGTGTAGTGGGTTGGGGGTAACACCATAGTCTTTTCTGTGGTGTTTGGCTGGAGTAGAGCAATTATTGTCTGTTAGTTTTCTGTTTTGCTAGGCTGCCTCTTTTCCTGGTTCTTTGGCTTTTGTTGGGGCCTTTTTTTTTTTTTTTTTTTTTTTCTGTGCTTCTTGGTTTTTCCTGGTTGCCAGCACCATTAGTTGTCAATCTGGGATTTTTGAGGTAAAAAGAAAACCCAGAGTACTCACGACTGTGTTGTTCTTCAGGTCGTGTGGTCTCTAGCCAGTCTGCCACCTTTTCTCTGCTTTTCAGAGTCTCATGTTTGTTTTATATATAATGTCCAGAGTATTTAAAGGGTAAAATGAAATAAGTTTTTTGTTGTTTCTTTTTAACTTCTCACTCTTCTAGAGTGAAGAATTGTTTAGGTAGAGAGGAAAAAGTTGCTGGCCAGGGACCGAACAAAGGCTGTGAGGCTGAAATTATTGAGAGAGTGGAAGATTGGTGTGAGATAAAGCTGGATGAGCAGGAGCCAGATCATAGTAAGAATTTCAGATTTGACACTAAATGTCCTGAAGACCAGACCTCTATGTAGGGTAGTTGTATCCTTGTTGTTGTTACTGATGAGTCAGTTAAGACCTATGGTGACCCCCTGTGTGCAAAGTAGAACTGGGCTCCATAGAGTTTCCAAGGCTGTGACCTTTTGGAAGCAGATTGCCAGGCCTTGCTTCTAAGGTACCTCTGAGTGGGTTTGACCTGCCAACCTTTTGGTTGGTAGTCCAGTGCTTACCATTTGTGCCACCCAGGGACTCCTAGACCATTTAAATTCTATGCTTGGAAGATGGGATCCAGGCATCAATTTTTTTTTAAGTTTTCCAAGTGATTCTAGTGTGTAGCCAAGATTGAGAACCATTAGACTAGGGTTAATGTTTCAGAAAATTACCTGATTATAAGAATCACTTGTAGGGGTATTTATTTGGATCCTCCAGGAAGCAGATGCCAAGATGGAATTAGAAGTGCAAGGGATTTATCAGGGGGAGTACCTCTGAAGGATAAAGGGGAGAGCCTTCATACTACAATGCTAGTTTAACACCTGTGAAAGGAAAGAGGAAGGAAGGAGGATTGGGTGGAAAGAAAATCTCAACCAGTTTGAAGGAGAGCCCCAGAGCAAAGGTGAATCCCACATAGGGCAGAATTGGCCTCACTCTAGTGTACGCTTACTGTGCTCAGCCTTCAGCTTGAGACTGAAGAGCGTGACCTTGGTGTAAAGGGACAGTGCAGTGGATGCTGCAGGTATGGAAGCTGGAGGCAACCAGCCAACTATTCTTGTAGCATTTTCTCTTTTAAAGGGAGAGCTAAAGGCAAAAACCAGATTCCAAGGCCCTTCCTCAGAGATTTTATGCTAAACTATCTGATTAATCCTATCTAATATCTGATTAATTATGTTTGGTGTGGAGACCCATAGCGGTACTTTAACAAGTGCTCTTGGATGATTCTTATGATCAGGCAAGTTTGTGAAATACCAGGGACAAAGAAGGGAATCTTCTTTACATTTCAGAATCATTTTGTGTAGTGGTTGTGTAGATGGATTTTCGGTTAAAGTAGTTGGAATATAATAGCAAAGTGGGATGAAGCATAACTAAGTTTATGAAGAAATGTGAAGAAATTGACTTTGTATTCTCTTCAGCCAAAAATACAAACAGTACACATTTTATTACTTTTTATTGTATGAGTAACTATAACTAGTCTGAAACTAAAGTTGTGTGTGGTGTTTATACATTATTATACAAAATCTTCCTTTGGGGTGCTTTTCTAGGGATGTTAATGAAAAGCAGTTTCCTCAGATTTTTTATTTGTTGCCCATTTGGTTTGTACATGGTGGAGAATTTATTATATTGTATGAAACTACCATTTTTTGAATGCTTAACTTAACTATTCTTTGTGCTTTCTGTGTGTCACTGATCAACAATCCTGTGAGGTAGATATTACCCCCAGGAAACTGAAGCTTAAAGAGGTTAAGCAATAACTTGACTAAGAACACAGAACTAGTAAGTGGCAGGTTTAAATCGGGCCTCAACTCCAACGTCCACAGTCTTCATCTTTATGAAAGGAAAAACTACGTAGATTTAGGCATTTATTGATGCCTGGATGTCAGATACTGTGTTAATGGTAAGGATTAGAAAATGAATGGCGTTCTTGTCCCTCCTTTCAAAGAACATATATTATCTAAAAGGGGTGGAGGGGGGCCCTCCATTATGGAAATAAGTTCTTGCAGTGCAGTGTGATTATTTCTCGATAAAACAATTATAGCTTAGTTTATTTTGTGCAGTTTTCATGTCATTAAAAAATTTCATTTTAAACCACAGATTTGAGAGAGAAGATCTAATCACCTGGAGTTAGAGCTGGTACAGAAACTCCTTTTCAGCTCTAAAAATGTTGGAGGAAGATATGGAAGTGGCCATCAAGATGGTGGTTGTAGGGAATGGAGCAGTTGGAAAATCAAGTATGATACAGCGATATTGCAAAGGCATTTTTACAAAAGACTACAAGAAAACCATTGGAGTTGATTTTTTGGAGCGACAAATCCAGTATGTACTTGGCCGTTTTATCCCCTTAGTTTTGGTTTGTGAACTATGTCCAAGACTTTCACTGGAATGATGCTAATTACAACACACAGCCCAAGGTTAAGCAGCTAGTGGGAGTGACTCATAAGACATTTGGTGATGGTTTTTAATTGCTCATTCCTATGTATATCTTTATCCTTCTGTCTGTCTTTTTCCTTTTCTTTTGTCTTCTTTCCACTCTTATTTCCATTTTTCTTCTACTTCCCAACTCCCTTTTTTTTTTCCTGTCTTACATCTGTTTTATATTTGTTGGTGGCATCATGAGCACTTCTTAAACACAAACTAATGCTTGACTCTAATGAGATTTCCGTCCCCTGTTCCATTTGAAAGGAAAGTTACCTGTCTCAGAATAAAGTTTTTATCTCTTATATTAAGGGATCTTTTTGTTTAGAATGCCTCTTCATTCTCACTCTCTCTCAAACTGGGCAAGACTGCATAGAAGTTAGAGAATTAATGATTTGTTTTTACTTAATTTAAAGAAATTTGAGAACACAGATTTTAGAAGAATTAAATATTCCTATGAAAAGGAAATACTACTTCAGGAAACCCAATTGGATTCTAAAATATTTCAAAGTAGCACTGTCATCAGTCCTACAAACTTTTAAGGCTGTTTTAAATTGTAGAAGACAAACTAAAATGTGTTACAGAAATAAGAAACGTTACATAAGTCTGACTTACTTATCCAGACATGAGCATCAAAGGTAATTGTGTTCATTGGTTTTAAGACTGTTGAATTTCTAATTTGTATCCTATTACCGTCCTTTTTTAAAAAATACTTCCATATTTGCTTCCTTCCTTAGAGTATATTTTCAATTTTGATGATGCTTATTTTTTGTACTTATTACCTGAAGCCAAATTAATATTTTAACGTTTGAGTTAAAGGGCAACCAAGCAGGTAAGCTGCTTCTTTCCCTTCTCCTTCTTATTCTGTCACTAGGGGACCAGAACCCATTAGAGTGGTGTAGCGAGAGGAAAGCAAACCCTGACCTAAGGGACTTCTCCTTTTCCAACACTGCTAGTCTTAGAGCCACCACTATCTGTGACTGTTGTCAAAGAAAAAAACATGACAGGTAAATCTAACTCATCTGTAAAATTACAGCTTTGTCTTTCACCCTTTACTTTCACTGTTGGTGATGGTCTCAACATTTGAAAATACTCAGACTTTTTCCCAAGTGAAACCAACAGTGTAGTTTTAATACCTTCACATTTCAAATACAAAAACATACATGAAGCTATATTACTAAAAACATCTTCCTTTACATATGAAATTCATCTCTTGTTTCAGAGTTAATGATGAAGATGTCAGACTAATGTTATGGGATACAGCAGGTCAAGAGGAATTTGATGCAATAACAAAGGCCTACTATCGAGGTAAATTGTGGGATTTATTTTTGTTTGTTTAGGCATGTTCTTTTTGCTAAACAAAGAACATCGTTATTTCTCATATAGGATCTCTTTAAGAATAATTAAAATAATCTCAAAGTATTTTTAAAAGCCTAACTGTTATTCTTCTAAAGATCTTGTTGGGTGGCAAATAATACTTTGTACTATAGACAGTTTGTCTCTGCCTTAGAATTATATGAGTCATATAGGCTCTGTAGATAAAATCAATCAGACTCTGTTGAATACCTACTCTGACCACATATTTTCCCCAAGGAAATTAATATTAGAGAGTAGGAACTAACATATGAAAAGATGAAACCCCTGCAGATAAGGTGGCATTGTGTTGTGACACACAAAATCAAATGTAAAGCCTTTTCAGCACTCACCAGAGTCAGAAGTAGTATAAGATGTGAGAGGAAGGAACCATAATTACAGCCTTTAAGGCTCTAACATGCGTGACTAAATTCCTCAAGAAAAGCTTGTTTGCTAAATGAAACTTAAAGTTTCCAGTAACATTGTCCTATAAAATTTTGTCATTTTCTTTTAGAATTTAAAGCATGATTTTCAGTTTTTTTCCAATTCACTGCCAATGGTGATGGTAATGAGAGAGCATAATAACTTAAAGCTTGATCTAGTAGCATGTAGCATTATAACCTGTTGATGCCAAGTGACCATTAACTGATAATTCATACTGAGAAGTATTTAGTACTCTGCATTTTCCAGATGCTGTGGGAGACAAAAAGGAACAGTGGCGATAAAAAGGAACAGATTATCACCTCTGTGCCATCCCCACTCCTCTGAACTTTGCACCTTCTTGCTCTAACTAAAACTTGATTTAAAGATACTGCTTCTCCTGCGACCTTCTTTTTACCCACATTTTCACGTTCTTCTAGACCTGAAGGTCGTTTGACAGGATTGTCTTTTTTTCTCACTGCTGCTTCCAAACCATTCCTCTTCCTCCCTCCTTCAAAAACCTCAGCACCTTGAAAGCCCAAGTCATGAGAGTTTATCTCTCACTCACCCCCCTCCCCCAGTTGCCATGGTCCATCACTTTCCTTTATGTGTTCTTCCTTCGTTGGCATGAAAAACTTTGGCATAGAAACTTGTCTTACTGTCACCCACCTTGAAAAAGGTCTTCCTTCCCTTGACCGACATCTATTTCCAGTACTGTTCCATTGCCCTGCTTCCCTGCATAGCAAAACTTCTTTCTAAGAGTTGGTTATACTTGCTATTTCCATCCTCACACCTCTCATTCTTTCCTCAAACCATTCCATTAGACGTTTCGTTTCCCCATCATTCCATTGAAACTGCTGTTATAAAGGTCTCCAGTGACCTCCAATTTCTCTTCAGCTTCCTCATCTTACTCCATCTCTCAGCCCGTTTGTCAAAGCTGTCTACTTTGTCTTCCTTGAGATAATTTGTTTTCTAGGCCAGTACTTCTCAGACTTCAGTTGCACTTGAATCACTTGGATATTTTGTTAAAATGCAGCTTCTGGTTTTTTAGTAGGTTGGGATAGGGCCTGAGACTCTGCATTTCTAACAAGGTCACAGATGGTACTGCTGCTGCTCCATGGGCTACTTTTATAAACCCCCGAGTCTGATCATGCCACTTCCTTGATTAAAACCCTTAAGTGACTTTTTATTGCTAGAGGAAGAAGTTCAGGCATTTTAGCACGGCATACGCAGGGCTCTGTAGTTGTTTTTCTCCTTGTTCATCTAGCCTCATCTCCTTACCTGTACTTCACTCTTGACAAATTCCTAAATTATTTCTTTCCCATATGTACTATAGAATGTGTACATGCTATAGGTATTTCAGATGCTTTCTTTTCCCACTGGATCTGCCTATCAGCCTTCTACTTTAGAGTCTAACTTAGAAATCTTGTTAACACCTTCTCTAACCTCCACCCCTGAAAAAGTTTACTTTATTTTGAGCTACTTCTGTATCTATTGCATTTATCACACTATGTAGTGTTTGCATATTTATCTTTCCTAACCGACGGTGAGGGAGCCCTGGTGGCACAGTGGTTAAGCGCACAGCTGCTAACCAAAAGGTCAGCAGTTAGAACCTACCAGCCGCTCTGCGGGAGAAAGATGTGGCAGTCTGCTTCCCTAAAGATTTAAACCCTATGGGGCAGTTCTACTCTGTCCTGTAGGGTCGCTGTGAGTTGGAATTGACTCGATGGCAACTGGTTTGGGTTTTTTTTATTTTAACAGACTGTGAGTTCCTTAAGATTCTATCTTGGGGAGTTACGGGGTTTTTTTTTTTTGGTCTTTGTCTACCTAGCACCTTGCTAAAGTGAATTCGGTTGCCCTTAGGGAACAGTATCATTTAAGTGAGATTTTCCTTGCTACATCCCACAGCTTCATTTTACTTATCAGATGTTTCCACTTTGATCTGAAGTTACAGGTGAAAAGGGTATACATTTATAAATATAAATTAATTCATTTAATTTATGAAATGAAAAACGGCATTTGTTCTCTGGACTGGACTCCCCAAGACAATAGGATCCTGTCCATCTTGTTTGTAGATGCCCTATGCCTACTCCTCAAGATTTGAAGTTTCATTTAACAAATTTGAAATAGCAGTGTACCAGTATGCTTTTCTTGAAGAAATCTATATATATGAAAGTTCCAGTTGACAGTGCTAATAAATTTTGGGGTACAGTTTCATATAAACACAAACTTTTCTAATTTTAGACAGGATTTACCACTGATTTTATTGTAAGTAGCTTGCTACTCTAGTGTATCTACAAATTTATTCCTGTTACATAATATATGTATAAGAAATAGGGTGAATCCAAGCAGCTTTTGAATATATAACTTACTTTTTCCACTTTAGAAAATGTAGATTTATTATAGTAATGGCAGCTGAGGCCTAATAAAAACAATTAAACTGACATGTCAGTGAACAAGGACGTTGGGTTTCCAAATTGGTACCAAGGAAACTTAACCACTGCCCACTCTAAGAAAATGTTTTGATCCCTTGAGAATCAAGAGTAGTATACCTCTCAGCTGTCATCCTAATAATGCCACCACTACTTACTGCTCGCTCTATTTAATGTGTCCTTAAAGGCTCCCCATCCAGAAGTCAGCACAGCGGGACTAAACCAAAGCTAAGAAGTTTCCTGAATACAACCAAACACTTCGAGAGACAGAGTAGCAGGGGAGGGGGCCTGTGGACCATGGTTTCAGGGGACATCTAGGTCAAGTGGCATAACAAAGTTTATTAAGAAAATGTTCTGCATCTCACTTTGGTGAGTGACGTCTGGGGTCTTAAAAAGCTAGTGAGCGGCCATCTAAGATGCATCAATTGATCCCAGCCCACCTGGAGCAAAGGAGAATGAAGAACATCGAAGACACAAGGAAAGTATTAGCCCAAGAGACAGAAAGGGCCACATAAACCAGAGACTTCATCAGCCTGAGACCAGAAGAACTAGATGATGCCCGCAACCACCAGTGACCGCCCTGACAGGGAGCACAACAGAGAGTCCCTGATGGAGCAGAAGAAAAGTGTGGGGCAGAACTCAAATTCTAGTAAAAAGACCAGACTTAATGGTTTGATTGAGACTGGAGGGACCTCAGAAGACATGGCTCCCGGACTCTCTGTTAGCCCAAAACTAAAACCATTCGTGAGGTCAGCTCTTCAAAGATTAGATTGGACTATGGGACATAAAATGATACTCATGAAGAGTGTACTTCTTAGCTCAGGTAGATACATGAGACTAAATGGGCAGCTCCTGTCCAGTGGCGAGATGAGAAGGCAGAGAGGGTTAGGAACTGGTTGAATGGGAAATCAAGGGTAGAAAGGAGGAATGTGCTGTCACAGCATAGGGAGAGCAACTAGGGTCACATAACAATGTATGTATAAATTTTTGTATGAGAGACTAACTTGAACTGTAAACTTAAAGCACAACAATAAAAAGATTTTTAAAATAGTAAAAAAAAAAAAAAAAAAAAGGGGGGGCTTCCCATCCACAATTGCTTTGTATATTGTTCTCTTCTGGGCCTAGACTCCAGTTTGGATCTGGATAACGTGTGAGATGGGGAGTTACATTCTTACTTACCCAAGCTCTTCTTAGAGTAGATGGTATTTTTATCAAATTATGGATTTCATCAGCATTGACACTGTTTGATTAATGGGTCCTAAATGTACAGTTTTATTCTTGAATAAAGGTCATTTGTGTTTTTCAATAGGGTTATTATCCTCCCTCCCCCGCCCCCGCCACACAAACACAAGAAAAAACAAAATACCAAAAGTAGTACAGATGATTTTCATTATTTTCTTTTTACTTAGCTCTGTTTTTGAAATTCTCTGCATGGAATATGTGTTCTTTTAGTAAGGAAAAAAATAGCTTGGGCTGTTTCTTTGTAAGCTTTGGACAATTTGATAAGGCAATATTATTTTTTAACCAGTATGGTTATTTGTGAAGAATATATTTGCAAAAATATACATATAATTTAAAAAGACAGAACTGTGAATCTACAGTTATCTTAGAATAAAAAGTTTAATTAAAAGCAAAACTGGCCAAATATGGAAAATGATTTGTGAATAAGTAAAGAGAAAACGTTGGAACCATACAATTTAGTACATTATTTGGGTTCCTGATTTAAAAAGAAAAAGAAAAACAAGCTAAAAATATTAAATTGTCCTCTCTGGTTGAGGTATTGTTGGTGCTTTGTCTGACTTTTGCCGTAACTGGTTTAATCAAGACTGTCCAAGATTATTCACTTTTAATGTTTTTTATCTGGCTGATCTAGTTTGTTGTACTTCCTATTACAGTTCAGTTGTTTTTTTAGGTCTCCGCAAATCATACTATGTCTCTTTAAATCTACAGAAACCATTCTTTGCCAGAAACTATAAAGAGAGCCCATAATTACTAATATTTACATCTTAATTTACTTTGGGTGATGTTTAAATTACTTCCACTGTGTTTCATTTGCATTAAATGCTTTAAATAGCTTTGTTTTCCCTATATTTAACATTTTAACCTACAGTGATCTCAAGCATATAAATAGGTGTTTGCTTAAAGCTTTTCTTAACCTTGTAGCTGACTTTTTAGCCAATTAAAATGATAAAGAGGATGGAATATTGAGATCTTCAGTTTCAGCTTCTGTTTCTCAAATGTAAGAATAAGCATTTATCACAACATAATTTGAACTAAGAAACAATCAGTGGCATTTACACATAAACTTCAGAAATGGTATATTGAACCTTCTATGCTTTCCTTCGGGGTTCCATCAGAATGCTTTTGGTTGCTGGTAGCAGAAAAGCAACTTTAAACTGGCTTAAACCCAAGTTTAACAGCTTGCTTAATAAGTCTGGAAGTAGCCTAGCCAGCCCTGCCTCCCTCCCTGAGTTGGGTTCATCCTCATGCTGATTAGCTTCATGGTTGCAAGATTGCTGCTATCAGCAATGAAAGCCATCTGCTTTGTTCATATCCTAGGGGAGAGAGGGTTATTTCCCACAACAACGTATCAAAAGCCTTGAGCTTTTTTCTAAATAGACCACCCTTGATCTGATTGCCATAGTCAGACGAATTCAATTACCCTAATTGGCTTGGACCACTCAGGACTTCCTAAAGAACAGAGGGTGGGTTTAGTCCACCCAGACCATGTAGCTACTATATAGTGGGGGAGAGGTAGTTCACCAGAGCGGTCTAGGTGTTCTTTAGGAAAGGCTGGGAACTGGATGCCAGCTAATTAGCTGCCAGCTAATATCAGATACTAGTGTAGGTTCAGATGATGATGCAATTAAATAGGAGTAAAGACTCCAGCTAATATCAGATACTAGTGTAGGTTCAGATGATGATACAATTACATAGGAATAAAGACTTGGAAGAGAAAGTAAGTCTGAGAAAAGAAAAAAAAACCAAGTCCATTGCCGTTGAGTCGATTCCAACCCATAGTGACCCTGTAGGACAGAGTAGAACTGCCCCATAGACTTTCCAAGGAGCGCCTGGTGGATTTGAGGGCTGAGAAGAATGAGTTAACTAAGATATAAACTTAGTGATAGAAATACTATGCCTTATAAAATTGTGGCTCACTGATTTAAGTCCTAGAAATGTGTTACTAAGGTTGAATAAAAATTTTTAAAGATGAAAATTTAAAGAAAAAATTTTATTATAATTTATTTTAAAAACTTATTATACCGAAAACCTTTGCTCAGAAGCATTATTATGGACTTGGAATTCTGGCTTTTAATTACTATAGTGAGACGTGTTGAAACATGACCTTCTTGTAAATAGGTTACAACAGAGCCTAAGATCTTATTAGAAGTCTTTTGGGATCCCAAACAGTCTCTCTAAAATTCTTAAGAAAGTCTACTCCAGACAATAGAAACCAGTACTTGGTTAGTACAGAAAGTAACGAACACCGTAAAGTAGATATTTTGTTAACAGTTTTTTACTGTGATTTGGGTTATGAGGGGGAAAAAAATGCTTCTGAGTAGCAACATGTGGAAATGTGGTTATAGAACTGAGACCTATTATCTGAGTTTATGTGCATAGAGGGAAACCTTTATTTTTAAATAAGTACCTTCTTTCACAAACATAAAGAGCCCTGGTTGTGCAGTGCTGAAGAGCTTGGCTGCTAACTGAAAGGTCGGTGGTTTAACCTACCAGCCACTCCATGGGAGAAAGATGTGGCAGTCTGCTTCCATAAAGATTACAGCCTTGGAAACCCTACGGGGGCAGTTCTACTCTGCCCTATAAGGTCAGTATGAGTCAGAATTGACTCAGTGGCAGCTGGTTTGGTTTGGTTCACAAACAAATGAATATAAATTGTTGGACTAGCTCTAGACAAGAAGGAGGTGCTCAATGATAAATGCAGGAAAAAAGAGGCAGCAGAATTAGGCTGGGCAAAAGGCTCAAGTTTGTTTTAAATTATTATGAACCTGGAATCTGTGATAGATTGGTCCATGGGATAATATTTTATGCTTTAAATTATATGCTGTTAGTTGCCGTCCAGTCAGTTCCAACTCACAGCGAGTCCATGTGTGCAGAGTAAAACTGTTCCATAAGGTTTTCAAGGCTGTGACCTTTCAGAAGCAGATTGCCAGACCTGCCTGCTGAGGAGCCTCTGGGTGAGTTCTAACTGCCAACCTTTGGGTTAGTAGTACAGCCCTACCATTTATGCTACCCAGGGACGAGTATAAATGATACAGAGTGTCAAAAAGAGTAAGAGACAAGCATTATAAATTCAGGGTAATGTCTATAACTAGGAACACAGTGTTTAAAAGTCTCATGTTTCTGATTGGCCTTTTTCCTTGTGAATTTTACACTATGTTCTCTGTGTGGAGCAGTGTTTCTTAAACTTTATACATGAAGCCCTTGGGGATCTTGTTAAAACGCAGACTCTGATACAGTAGATATGCAGTGGCTCTGAGATTTTGCATTTTTACAGGCTCCCAGGTGATACTAATGCCACTGATCCTCAGACCACACCTGGAAAACAGGTCTAGAGCACATCTCCTAGGTTCTTTCAGTGGTTTTAGGAGAGAATTACTCTCTACACATTATATTTCTTGGGGAATATATTCTGAATTATGTTAAGTAACTTTTTTTGAATGATCTTATTAGGACTAAATATTTGCTGATGGTGATCTTATAATCGACACCAAAAATTTTTTCGGATCTCTGTATTCCTGATGTTTGGATGAGTGAGGTCATTTGTTAACTATTAGTAGTGATTCATTTATGGGTGATTTACTGTAATCTGCAATGATGAAGTAACCTTTTCAGTGGTGTCATTTTAGGGTAGATGGTATTGAAGGAAGGATGAATAGTGGGAAAACAAAGGTCTTTTTGTAAAATAGATAGAAAACACTAGTTGTCTTTAGATATCAGGAGTATAAGATAGGCCCAATTGAGTGCAATAAGAAATTAAAAACATTATTAACTTTTTAAAGATGACTGGTACCAACAGAGAACTTAAATTCAAAGAAAGAAAAAGGATAACAAATAGCATCATTTTAAAATTAAGACTATAGTAATTGATATATTGAAGAGGCGCGGTTCATGAAAGTTGTTACAAAATGCAACTTTTTTTTTTTTGTCTCTCACCATCCCTTTACATTTTATTAGGCAGTAGGAGGAGGGAGAAGTGCTTTCCTTGAATCTAAATGAAAACTCCCTTCAGCTTATGTCTTTTCTGAGTTTTCTCAAGTAATGTTTCTCAACTGTCTCATAGTTACTGCTAGTCATAAACAATCTCAATTTGGTAGTTAGAATGGTCCATCTTGTGTAATAATTGAAACTCCACACATAATAAAGCATTAAATCTCCTATCCCCTCTGGAGCTTTTAGCACCTGATCTAGGAAGGGTGGTGCCCTTGGTCCTGGGAGGGGGTGTGTGGTTGCTTCTTCACGTACTGTTCTTCTTCCTAGCTTGCTAGAGAGGTTTCTTTCTTTTTCTGGGTCAAGCCCAGAAGGAGAGGGAATTGGGAAACAGCACTATTGTAGGTGTTATAGTTGTCTGATGTCAGAGTCCTCTGGATGGCAGGTGTTGAAAGCTGTTTCTTTCTCTAGGTAACTGTCTTGGAGTTTCCCATTCTTGGAGACTTCTGAGAAAACATAGACTCTCTTCTGGCAGTTGCTTTGACCTTTTGTAGCCCATGGGAATTAAGCATTCCACCTCCATCTTCCTTTATGCTAAGCTCCCATCAACCCCCTAAGTGCCCTATTGGACATGATCTAAAATGACACCATGCTGGCTGTTTCTTAAATATGGTTCACCTCTATCCATACGTAATTCATGTGCCATTGTTGGGATTACACTTACTACTTCCCAAATGTGCCTCTCTTCTTTCTGTCTTGCTTTTTCACTCTCGTCCCCAGCCACTGCATCTTTTTCAGGCTTCCATTAAGGTACCACCAGTCCAGGGTGTCCTGCAGTCAAACTCCTTAAGTGTTCTTGCTGAACCCCATTCTTCCTAGGTTTGAGATGAAGGAGGTAGTACCCTCCCCTAGCCCCGCCTTCCTGGAAGAAAGAGAAAGGTTGAAGTAGACAGTGCTTTCTTTAAAAAAATAATTTACAAATCTTCTTCCTCCCTATTCCTCTCAATTTCTTAAAAAAATTCTTGAAGTAGTCAAGGGAGTTCCAGAGTTGTACAAAGGGTTTACAGCCATTTCCTTTGGAAATTTTGTAAATAATGATCTACCTCACACACCCTTTGGAATCTGGTATTTGTCATCTGTTTCATTGATATCTCAGTCAAAGTTTTGTGGAAAGGGACCTCTTTTAATGTTTTTAAAGTATATATTAGAAAGAGCTTTTTGGTCATTAGGGTTTTCCTAAACAGAAACACGAGGAATCACAATTTGATGGTGTATTTTATTTGTATGGATGGATGATAATATTTAGTTAGGGGAAATTGAAACAAGTAGTTGGCCAGCATTTTGTCAGAATTATTATAGCCATAATTGTAGTAATTTATTTAGGTTAAATCAGATGAGGTGGGTGTAGCATCCAGTCTGAAGACTTAGTATCAAGTGAATAATCTACTTCAGAGATTTGGGTACCATTCTTTTTAGAGATTATAATTACTTTTCTTAGGACTTCTGCCATCTTATTTCATGGTTTATGTTTTCTGTAGTTTGTGTGTGTGTGTGTGTGTGTGTGTGTGTTTTAGTATCTTTTATGCTGGCTAAATCCAATTTTCTCCTATGGTTTAATAGTTACACATTCTCTTTTATTCTTAAGGTGATTGCCTTTAACTTAAGGCACAGACTGCTCCCCTAAAGCACTGCTTGGCGCAGTTGGGTGAGGGTAGCTTATTTGGAAGGTGATCCCAAGAAGTAGAAGTGAGACAGGGAGAGTGAGGAGGGAAAGCCAATAAAGCGTTCATTAATGAGCTAATTACCACCGTAGGCATCTGGTGACCAGTCCCTCTAAGGAACTATGTAGACATGCCTCAGAATTGTCCCATCAGCGGGAGGCTGGGGTATTTACTCCCTCCCACACAAGTTGAAACTTTGACCCAGAGACATCATTTCCCCTGTACTTCAGGGATGCGCCTCAGCCAGGTGCCTTTCTGAAGCATCAGCAAAAGCCAAGGCAGAAAAACAGAGCCACCTGCAGCACGTGCTTGAGGTGAGACGTTAGCAACATGTCCAGAATTGTCCTCCATAGCTGCTGTGAGACCCAGGGGCGCTGAGGGGTGTGGCGTGGGCCAGAGGGCCACAAGCATCTCCTACTCCTGTTTGTGTTTACTTCCCTTGATTACTTAAGTGGGTAATCATTACACCTTCTTCCTGATCAGACAGGCACTTCAGCACATTCACACTTCTTTTGCTCTCTCCCCACCCTATTCCCCACTAAACTTTTAACTTTGGGGATGTTTTAAACAGTCGACTTCTTTATCCTTTGGTCCTTGATTTTTTAAATGACATTGAGCTTTTCTAAGTTAATCATCCTTACTGCCCATATCTTTGGCACTTGGATTTTTTCTCTTTTTCATTATATACTTTCTCTAAGAGGGTTTTTATTTTGCTTAAGTATTTGAGACCTTGTATACCTGAAAGTATCCTATTCTACCCTCAAATTTAAATGATAATTGACTGGATAAAAAATTCTAGGTTGAAAGCTAACAAATAGCATTTTATAATAAAGGAGGAACAGTTTCTTAGTTAAATAATTTTAAATGTTAACTAATAATTTAATGGATTAAATAATACTTTATTATTTGTAGAATATATAGTAGTAAATATATAATTCAAATAAATACAAGTTTATTTAGCATTGTATTAATATGATCTTTTCACTTTTCTTTCTCCTTAAATTCTGAAACAGTCTCAGGGTCTGTGTGTTCATCTCTCTTTCTCTCTGAACTTTGTATAATTCATTTATTATTTAGTGTAAAAACCTACTGTTTTTCACTCATTACATGCTCATTTACTTTCTGCAGTTTTCCCTCTGATGATGTACAACCCCTTTTTGGCCTTAGAGTATCTTCGGTAGCCTAGATATGTCTTGAGACTTAGTAGGAAGCTCTTTTACCAGAGGGACCTGGAAGGAAGGAGTAACTGTAAGAAAACATGCTTGATTTCAGGAAGTCCTCCTGACCCCTGGGACGCTTTTCTCTTGTTGCATAAACACCTGCTTTTGTCACTATGCTGCCTGAACCAACAGCTTCATTTATAACAGCTTCTTCCAGAAGGTTGCTGCTTATTTTTAGTCTTGAATATTATCCACCTAATTTGATAGTTAAAATGTTGTCAGTGGATGTAGTATGGGAATTGTGTAGCTAAACAGGGTAAAAACTAAATTTTTTTTCTCTATTTTACATATATGTATGTGTTACTCTTAGCACTGGTTCTCAAACTATTAGCATCACTGGTTTTTTTTTAAATTTTTTTTATTGTACTTTAGATGAAGGTTTACAGAACAAATAGTTTCTCATTAAACAGTCAGCACACATATTGTTTTATGACATTGGTTTTCAACCCCACAACATGTCAACACTCTCCTTTCTCGACCTTGAGGACCTTTTTTTTTGGTGAAAATATACATAGCCAAAGTTACACCATTTTGAAAGTTTCTACATGTACAATTCAGTGACGTCGATTACATTCTTCCAGCTGTGTTGCTATTCTCACTATCCTTTTCCAAAGTATTCCATCACCATTATCTTCAACTCACTGCCCCCTAGGCTTCCCATCAAACCTTTTGCGTTGCTGTTGTCAATTTGATCTCACATAGATGTTTCTTTTTTGTGTGTGTGTACCTTAGATGAAGGTTTGCAGAATAGTTTCTCATTAAACAGTACACATATTGCCCTATGACAATGGTTAACAACCTCATGACATGTCAACACTGTGCCTTCTCAACCTTGGGTTCCCTATCACCAGCTTTCCTGTCCCCTCCTGCCTTCTAGTCCTTGTCCCCAGACTGCTGTGCCTCATTAGTCCTGTTTTGTT
>NW_004444108.1:4107740-4114420 GCF_000243295.1 Trichechus manatus latirostris | reverse complement strand
AGCCCTTCTATGACACTGTCCATTTCTGAAATCTTGTTGTTTATCTTTTGGATTTCTAATTGTTGTTTTTGTATAATTTCTAGTTGTGAATTTACTTTGGCATTTTGTTCCTGCATTATTTTCCTGAATTATTCCATTTTTTTGTCTGTATTTTCCATGAATTTGCCTGCCTTTTCCATGAATTTGTCTATTTTTTCCTGATTTTTGTCTGCTTTTTGCTTCAACTCTTGGGTAATTCTGAGTATTAGAGATTTGAATTCCCTGTCAGGTAGTTCTTGTGCCTTTTCTTCTAGTGGAAAGTCATCTGGTATTTTATTTTCAACACCTATTGGAACCATCCTGTCCTTTTTTTGTAAATGTTTTGGTATTGTCTGGTGTCTTCGGGGCATTCAGTAGTTATTTTTCTTGTTTATTGATTGTAGATTTGTTTGTTTCATCCCTTTTTTTTTTTTTAAATTTGGCTATGTCTGAGCAGGCGGGCTGTGTGTTCTTTGTTGTTTGCTCATCTGTAGGCATGATACTTTTCGCCTCCTCCAATTGGCAGGTCCGTCGCTCAGATATGGTACAGCAGGGCAGGTCTAGCTGAAGAGGAGTTGCTGGGATGGGTTGTTTGTGGCACTTACTACAGCCACCGGGGTGTGTCAGTAATCAGTGCAGGGCAGTTCCGGTAGGCCGTGCCTGTGCTGCTTGGTGGTGTGATGTTAAGCGCACGGTGCACAGGTAGGCAGGATGGAGGGGGGAGATTGTGATGCGTGGAGCTAAGATGAGTATGGGAGAGAGGAGAGAGGAACAGGAGCCAAAAATATACAAACAAACAAATAAGAGTGCTAGGGGAGCTTGCCCTTGGAGTGGAGAGATGAGAGACTATGAAATGGAGAAAAACAAAAAGGGGAAGAAGAAGAAAAAAAAGAAAAGAATGAATGAGTAAAAATTAGAAAGAAAACAGCAAAGCTCCCAGGGATCCCACTGGTGTGGCTACGAGGTCTGGGGAAGTTGTTCCCAGGTGCTGAAGTATAGCCTGGCTTGGAGGCGTAGAGGTATTCAGCACCAGGTATCCAGGGGACAGGAAGAGAAGGAAGGTATAGAGAGATGAGAAACTGAGTAATGAAGGACAGAAAGGGAAAGAGGGGGAAAAGAAAAAAAAAAAGAAGAACAAGAAACCCTCCCAAAAAAACAGAGAACAAAGAAAACAAAAGATGAAAAAAGAAATGCTCTCAGGGATCCCTCTGTGCATCTGCAGAAGCTTAGGGGGTAGGTCCCAAGCTGCACAGCACCGCCTGGCCAGAATGGGCTCCCAACTCGAGAAAAGAAAAAGAAAACAGAAGAAGCCCCGGGATCCCACCAGCATGGCAGCATGGACCGGGAAGCAGCCCCACACTCGAACGGAACTCCACAGCCCCTCAGGAAGAAGCAAAGATGGTGCACAGTGCCAGGTATTTGAGCAAAAGGAGGAGGAGGTGGTGAGAGGTAAGGAAGAAATCAAAAGAAGCGGAAAAAAGCAACACCAGCAGCCAACAAATGGCACTGAGGGAGTCGGCCAGTGTGGGCGGGTAGAATCCAAGCAGTCTCTTCCTGGCCAAGAGACTGTGGTCATGGGAAGCAGAGGAGGCCGAGTGGGGGTGAAGAAGGGTGGGGGGTGGGAAAGCGTATATCGCTGTTTACTGGTTGTTCTGTCTCCTGCTGGAGGCTACGTGAAGCTGCTTTCTCCTACCTCCTATTTGCTGGTCTCTGATAGGAGCCCAAGATGGCGGATCCATTCTCCATTAGTTGATAGGGGACCTCTCCATGTATGTCTCCTCTCTCTCTGTTCTCTGTCAGTTTCTTATTCCATTTGGCGCTTGGCTGAGTTCTTTATCTCTTCATTTGATGTTTAGGATTTCAGGATTGATGTTTTCTCTGTTTGGCTAAGTTTTTCGGATCTTTCCTATGGAGGGACAGCGTGGTGCTTCTGCCTAAAGTGCCATGTTGCCAGAAGTCACCCCGCATCATTGGTATTTTACTAAAATAAAATAATACAAGGTTTTAAAAAGTAAATAGGATGAGATTATGATTTTTTTTCTCATTAATTTTTCTTAAATTGAAAGAAGGCACAAATGACAGATATTAACAGGAAGAACTTGACAACAGCCTCTATCATTCTTGCTTACTGCACCATTCTCTCTAGCTCTTATAATGCAAATATATCTGTATTTTGTGGTGTTCTAAAAATAACGTGTTTGATTTTGACACTTGTACAAGTTTGAGAACCACTGGTCTGAAAAAAAATAGGTTCTTTGAATTAGAAAATGGAGTTTATATGTTGAAAAATAAGCAAACTGCTACAGAGATCAGGTCAACATGTATTTATATACTTATACACTCTCTTTTAAATAGCATACATAAAGGCTGCTAACATCTCCCATAGGATTGTTTCATTATTGTAAATAACTTTTATTTTGTGATCTTACAGGAGCCCAGGCTTGTGTGCTTGTATTTTCTACCACAGACAGAGAATCTTTTGAAGCGATTCCAAGCTGGAGAGAGAAAGTAGTAGCTGAAGTAGGAGATATACCAACTGTACTTGTGCAGAACAAGATTGATCTCTTGGATGATTCTTGTATAAAAAAGTAAGATGACTACTTTTTTGGGGGGGACAGTAATTCTACAAAAGTTAAAATGTTTTTTAATTGTTATGTAGACATAAGATTTAGCAAAGGTTTTTATAAAGACTGCGTTATATTTAAAGTTTCTTCAGGCTATCCTGTGTGATTGTTTGAGATTAAAAGAAATTCATACTGAATTATAAGTGGAAAAAATTAAAGGAATAAAGTTTGAAGGTCGTTTTAGGATTCCAGTCTTAGGTCCTTGGACCATAAATCCAATTCTTCATGTTAATTTAAAACTAGATATATAAGAATGTTAAGAAAAACATATTTTCATATCTAAAGTAAGTAGCTATCCTACATTGATGAATTTAAATAGATAAAAGGTACAGATTCATATTGTTTTGTATATTCAGAATTCTTATGTTGAAGTTTGTGAACAGAGTTTTAGCCCGTTGCTATCGAGTCAGTTCTGACTCGATGGCAACCCTGTGTGTGTCAGTAGAATTGTGTTCCATAGGGTTTTCAATGACTGATTTTTTGGGGGAAGTAGATTGCCAGGCCTTTCTTCCTAGGCATCTCTGGGTAGACTCAAACCTCCAACCTTTTCAGTTAGCAGCCAAGCATGTTAACCATTTGCACAACCCAGGGACTCTGAACAGAGTTTAGCATCCAGATAATTTATGTCCTATAAATATTTACTCATTGCATCACTAATGTTTTTGCTAGCTTTGAAATCTGTGCTTCACTTTTACCTTATTGTTATTTTTTATTTTGTTATGTGTTCTTCTATTAGTTTTCTATTGCTATATAACAAACTACCCCAAAATTTAGTGGCTTAAACATCAAACATTTATTATTTCACAGTTTCTGTGGGTCAGGAATTTGAGAGTGGCTTAGCTGGGTGATTTTAGTTCAGGGTTTTTCATAGACTGCAGTCAAGATGTTAGCTGGGGCTATAGTCATGTAGAGGCTTGACTGGAGCTAGAGGATCCACTTCCAAGATGGCTCACTCACTGGACTGTTGGCAAGAAGCCTTCATTCCTTGCCCCATGAGCCTCTGCTTCAGGGTTCTTACAACACGACAGCTGGCTAACCCCCAGAGCAGGTGATCCAAGAGAGATCAAGGCAAAAGCCACAATATCTTGAATGACCTAGCCTAGAAGTCACATACTATGACTTCTCCTGTATGTTATTTGTTACACAGGCCAATCTTGATAAACTGTGGGAGGGGACTACACAAGCTCGTGAAGACCAAGAAGTGGGGAATCATTGGGAGCCATTTTGGAGCATGGCTAATACCAGACCGAAACCAAACCCGTTGCTGACTCATAGCGATCCTATAGGACAGAATAGAACTGTCCCATAGGGTTTCCAGGGAGTGGCTGGTGGATTTGAACTGCCGAGCCATAGCTCTTAAGCACTGCGCCACCTGGGCTCCATGGCTGCTACAGTGCTAATAAAATTAGGAGTCCACTTTTATAGACACAATCCTAATATACTGACTTTGGCTTTTGGCAAAGTCTTTTGTCACGTAAGAGTAAAATAAGTATTCAGTGTAAGGTTTTTAGAGTATGATTAAATCCAAATGATATTAAAAACAGAAGAGAGAATTGATTAAAGTATTATATAAAGAAAAGTGATGTTTAACCATGGAGATTAGTAATTTTATAGAAAAGTGTTCTGTTTACAGATACGGTATATTGATTGGTGTTTATCCTCCTAGAGGAGTGAAGACTAACTTTTACTCAAGCACTAGGTGAGACTTAGCTTTCAACTGGTTTTATTTAACTGGGCATCAATATTAAGCTTGTTTAAAATAAGAAAAATTTCTAGAAGGTGTGATTCTCACTCTCCACCCCCGCCCCCACTGTATTCAGTAAATGTAATAACAGTGATTGTTTAAAACAAGCTATGAATTACCTCTGTTAGCATTTTCTTTTCTGAATTGATGTGCAGTGAGGAAGCTGAGGCACTGGCAAAAAGGTTAAAACTAAGATTCTACAGAACGTCAGTGAAAGAGGATCTAAATGTAAATGAAGGTAAATTGTCTTTTTAAATAAATTATTGCAACAGGGTGTTTGCTTTAATCTAATGCTTTTTTATTGTATTGTTTAGAAATTTTATTTGTATGAGAACAAAATTTGCTCTTTGTCACCTATTATTAAGTATGATTTAAAAGCGTGAATGCTTGTTACTCTCTACAGCAAAACTTTATCTGGTGGTTTTTTGTTTGTTTGTATATTTAAAAATCTAAGGTATATGTGTGTGAATGCGTACATACTATGTGTTTTTAATGCATACCTTTTTCTTTTAATCTTCTACATATCAAATTAGTTGTTTTAGAACACTAGGATAGTAGATATTTTATTAGGTATTGATGACCTTAGTTTGTTTAATAATATTTCCTAGTTTAAGAAAGTGAGATTAGAGAAAGATAACTTTTTTTTTTTTTTTTAATTTCAAAAATGCCACTTATTTTATTAGATTGAAACTCATTTGTTGCACAAGTCTTTATACTGGTTTGTTTTTTTCACCTGAAGAAAGTTGACATCTTTTCAAGACTTGGTTTAGCATCACTGAATATTATTCACTATCCAAGGACTTAAAAGTAAAGAGCCAGTGACAACAAGTGTTCTTCCATTTTTGTACTAATAAAAGACCACTGTACATTTACTGATATTACCATTGTATTTCTTAGGTAATCATCAAATAATTTTCAAGAGTTGAACTTCTAACTAGATTGTCTGCTTCTAATTCTAAATTTGTTAATTAAGTATTATAATGTTGTTGTTGTTAGGGGCCATCGAGTCAGTTTTGACTCATAGCAACCTCATGTGACAGGGTAAAACTGCCTCATAGGGTTTTCTTGGCTGTAATCTTTATGGGACCGGATCGCCAGGTCTTTTTCCCATGGAGCCACTGCGTGGATTCAAACCGCCAACTTTTTGGTTAGTGACTGAGTGCTTAACCATTGCACCAGTAGGACGCCTTGAAATATCATAATAAGTGATGTGAAATAACAGATTTTACATGCATAAATTATACTTACCTGGGAGGCTTGTTTTTTTTATTTTAGTTTTTAAATATTTGGCTGAAAAATATCTTCAGAAACTCAAACAACAGATAGCTGATGATCCAGAACTAAGGCATTCAAGTAGTAACAAAATTGGTAAGTACCCAGGAAATTGTAACCTGTGTTTACCTGGTAAATTTATTTTCCATTCATCAGTATTATATTTACTATTTTTATAATACGCTCATTTCTTTAAGACATGTGATGAGGAAGTGTTAAATCAGTGGTTATTAAACTTAAGAGTATCAGATCTCTTCTTCAGAAATATTGAGTTAAAAATATTTTTTACTGTTGAATTTTCTAAATCCATTTGGTACGTTAAAAATACCAGGGATATTAAAGACTTTTTATAAAAGTCTGTTATATAAAAGGGCTTTATAATATTTGTTTTTCTGATTTTATACTTGTGCTGTCTCTTACCTTTCCCCATTCCTACCATGTTTCTCATTACCTGTTACTGAATTTTTTTTTAATGCTAAATGCTACCAGAAGTTTAGCATTCCCACAAAAGGACAAATACTGTATGATCTCACTTATAGGAAATAAGCAAATATATAGAAACTGAAGATTATTTATTGGTGGTTACCAGAGGTGGGACGGGGAAGGGGAAGTTTTTGTTTAAGGGGCAATGAGTTTATTTAACGGTGGTAGAATATCTTGGAAAAAGATAGCGATAATGGTGACACAACATGAAGAACGTAATCAATGCCAGGGAATTGTAAATGTGGAAGTTGTTGTGTTGGTGGATGTTTTGGTGTGTATATTTTCCCAGTAAATAGAAGAGAGAGAGGAAAAGTTTAGCATTCCCAGAAGGATAGGTTGTCTTCTGTTTAACAACGAGAATGACTGAGCGTGTCTCCCTCTTTGCTTTGGCCTCCAGGAGGATGAGAACCAAGTTTGCTGGTTCTAAAGCAGTTGTGTAGTCTCATAGGGACTTCATATCAGTATTCCGCCTGCCCTCTCACTACATACACGTAACACAAACATCATTTTCATGACCTATTTTTTTTTTTTTTTTTTTT
>NW_004444108.1:4050948-4107180 GCF_000243295.1 Trichechus manatus latirostris | reverse complement strand
GCCGGGCACCATCTAGCTGTACTGGACTCAGTCCGGTGAAGGTCTTGGTAGCTGTGGACAATTAGTCCTTTGGACTAATCTATTCGTTGTATCCTGTTCTCTTCATTCTCACTTGCTCCTGAAGAGATGAGACCAGTGGAGTATCTTAGATGGCCGCTCACAGGCTTTTAAGACCCCAGACACTACTCACCAAGGTAGATCATGACCTATTTTTAATTTACATTTTTCCTTGATTCTGGCTTCTTTTTTCTTATTTTGCCATTTTTATTGTATATTCCTACTGTCAGATGCCTCAAATGCTTTGTAAATTAAGGCAATTGCAGTAAGCTTCGGCCTTGGCTTTTTACAATCCACTGATTAAAACCCTTTGAGTTTCGTTATGGAACAAATTCAACACAGGCCCTTCACTCTAACATTTAAAGACAGTTTCATCTAGCCAAGCTGTGCAGTCTCATGCCCCACTACTCCATATTCCATATGTGCTCCATGTACTGGCTCCCGCAAAGGGCTTGCTCTTTCCAAAGCATGCTCAGCTCTTTCCCACCTCTTTACCTTTGCTGACTTTGCTTCTTCCATTGAGAATGACCTTTCTTTTCCAACTTCTGTCAAAGAAGTCTTCATCCCTCAAGGGCTATCTGGAAAACTCTTAGCTTTCGCTTTGCGGGAAGCAACAATCTCCATGCTTTTCTCCTAAAAGAACAGAGAGAGAAGTCCAGAGCACTGTCAGGTATCCAGTTCCATCTTCTTCATGTAGTTTTTCCTTTTTTATGAATTAGATGTAACTGGACCTTCCTTTGAACCGTCTATGAGATCTTGTGTCTCTTTTATGATGCTTAACATATGTCTTATAGTATTACTTATTTGTATACTGTCTGTCTCACTTAATAGATTGTAAACTTCTTGTGGGCAGGAATTTGTCTTAGTCATCTTTGTATCTCTGATAGTGTCTGGCCCAGAATTTTGTGTATCATGGAGTACTAAATAGTTTATGTATTGAAGGTTACATTTTGTGACGGTTGCAGCTCAAAATGGAAACTAAAATTCTTAAGAGTTTTTCTTTAGTTCATCCCTTTACTCTCCTCATCACTTTACTTATCCATAGACCACTTTTTTGCTTTTATTTTAGCCTAAATAGGAAGATCCTTTATTACTACCAGCTTTCACAAATACAGTGTTTTATTGACATAAAATCTCACAAATACTGTTGACTGTAAATCAGGTATTCTTGAGGAAATTATGTGAAATTAATAAGTGAAGTTATTAAAATTATTGCATTTACTGATTGAAAATTTCGAAAATTTGTTAGTGTAAAGATACAGAACTGTATATAAAATATGCCACCATTTGGGTAGAAAAGGAAGGAAAAAGGAGTATGTCTGCATACTTGCCTGCATGTATATAAAATATTCCTGGAAGGTTACATAGGAAAACTAGTAACATGCGTGCTTTAGGGGAAGGGAGCTGGTGACCAGGGGGGTAGGGTGGGAGGAAGACTGTCAAGGAGACTTGAACCATGTGTATTAGCTGTTAAAAATAAATGAAACGAAAACTAAAGCTTAAAATTGTAACATACTTGTAATTTAATTACTGATTTTACTATGAAGCTAGATGCATAGCTGCAACAGGTAACCCTGAGATGTATAAATGTCAATCTCTGTGTTTCCCTCAATTTATACAGGTGTCTTTAACACATCTGGTGGAAGTCACTCAGGTCAGAATTCAAGTACCCTTAATGGTGGAGATGTCATCAATCTTAGACCCAACAAACAGAGGACCAAGAAAAACAGAAATCCTTTTAGCAGCTGTAGCATACCCTAAAACATTTTTAGGGGGAAAAATTGAATTATATTGTGCAATTCAGTGAGAAATACATCCAGCTGTCATGGTATGTTGTGACTATTTTAGCAGACTTTGCACCCAGTGGCTCTCTGAAAGTTGGTAGACTTAATTATTACTCTTGCAGTGCTTTTCAGAGTGTAGAGTGAGACCTCTGGTGGAAAAATCACTGCCCTGTGGACTCATTTTAAGTTTTTTCATTAGACGAAGCTTCTCCTGTTTTGAAGAATGCTATAAGAGATGTGAAAAACAGGTTTTGCTGAATTTTGTAATGCTGGAAAACATAAATGAAATATATTGGTACAAATCTTAATTTTATGGATCAAGGAAAGGTAACGAGCATTCTTTTTCTGAAATTGACTCTCTAGCTTTTCTGGAAAATAGTATTGAATCTGAATACTTACTAAAAAAAAATATTGAAAGGTAAACCCTAAATCTTGCCAAATTGCATTAGTGTGTATTTTGGCAATGTTACTTGTGCAATATCTGGTATAATGCAGAGTGTGGAGGTGTGCGTGCAGGTTTCTGGTACTGAAGCAGACTGAAGGTGTGGGCAGTATTTAAGGAAACTTAGATTCCAATTCATTTGTAAAACTATTAACACATTGTGTGTATGTTAAAAGTTTTTATTTTCAAATGAGAAATTCCAGACATATAGTTTGCAAGATGAGCTTGGGTTTAAAAAGTGTTTTGTGCCAAAAATATCATACTTAATTTTTATAGTGCTTTACTATCATAATTTATATTGTTTATAATATCTTTTAAAAGCAGTTTTCCTCTCTGACAGGGTAAAGGGGAGTATAAACTTTTTAATGCTAGAGCATCTCCCAGGTGAGATCGTTGCAGACTCTGAGCTGGCCTTTTCATACATCTGTCCGTAAGGTGGTGACCACGTACTGTCGCAGGGTTCGCCAGGTCTCTAAGGACGCACAGCACCTCTGCGGTTACTCACTATGTCCCGTGAAGTGCAGTTGGTGCAGTCCGCACCTTTTGCTGCTGAGAATCCAATTTCGAGCTTTAAAAATTAACGCTAACAATTTTTAAAAATGCACAAGAGATGGATGGTCTTTTGTCCTAATCCAAATTATGAATTTTATAATGCCCTGCAACTCTAAAGCATCCCTTTGTTTACACTTTTTTGTACGATATTTTCAGAATATCACTTAAAAATTTCTATAACCTTGAGTTTTTATAGCCCTTTCTCAAGAGCTCTGTCAGCGCCACATACAAAATAATTTCTTGTAAGAAATGATTTTAATACGTAATCATGTGTCGGAGCATAAATTTTGTGACTTGGGACAGTAGCTTTCCAAACAAGATAATTGTATCAATGGCTTTGTTTTTAAACTATAAACAACCCCTTTCAGTATACCTGGTTTCCGCAGGTTTTCAAAATACAGAAAAAGAACTTTTCTTGGAAAATATGTGTCATGAAATAACTTGTCATTATCTCTGCTAAATATGTAATGTTTTATGTATTCATCTTGTATGTTTTGTCTTGTTTTTAAGTCTTCCATCTGCACCACCCTCATCCCCCTGCCAAAATTAATGCTGAGAACATAGAAGAATTTTCTGGGGCATCCTTGTTAAGTGTTCAAGAGTGAATGTTTGCTTTTCATAATATTAAAATAATCTGGCATTATCTATTTCAAAGTAATGTAAAGTGTTTATTTTTGTGTCCCCAGTTGTCACCTCTCCCATTGCTGGCAGTGGGATAGGTGCCAGGAAAAACTCAGTTCCTAACAATGGGTACCTGCTAGTGATTCATCTTTCCTTTTCTGCTCTTTTGAAATACAGTCTCTTTTTAATTGTTACACAGAATACATTTTGTGGCCAATAGTCTTATGGTCTTTATTAGCAGAACAGTCACTCACGTTATGTAATATGTTGTAGTTCTATATCATGTAGCAGTTAAATGTGTGTGGGTAAAAGTTTGTTACTTTTCTATATAAAAAAAATGTAGTGTCTGATGATGGTTCCAGTTAGTTCTCCTAATGTTTGTAATATGATTTTATGTATTTAACTTTGTCCTTTTTTTCTTTGTACAAGAACTGAAGAGACCTCTGTTACACATTGGAATTTTTCATTTGCACTGCTGTATTTTAAACCACCCATAATTACTCATTTTAAACAATTAAGTAGGTCAGAAAATTGGCCGTAAGTGATATTGTTAAATAATTTCTTAATTTATTCTGAAACCGTCGAAATTGACATTAAAATTTTTTTCTCTGAGACCCTTAGTTCTTTTAAATAACTTTATTATTAATTCCTAGTGAAATATGGATTCTAAAGAAAAGCCTATCTGAGAGTCCAGATTATTGTTCATTTGTGCTCTAATCTACTTTTTTACATTATGGCTAATTTTTAGCATACAGATATATAGCTGTGGAATAGCTACCATATATCAGAGTTCCTCAGGTTTCCTTTTCCTTGTTCAATCTCTGCCTGTCAAATTAAATAGCATACAGAACAGCCCAGATACGGCAATACTGTTAAATAAAATCAGGTTAAATGGTTTCCTTTTTATCTGCCCAAAGTTGCTAGCACGCATATACTTTTTCAAAATAAAGTAAAACTAATACTGTACTACCAAAAAGAGGATAACAACATTTCCACACTGGGGAATGAAGCTGGAAGGTTATTTCAGAAGTTGGCAGTGCAGTGCTCAGAAAGCACTCTCACCGATGCGTACTCCATTGTGCCTGTGACAACTCAGAGACTGGGATCTTTTCTGAAGATCTTAGAATGGTGAATTGGCCTTAGGACTTAATGTCCCAACTTTAAGTGTTGTACTGCTTTAATGCAAGATATTGTTAATTGTTAGCATCCTTTTCAAAATCTTTGAAATGGTTACTGATTGCCTGCTGAAATGCTGCCATTAATATGTCATTAGGATACCTGTTTCTCTGAAAGCCGAATGAACCGACAGGGTGAAAACGTTCTGTGGCTGGTCACACACTGCACACTCATCTAATGACCAGGTAGATGTATAGTCAGCTTGAACTGTTAGTTAAGAATGTCATGTGTACTATTATCACTCTAGGTTTTCACCTCTAACACATGTAAGCCTGTCAAACAAGTGAATTTTATTTGCTGACAGAAGATACTCAGAACCACAGTGGACTGTGAAATATCCAGTCACCGGATGATTTGGCTATAATAACTTTTATTAGGTAGTGCCCCTTTTCTTCTCTCTCTTGAATTGTCTATAGTAGGATGTTGGTAAATGGTCTTTTAAAAATAAAAACTTTGGATTAAAAGGAAAACTGAACCCCTTCTATATTTTTGTTACTATTAAATAATGTTTTTGTAAATTTGAATGGAAAACCAATTGTATATATTGCTATTAGGTTGCAATTATGCCCTCAAACTTAAAGTATACTACTTGATAAACATTTCATGAAAGATAAATTCCAACAATAAAAAAAAATGCATTTCAAAGCTAAAATTTTGTCTGATATATGTGATGTGTATCACCAGTATTGAACAAAATAGTAAAAGGTATAATGCTATGTCTTTAAAAATCAAAACAAAGAATATTTCATATTTCAGATAACAAATCAGTTGCTGTCAGGTTGACTCTTAACTCATGGTGGTCTTGCGTGTGTCAAGGTAGAATGTACTCCATAGAGTTTTCGGATACTCTGCCAATATATGGCATACTTACTTTACTGATAGAAAAAACAAACCCATTGCTCTCGAGTTGATTCTGACCCATAGCAACCCTATAGGAAAGGGTAGAACCACCCCATAGGGTTTCCAAGGAGTGGCTGGTGGATTTGAACTACTGACCTTTTGGTTAGCAGCCGAGCTTTTAACCACTGTGCCACCAGGGCTTCATTTTACTGATAGTGGATATTTAATGAACTTAGTATCACTGGTTTATATAATTTTGTCTTGGAAACAAAATTCCCTTAATAATTTTGTTAATCTGTTTTAAAGAAAAGTTGTTTTAGTCTTGTCTGGAGGCTTTTGGCCCTCAAATAACACGTACACTTTAACCTGTGGTTATTTATTTAACAAGTGTGTTCTAGGTGTCAGGCCCTGGGCTAAGTACCTTGCACGCCATACCTCATTGAAACCTGTAACTCATGGGAACACAGTTATCCCGATTTCACAGTCGGGGTGGACAGGGACTTAGAGAGGTTAAGTGACTTTCCCTGGGGCTCTCTGCTGGTAAGAGGTGGGGCTGGGAGCTCGCCCTGGTCTTCCTGCAGCAGTGCTTAACTAACGGGCAGTATTGTGCCTCCTCATTTTGTTCTGTTTTGTCCCACGACTGGTACCAATCTTCAGACCTCTGAGGTCTAATGATGACATTCGGAAATGTATTTATAATACTCCCTGGATCCAAATGCCAGGTCAGTTTTCCAGTGCCAGGGTTTGCAGGCTTTTCTGACACCCTTTGTCAAACTCTTTGACAAACTGCCCACCTCAACCTGTTCTGGTCACCTGTGGAATATTTCATATTAAAGGAGGACTAGTTACTGAAATTGGCCCTCACCAAACCTGTGTGTGAACGCCACAGTGATTCGAGCTGATGCAAGGAAACTGTGTTTGCTACAATGTATAGTGGTTTGAGGTAAATAATGAACACTTGGGTGGTCCAGTTCAAGTTGTTTATTCAGGTTGTTTACTCTTAGTTCACGATTTAAAACTCAAGAACGTGAGCAGAAGGTCTTCACAATTGTTGCCTCTCAATTAGAGAGTGGCTAAGCTCAAGCTCACTGGCATCTTGTTGCTTTTTTCAAGATTTTCAGCTCTTTTACTTTGTCCTTGAATAACTGTAAAATCCACCCTTCAAAAACTTCACATACATGTTCTGCAAATGTATCAGCGTTTATCACAATCAGTCATTCAAAAGGAACAGATGTTTCCTAATTAAAATTATTGCTTATCATTTATAGTTTGCTAAATCCTTACTCTGCTGATTTCAGCAGCTGTTAAATTCTTTCATCCTTTCCAATTTTAAAATGTTGCAGCAGAGTTCTCCAATTAGTTGATCACCTCTTTAGGGTGAATTGTAGGCATTTTGAGTGCTAGAGCTCAGTCAATATGAAGGACCATGCCTGCGCTCGTTGCTGTGTCCCTGTGCATTAGCTCACTTGGCTAATGTTTTATTAAAGGAGGACGCCATTCCCATAGAATACACTGTGAATGGTGCCCCTTGCAGGATGCAGCACTGGGCCTGGGAGGGGCACTAGAGGCCACCAGTTCACATTCCTTACTGTAGCTCTCCCCTTTCCACCCTTTGACAGCTTTAGAGTTCTTTTTTAAATGTCAGGGGTCTCTAAACTACCAGAAAGGTCAAGTCTGTATTTGTCTGACTTTTAACTGGGCAGGATTTTCACTCTGTTGATGAATACTGAGAACCCTTCTGTCAACTCCCCTGTAGGTCCTGCTGTTTGTCACACTGCAGGGGGCCCATCCCTAAAGCAGAAGGCAAGAAGCAGGCTTCAGGGAGAAGCGCCAGGGGACGGATGGCAGAAGGGCTTTCCTAAAATTGTATGTTACATGCTAGTAATGATCAGAGACTGAAATAGGGCTGTTAGGGAATATATCAACATAGGACAAAACATATACTCTAAAGTCGCTATAGTCTAAATTGGACTATTTTCTAAATAAAAAATAGTTTAAGTGATGGTAAAAATGTGACTCTAGTCATCTGAAAATAAATTATACCTCCATTCTTATCAATAAAATATATGTTAAGAGTCAACACATTGGAGCCCTTGCCCCCTTAGATGTAGCTCAAGCTGGAGGTACTGAGAGCTGGAGACCCAACAGACCACCGACCCCAATCAGTTTGGAGATGGTAGGTGAGAGCTCTTCAAGTCTGTGACAAGAACGGCTTCCAGTAAAGCTCCATTGCAAAACATGGGAAAGAAACAGAATGAGGAAAATACAGAGGCCAGGGAGGCAGGCACAGCTGGAAAAATTGGTGGTGGGAAAAGTCCGAGACCAACATGGGATAATGGGAAAGGGAGTTGTTTTTTTTTTTTTTTTGGTAGTTTATGAGAAAGCTTACAATTCAAGTCAGTCTCTCATACAAAAATTTATACATACATTGTTATGTGACCCTAATTGCTCTCCCTACGCTGTGACAGCACACTCTTTTCCACCCCTGATTTCCTGCGTCCGTTCAATCAGCTCCTAACCATCTCTGCCTTCTCATCTTACCTCCGGACAGAAGCTGCCCATTTAGTTTCGTGTATCTACTTGAGCTAAGAAGCACACTCGTCACAAGTATCATTTTATGTCCTACAGTCCAGTCCAATCTTCGTCTGAAGAGTTGGCCTTGGGAATTGTTTTAGTTCGGGGTTGACAGAGAGTCTGGGGGCCATGCTCTCCTGGATTCCTCCAGAAAAGGGGAGTATTTCTGAGTGGAAGAGATTTTCAGATACTGACAATACTTGGGAACTTGAGGAAGATGGCAGAATGTCCATTTCTTAATTTTCAAAAAAAAAAGCTGATAAAAAGATGGCAAAGAAGAAAATCTTTCTCTGACAGTGAACCTCAAGACAGCCTAGCAGAGAGTCAGCTGACCAAGAGGCTTTGCCACAGATAGCACTAAGGAGTAATGTTTCCCATGAAGTGGAAAGATTTAAATGAGGTAGAGTTGGTAGTGGCAAATGAAACAACCATGAATGTCCTTGGATTGGAATTTCTTTTTATGGAGAGACTTGGCATTTTTGTTCCTAAGATGAAGCTCTATATAATTGTTATATAAATCTAGATCTTGAATTTTTTTCAGTGTGAAGAATACTTCTGTTCTAATGAAACTTGAGTTTGATGTATTCACTTTGAAGTAGTATTTGGGGAAATTGTTGGGATTTTTATGTGTCAATAGCACTGCTTACTTTGACAAAAGTGTTCTCTAGTTGCTTCATTTATCACAGATAAGAATATATTGGTCAACTTTGTTAGTAAATCACAAATTAAAATAAGGTGTTTTATATCTACTATTAGAAAAAATTTAATGCTCAGTGCTGGACAGATTTCAGTGAAACAGTTACATGTTAATTACTAAACACTATAACTTGATATAACTCTTATACAAAGAAATTAGGAAATAGGTTTCAGGCCATGAAAATGTACATACCTTTTGACTTAGTAAATCCCACTGCTGGGAATTTATACAAAGAAAACAAAAAACAAAAGAAGGAAAAGCTCTACGCACATAAAGCTGTTGCAGTAGTAACAAACTAGGAAACCACCTAAATAACTACTTAGAGGGGCATGGGCAAGTGAATAATGGTACAACTGCACAGAATATCTAGTTTTTTAAGTTGACAATTAGCAGACTTTACAGCAGTACTTAGCTAAAAAAAAAAAAAAGGCAAGTTACAACACTGCATTTTTGTGATGATTAAAATTTTATAGAAATGTATTTGAAAAAAGGTGAGGTGAATATATAACTGTACACAGTGGTAAAATTATACTTGATTTTTCTCACACATTTTATAAATTATTCATAAAATATAAATACATTCATATGAGATGCATAAATCTTTAAGTTGAAAAAAATTTGATACAGATGCCTCCAAAATCTTTGTTGACTGAAAGAGAGGACGTAAGGAAAGAATCTTGTTTTGCAATTCCTTGTATCCTGTAAGCCCAGTGCTTAATAGTAGGTGTGCAATAAGTGTGTGCTGCTGCGTAATGTAGAGAACTAGTTGATTAAATGCCCCACGTGCCCATTTGTTTCCATACCAGACAAAGCCCAGGAAAGAGCTGCCTCTAGCTGAGCACTTATTTTTCCCCACATACTATGTATTCATCCACAGGACAGTAAAAAATGTATATATAGTAGGTGCTAGATCCTAGTATAAGACAAGAATTCATTCTAAAAACTAGATAGGTAATCAAAATACTTCTAGTTTTAATTGTGTTATTTGCAAAACTGATGACACTGAAATATTTTCCTCATCTGAAACAACATTCGGTATCAAACAAGTGGTAATGCCTAACAAAGAACTAAGTATCACATAAAATAGTATTTTATCATTTTCACAACATTATTTGTAAGTACTTGTAGGTTTCAAAACTAGTTAAATCCGCTTTCAGTGTTTTGTTGCAGAGTTTTGGAACCAGCTCCTTTAGAATGCTCTAGCAGCTTGATGGCCTTGTCCGAGTTTTCAATATTTCTAAGCAGAGTCTCTAATCTTCTCTTAATTTTCTTCTGGTCTTCAAGAGCACAGCCAATCACTATAGACTGAAACTTCTGATCAACTGGCCCAGGTGGCAACTCGGAAGAGCAAGCACTGTACAGCGACATTAAATGACTCTTGGCATTTCCCAAATCATCCAGAAATTTATTGACCACCTCATCAATAATCCTTGTGGCATGCTTTAGGGATTCTTGCTGCTGGGGGTTTCTAATTGTTTCAACTGAAACTTCAACAGTGAGGGTTCGTCCCATCAAACGGTTTGCAGTCAGATTTAATTCTTCTCTTTCTCCTAAACAAAAAATTTTGAAGTATCAACGAGAGACATAAACTTATCAATGTCAAGAACACTAAGACATTCATTTGTGGCTAAATCTGTTATTTTCTGTAAGCGCCTCTGCTGTGAGTTTTTTAAAGGTAAAAGCTAAAACTGTAGGACATTAACTGATGGAGTGTAATGGATTACAGAAAGAGGCTGTAGAATACCTTTGCCAGAAAGTCTTTTATACATGGGATACCAGATGACTTCTCAAATATTTGCATGTTTGCTAAAAGTTTGGGTGGGTATGTATTTGTAACTGGGATGGAGATAAAATCTTAATACAGAGAGTGAGCAGTGAGCATAACTGGAGTTTGTGCTGGTTAGAGCTGTGAAGACCAGATGTCCTGGAGCTCCATCAGGTCGTGCATGTTTATACGGTGCCCCTGTGTTGGCTGAGAAAACATGGCCATCGTAGTGGAGAACGAGCTGGCCTCAAAACTAGACATTGACTTCATCCTCTCCAGATAAATTTAAGCAGGTTAGTGGGCTAAATCTTGGCCAGCGCAAAGAAGCAATGATGGGAAAAGGAGCTCAGTCAGCATTTCATTATTTATATGAAACAGCCAGCAATCTCGTTTGTCCTGTTCCTTAACTTCCTTTCTACTTCACTGATGTTTGGCCAAGATGGTGAGGAGATAGACTAGTTCATGAGCCTATTGTGGGTTTGTAACGGTTCTTGTCCGGAGTTAGACTGCATACTTAACCTTACCAGCTACCTGGCCCACTAGCTTGTCCTGTGAAGCACCAAAGGAACAAATTAGGAACTTTAGTGCCCATGAAGCTGGTTTTACAAGTGACCTATTCTTCTGTGGGCAAACATGCTTTTCACATGGAAATGATAAGACATTTTTACATTCGTGGTTTGTTTTTTTGTCTCAATGTATTTTCTCCAGTTCCTCTCTTTTGAGTTACATCCCAATACATCTCCTTTTGTGTTTACTTCTGCATCCAATCTCGAATCTTTTTCTTCTGCTTTTAAATGTCCTGCAGTCCAGTAACTGGCAAAAAACTGAAGTGAGGAGTGTGAACCTGAGGTAAAACACATGGCCTTACTGCGTGGGATCCTGTTCTTCCTGACCATTCAGGCCTTTTTCTATTACTTCCAGCCATTGTCTGGGGGTAGGGAGCATGATGGAGGAATGACCTCTGGGTAAACAGCTGTTGTAATAAACTGACAGCTGCAGCTGCTGCCTGTAGCTCACATTAAATGCTGAAGCCTAATGTACTCATAACCCACCCTTATCATAAACCCCTTAACCGTACGTAAAAGACGTGCCCCCTTGTGTGGAAATGGCTCTCACCATCGCTGATCTGCCTCATGTCCTGGCTATTTTGGATACTGTGGATCATTTCCAGGAGGATTTCTTTCTCTTGCTCCACAGCACTGGCTGCTTCTCTCAAAGCTTCAACCCTGGATAAATTGGGAAAATGAGAGTATTATATGAAGGATGTTCTTTTATTAAACTTCCTTATCTCTGTATCATTCAATCCAACTCAAGTTTAAAGAGCATTAGGAACATTTTTTAAAAATAACTTAGTCCTTTTTATTCTTTTCATCTATTTTTTTATCCACTTATCCCCCTCCCATTTTACTCCCCACTTATAGGACAATTGTTCTCTCTAATGTTTACCTATTTGTATCTATTACAAAATCTCTATTACTTGTGTTTGTGTATTTTTATTGTTTTTCACTCATTTTTTTATCAGGAACCATCCATGTTCCTATGTGTACACCTAATCAGTAGCTTCTAGCTGCTGCATAATACTCCAGGTGTGTATCCATCTGATTTCACCTCTCTACCATCCCACTGATGGTCACCCAGGTTGTCCCCAATCACCAAACAAGCTTTAGCGAGTGCAAGTTCCCTTATGGACCTGAGTGAGAATTTTCTTCGGATACATACTCAGGGCAGAATTGCTGGGACACAAAGTGTGCATTATCCTGAATTCGACTTAGTACTGCCAGACTGTTCTTCAGAATGGCTGTACCAGTCCATACTCCTAGCAGCAAAGCATGGGAGTCCCTGTATCCCCACATCTCTACTAATACTCAGCATTTTCCAACTTTCTATTTGTTGCCAGTCTAATGGGTGTACAGTGATATGTCAGTATTTAATTTGCATTTCTTTTATTACTAATAATTTTGGACATCTCTTCATATCCTTGTTAGCCTGTTCATAGTTTTTGCCTATTTTGTCTTCCTTAAATAGGGGTTACTGTCTTCTTGTTATGAAACCCTGCTGGTGTAGTGGTTAAGCGCTTGGCTAGTAACCGAAAGGTCGGCAGTTTGAACCCACCAGCCGCTCTGTGAGAGAAAGATGTGGCAGTCTGCTTCCATAAAGATTACAGCCTGGGAAACCCTATGGGACAGTTCTACTCTGTCCTATAGAGTCGCTATGAGTTGGAATCGACTTGATGGCAATGGGTTTGGTTTTTGGGTCCTCTAGTTAATTTGTAGGCATACTTTGTATACTCAATTATTCCCTTACTGGTTTCAGGAATTGCACCCATCTTCTCCCATTTTATCATGTGTTAATTTTGTCTGGGATGCCCTTCACTGAGTAGAGATCCTTATTTGATATGATCGAATTCATCTTCTTTTTTTCTTTTTCTTTGCCGAATGTTCATGCTTTTGAAGTTTATTTAAGGGTCTTCCCCACCCCGATTGTTGCTGTTAGCTGCCATTGAGTCAGCCCCCAACTTATGGCGCCCCCGTACACAATGGAATGAAACAATGCCCAGTACTGCGTTATCCTCATGCTTGGTTGCAGATCAGAACTTTGTGATCCTCAGGGTTTTTACTGGCTGATTTTTAGAAGTAGATTGCCAGGCCTTTCTGCCTAGTCTGTCTTAATCTGGACACTCCATTGAAACTTATTCATCATCATAGCAACATGCAAGCCTCCACTGACAAATGGGTGATGGCTGTGCATGAGGTGCATTGGCTGATAACTGAACTCAGGTCTCCCACATGCAAGGCAAGAACTCTACCACTGGAACCACCACTGTCGTCATTCCCTATCCCTAGGTCATAAGATATTCTCCTACATTTTCTTCTACTAACTCTATAGTTATATTTGTCATATTTATGTCTTTAATCTATCTAGACTCCAACCTTACATGTGGTTAGGCAGATTTTTTTTCTCCGAATAGTGACCCTCTTTCTCCAACATTATCTACCCAGCAATCCACCTTTTCCCCAATGATTTATATATTAAGTCTACCTCTGAAATCTCTATTCCGTCTCTTAGTGTGTGTGTATATACACACACAAACACACACACACACAGAGCTTTCGATGAAAGTTTATAGAGCAGATTAGTTTCTCATTAAAAGTTAATACACAAATTGTTTTGTGACATTGGTTGCCAACCCTGCGATGTGTCAACACTCTCCCCTTCTCCATCCCGGGCTCCCTGTTTCCATTTGTCCAATTTTCCTGTCCCTTCCTGCCTTCTTGTCTTTGCTTTTGAGCTGGTGTGCCTATTTAGTCTCATATACATGACTGAACTATGAAGCATATTCCTCACGCGTGTTGTTTGCCCTATATACCTGTTTAATCTTTGGCTGAAGGGTGAAACTTGGGAGTGACTTCAGTACTGAGTTAAAAGGGTGTCCAGGGGCCACACTCTTGGGGTTTCTCCAGTCTGTCGGACCAGCAAGTCTAGTCGTATATTTTTTTTTCTTGTTAAAGGAATTTTTTTTTAATATTGGGCATTAAGTGAAAGTATACAGAGCAAATTAGTTTCCCATTCGATAGTCTGTACATAAAGTGTTCCATTCCCGACAATGTGTCAGCACTCTCCCTATTTCTACCCTGGGCTGCCCATTTCCTTTCGCCCTGATTTTATACCTCTTCCTGCCTTCTCATCTTTGTTTTTGGGCAAGAAATCGCCCTGTTGATCTCGAATACTTGATTGTTTAAAAGTATGTTCCTCTCGGGTATTATTTTTATCGTATGTGCTTGTCTATTGTTCGGCTGTGAGGTTGGTCTCCAGGAATGGCTTCAGTTCCACGTCAGAAAAGTGTCTTAGGGCCACATTCTCAGGGGTTCCTTCAGTCTGTCAGACCAGTAAGTCTGGTCTTTTTTGTGATTTTGATTTTATGTTCTACATTTTTCTCCCACTCTGTTCAGGACCCTCTGTTGTGATCCTAGTCAGAGCAGTTGGTAGTGGTAGCCAGGCACCATATAGTTCTTTTGGTCTCAGGGTTGTGTAGACTGGTTCACGTGGTCCATTAGTCCTTTGGACTAACTGCTCCCTTGAGTCTTTGGTTTTCTTCACTCTGTTCCAGACAGGAAGAGACCAATAGTTGTATCTTAGATGGCTGTTAACAAGATTTTCAGACCTCAGACGCTACTCACCAAAGTAGGATGCAGAATATTGTCTTTATGAAGTATGTTGTGCCAACTGATGCAGATGTCCCCAGGTCTATGGTCCTTTGTCTTCTAGCCTAGGAACTTCACCCCACAAGGTGCTTGGTTATGTCTAAGAGGTTTCCCTGGCTGTATCCCTTGTGTGCTCTACATGAGCTGCAGCTACAGACATGTATGTAGGAATATCCACCACCAAACCTGTATCTGCCTGTCGGTGTGTTCCCTCACATCCTCCCACACCTCTTGGTGTATCTATCTTCCACCGTAAATTATTGCTTGTTAATACTATTGTTGCAGAATTGTCTAAGTGATAGTGGTTGCCGTAGTTACCCTTTATTTTTGTGTTCATCTCAGTGTCCTCTCTTGCCTTGGTCATGTAGTGCTGACTTCCCCTATGTTATGTATTATCTTTCCCTTCACCAGTATTAACTCATCTCTTCTAATTGTAATTTTCCCTTCCTGTCCCTTCCCCATTAGTATATTTGATGGCCTTGCACCAACATGTTCTTTTTATAGCACCAGTCTTATAATATGCCATAATATTTGGTAGAGCAAGCCCCTTAATCTTCTTTAAAGATAATTTAGCTATGTATGGACCTTTATTCCTCTATAGAAACTCTAGGTGAAGTTTATTTGGTTTCTCAAAAATTTGAGGGAAATTTGACCTTTTTATAATACTGTCATTCCATACAAGGGCATGGTATATCTATTTACTCAGATCCCCTACTATGTTCTTTATTAGAAATTTGAAGTACTTTTCATAATGGTCTTGTGGACTCTTGAATGTTCTACTTTTATAGATCTTGTTGCTGTTGTGAATAATATATTTTTATTACATTTTGTAGCTGATTATTGCTGGTTAGAGAACTGTATTTTTGTAGGTTCATCTTGTAACTGGCAACCCTGACTCATTAATTTTAATGGCTTGTCTGTTGATTCTATTGGTTCTTCTAGGTTGATAACCACATCATCTGCAAAAAATGATAGTTTTTATCTCTTTTTTTCCAATCGTATTATTTCTTGTTTTCTCTGTATGGTACCAACGTCCTCTGGTAATGTGTTAAACACAGCGGTGATAGGGGCATCTTTGTCTTTTCCCAAATTTAAAGGGAATGCCCCATGTTTTTGCTAGAAAGCCCTGATCAAACTATAGAAGCACTACTTTCCCTACCCCACTCCCAAGTATACACACACATGCACTTACTACACATACACATTCACATATCCAGTCACTAACGAACTAGGCGGAGGAATCATGAGAGCAAGAGAAAAAAAATATGTATTTAAAGTGCTCTATTTTCAGGGCACTTTCATGTTATGATTACAGTAACTAAATAAGTTGCCAACTTTTGCAAAATGAAATAGTGACAGACCTAACCCCAGTATTTGGATGGTTCTGGAAACATGAGATCATGGAAGATCTAATCCTGACTGATGCCTTAAGTGGGCACAGACGGAACAACTTCACCAATGTTTTAGCATGTGTCCATTCCATATATGGATCCCCCCAACCCCAACCATGCATATGCCTTTCCCCATCAGTCATCCACCTGTTATACTCCAAAATAGCACCAATAAGAGTGTAAAATCACAAGATCTCTTTATTCTTTAAAATACTAAATATATGCCCAGCTTTGTACATAAGAGCCAGTAAGCAGAACGCTATTAAGAATCTCATGTTACAAATGTGTTTGGAAAACACAACAAAAACAATATTCTATAAAATAGTAGTAGTACAATATCAGGCCATCTTCCGGCACCATTCATTATGTACTTACATGTTTTACATTAGCAAAGTCTCAGATGAACTAGGGCCCAGTGCATATGAAGGAGACTGAGTTGGCACTAATATGAAATATTTATGCTAAAAACAAACCATGGCTCTAATATTTAATGACACCCATGAGTAATGTGATTGGTAAATGAGAAGATGCTGAAAGAAGAGATTAATTTTTCAACACTTGAGTTTGTACTAAAATGTAGGAAGTAAAGGAGAACTGAATGTTCACAAAGGCTTCATTTACAACAGTAAGTTCCAATAGTAAATTCCTGGGATTGTTAATAAGAAAGAAAATGGATTAAAAGAAGGTTTCTAGAAAATAATATATCTATCATATAAAGAAGATATTTTGTCATTAATTGAGACCAAATATAGAGAAAATTTGATGGCACTTTTAAGTTTTTTTTTTTTTTTCTTACGACAAGACTTCCTTATACATAATAGAAAGTACCAGGGCATTTTCCCTATGAAAAACAAATTTCATCTTTTATAGAACTTCTTATATACATTTTTATGTACACTTTTTTCATTTCACAATAAAAGTAAAATGTTACACTTCAGAATGTAGATTCCGGGAGTTTTGGCACCATAGACCTTAGCACTTGCTATTCCCTCCTCCAAGAACATTCTTTCTCCCTGACCCTTGTCTACTGGGTGATCCTCTTCCAAAATCCAACCCCTTTGGGAGGAACTGTTTCCTTAACAACTTCCCTCTTCCGCTCCCCTGAGGCAATCAAGGTCTCCTTTGGTACTATACATCTGCTAGTATATGGATTACTTCATCTTTTTAATTTTTTTTATTGTGGTGAAAATACAGACAACAAAATATACACCAACTCAACAATTGCTACATATATAATTCAGTGACACTGATTACATTCTTCAAATTGCAACCATTCTCACTATCCTTTTCCAAATTATTCCACCACCATTAACATAAATGTATTGTCCCTTGAGCAAAAACTCCTCCTTTGCCCCTACATCATATTTTTAATTTTTCTTTTAAAAGCTGAACCTAGTTCTCTAGATTATTTAAATAATATTTGTACTGCTTATCAGCTATTGCTATCCTTGAACTCTTATGCAAATCCTTTTGTCTTCAACTTTTCCCATTAGTTCTAGGAAATTCTTAACCATTATCTCTTTGACTATTGCCTCTCCTCATTCTATTATTTTCTTCTGGAACTCTGGTTAGATAAATGTTGGACCATCTCACTTTATCCTTCATGTCTATTCTACTTTTTCTATCCATATTTCATTCTGCTGCATTCTAGGCAAATTCATCAGATTCTACTTTCTAGTTCGTATAGTCTCGCCTCAGCAGTGTCTACTTTATTTTTTCCCTCTTTTATGTTTCATTTCAGTTGTATTTTTCACTCCTTGTTTTGGCTCCTTTTCTAATCTACCTCATCAAAAAGTGTCTTGCTTTTTACTCAGGTTTTCAATTAACCTCTCTTTGAAACTATTAAATGTACTTATATTCTGCATCTAATAATTCCAATATTTGAGCTTTGTCTGGTTCTGCTGTGATTTCTACTGGCTCTAGTTCACAGTACCTTGATTTTTAGTGTGGTGTTGTTGTTAGTTGCTGTCCATTCGATTCTGACTCGTGGTGACCCCATTTGTGCAGAGTAGAACTGCTCCATAGAGTTTTCAAGGCTGTGTAAACTTTTGGGAAGTAAATCGCCAGGCCTGTCTTCCAGGACACCTCTACGTAGGTTTAAACCACCAACCTTTTGGCTAGTAGTCGCGTGCTTAACCGTTTGTACCATCCAGGGACTCCTTAGTGTATTTAGTAATTGTTTATGATGAGCTCATGTTTCTTAAGGCTTAGGTTGAAGGTGCATCCGAGAGGCTCCTGGGGGCATTCGCAACCCTAATCATAGTCAAAAAATGTTTTGACTTCCTCATCTGATTCCTCTATACCAAGATTTCTCAACCTTGGTGCTACTGACATTTTGGGCCAGATTACTCTTTATGAGGGGCCTGTCCTGTGCATCATAGGATATTTAGCAACACCTAATGCCAGCAGCATTCCCCCCGCCCCCCAAGGTTGTGACAACCAAAAATGTCTCCAGGTATTGTCAAATGTCCCCTTGGGGGCCAACTTATCCCAGTTGAGAGCCACTGCTCTACAATGTAGGATACAGGGCTGCTTGCTGACAATAGTTCATGCCTGGTGCTGTGTCTGTTATTGTGCAGATATTGTGCATGAGCAAATTTAAACTGTCCTCATCTGACAACACTCCTCTTGGCAGAGAGGGGCAGTCCTGTTTTTACTAACAGATCCTGAAGGCAGCTACATGTCCAAATTGGGAAAGATCCTCACATCAAGGCTTGCCTGGGCTTTGCTCCTGGAAAAGTGTGTGTGAAATCACAAGTAAACAGGCTTTGGCAAAAAAGAAATTTTTGTTGAAATATTTATATGAGAACAAAATTGGGGCACACACATCTTCAGCTAGTCCTCAGGTGTTGGCCAGCTCACAAATCTCTGTAGCCGAGGTATCAAAAGGACAAATTGTTGAGAGACTTAGGAGATGCACGAGGATGATTTCACCAAGACTGCAGCTACTATGGATATGTCAGCTAGTACAGTTTATAGTGGAAACTGCAATGGCTTTTCAGTCCAACTGTTCAAAATGGTGCTACTAGCTGTGTGACTTTAGATAGTGACTTAAACTCAGCCTCTATTTCCTCACCTATAAAATAGGGAGAGTGAGGTGAAGGCAGCTGTGATCGAATGAAATAAAGCAGGTAACAAGTTTAACACAGTGACTGACAACAAACACAAAAACATTTGTATATGTTAATAAGTACAATGTGCCTAAAATTGGTGCTGGCATACATTAGCTTCATGATAATTATTATATACTTAGTAGTATAAACTCAGGCTTATTAATAACAAGAGTCTGTGCTTTCATAAAAAGGAGAGAAAATGGCAAATGCTCACATCATGGATTCATTCAGAAGAAATAATTTCTAAAACAGGTTCTTAAAATCATAGTCCCTTGTCTTATTCAATACTCCATACCAAAAGAACTCTCTAATGACTGCTTATATTTTAGGCAATGTAAGATTCTGAAGGGTTCTCCTAATTATCACCAAAATATTATATTGCACTGACTACAGAGACATGGGACTGGTGTTTAGTGTTAGGAGATACTCATTAGTAGTATGGCCTTGGGAAAGCCACTTAATCCCCCTGGACTTCAGCTTCCTCATTTCTAAAAGAGATAATATGTGCCCTCCTCCTACCTCAAAGGATTTTGTAGGGTTCAAATAACAATGCATCTGAAAAGTGCTCTTTTAAATTATAGGCCTTTATACAATATTAGTTATGATGCCTGTTTGTATTGACTGCTGGGATACTGGCACACCCTATCAAGAAACTTTAACCCAGATAAATGATCCATATCAGCCTCTGCCCCACCCTTTCATTTCTGGCTGATTGGAAGGGGAAAAGGCCACGATGTGATCAGTTTGGGGAAATTTGTGAACAGTCAATCTCCCAGTCTTGTCATTCTCCCCCAACCCCCACCATTCTCCAAAACCCATCCCCCAAATATCTTCATTACTATCCAGAGCCTTCTAGAAGCTACCCAATGCCTGGCACATAGTGTTCCATATTTACTGAATTAAAGGCCAATTTAATAGACTTCGCATCTCTTTCAGTAACATATTCATCCATATATCATTCCTGTATTTTGAAATATAACATTTAACGTTAAGAAAATTTAGGCATAAAGTGTTAAAGAGTCTGGAGAGCTGGGCTTCTTGGGTTCAAATTGGAGTCCATTACTCAAAGTCTGTTAACTTTCTAAGCCCAATTTCCCATCTGTAGAATGGAGATAGTACTTCCACAAAGGCATGGGGCCTGGAATATAGTCAGTGCTCATTAATGGAATAAATGTTAGCATGATTATTTTTATTAATAATAATAATAATAAACCAAACCCATTGCTACTGTGTCAATTCTGACTCATAGCAACCCTACAGGACAGAGCAGAACTGCCCCATAGGGTATCCAAGGAGTGGCTGGTGGATTTGAACTGCTGACCTTTTGGTTAGCAGCTGAGCTCTTAACGACTGCACCACCAGGGCTCCATTTCTTATTAATAATAATTATTAATTGCAATAACTGTTAAAAAGTAATAATAACAAACAGTAGCTAGGTATCTTGAACCACTGCCGAATGAAAAATTCAGACTCTGTTTAGAACTAGTTATGAAAATGTGGAGAAAAGAAAAAGTAATAAAGGAGATGGAGTCAAAAAAGAAAGGCTAGTGTCATGATAAAGAATTAGAAACAAACAGAATTCTTTAACTATTCGTAGAATGCTGCCAAGTATTTTAAAGCATTTTAAACATCATATACAGCAGCTCATAATTCAAGTCATAAAGCATATGGCATAATCTTGCTTTCAGTTTCATATGGAAGAAATTTCTTCCACAATCTACAGAAGCAGTGTGATTGGAGAACAGTAACTGCACGCTTCTAAGTACAAACTATAATGTTTTCCTCTACCTAATACACTGTTTTATTAGTCTTAGTTCATATGAAATTAAACTACTAAAGCAAAATTACATTTCATGTTGATTTATTTAAAAAGTGACCTTATAGTCAAAATTCTTATTTTTAATAGTGTAGGGCTCTGTAACATTGCCCATGTGGTTTCAGAAAAACTTTCATAGAATCGACATTAGCATTTTTCTATCTTTTCTTACCTTATGAAACACTTCCTAAGTTTTCTTTCTTTTTTTTTTAAAGGAAGAAATAAAACTTTCAAAAGTCTAGAATTACTAGAAAAATCCTTGAAATGAACAATTAGACACATATTAATCAGTAGTCTTTCCTCCTTAGCTCACGGGTTAATTAAGCAAGTTGTAATTTAATCCCTTATGTGCAGTAATCAGTACACATTTTACATTAATCAAACATTTGACTATAATAATATTCAAGAAACTAGAGGCTTTCTTTTAAAGAGACACACTTGACCACTTCTGTACCAACCACATGTGAGGCATTAATTGTGGTTTGAGGACAATGACTCAGCTTGAAGGAGGGGCCACACCCTCCTCATTCCTTTAAGGAAAAAATCCTTGCTTTCTGAATTGGGGAGGGAGACTCCAAAAAAGTCAGATAACATGCTCTCAAAGTTCTGAAGGCCAAGAGAGATGTGTGAGTTACTTTTTATGCTGCTGCATAGAAAGAAATAATATTCTGTAAGAGAGAGAAAGTAGCTGAGGCCATTGATCTCTAGTTGTGCTCTACTTTCTCTGGTTTGAACGGGTCAGGTTTACTACTTTTGTGGCTATCCATGTAGAAGCATTACTTCTCTCTTGTTCCATTTGTCTCATTCTGAGCAGAACCCCAAAACTTGGTTTAGGGCTCAGATATCTCTCTGTTGCCATTCATGAAATTGTTGTACATGGACAATTTCTCATTTTCTGACTCTTTTCTTGGGGAAGTAATAAGGGCCTCAGTGTTAAGAGAAGAATACTGTGGCTATTAATTACTTTTCTTAGCAAACATACATCTCTTCTTGTTTTGGTATATTAATCAGTAAACACATACATGCAGCCCTTCTTAAACTTTCTGACTCACATAAACCTTTTTGAACCTGGTGAAAACTTTGAAACAAAATTCTGTGTACACTGTCAGGGAACTCGTGTATGCCTTAATAAGATTTTCATTTAATTATATAAAGCTGTACACAGATCAAAACGTTCATAGGAAACAGAAATTTTCATATACTGTTAAAGGCAAAAAGGTATTTCCAAAATTTATTATAAATTATTTAGAAATTCTATACAAGCCTACCACTATATTAATCACTTAAAAAAAAAACCTGTCGCCATCGAGTCGATTCCGACTCAGAGCGATTAATCACTTAATGAAATCTTAATCAGGTAAAAGGGAAAACTATGCTTTCATGCTTGCAAGCCACAGCGACTAGCACCTTCAAGAAGGTGTCATGTCAGCCCAGTGACGCCTATGTAAGGAGGTACACAATAAATATTTAGAGACTAACGGAATGGCTGAATACAGTATGCGGGGTTACCAGAGAAACGGAAGCTGCGGTGTCTTTATTCCACAAAATACCCAGCTACTGTTCACCCCACAGCCACTCTTCTCTAATCCTTGCTATTGGGTGGATTCCTGGTTTGTTTTTGCTCTGAAGCGTTTTGGAGCAAGAAAACTGATCATTTCACATCGGAGGCCACTCTGAACTGCTGCCTCCCTTAAAAACGCGTAACAAGAAAAGCGTAAGTTCAAAACATTTGGGAGGACCATATACAGGCACAGAGAAGATTCTAGAAGTTTTGTAGACCCGGAGTGCCACAGTCCCTAATCTCAAACAGTGTCATCGTTAACTTTTATCTTCTCTGATTTGTTTTCTCCGCTACCAAATGTCCAGATATGTGAATCAGAACGTGGCCACCAATAACAGGCTCACAGGTTGAGCTTAAATAGAATTCGTCTTCTCTCGGACAAGAAGGGGAAAAAGCACTGGGAAACAAACAAAACCGCACCACCTCCATCCAAAACAAATCTCAAGCAAGCACTGCTCTTGCTGCACAGGCAGCCCCGGGACGGCGCGGGACGGCGACCTCCGCAGGGGAACCGCCCGCGCGGCGAGCAGGGCGCCCGTGCCTCCCGGCTGCCGCCGCCGCCGCCGGCCGCGCTCACCTGAGCTCCAGCTGGTCCAGGCTCTCAAGCAGGCGGCTGGAGCGGTCGGCCATGGAGGAGGAGCGGCAGAAGCGTCCTTCATTGGCTTTCGCGTTGATCTTCGCCTGAGCCATCTAAGCCACCGAGGCGGGGGGCCAAGAGGTCACTGGCCTCTTTGGCGACAGCGGTGAGTGGATCGCTTCCGCGGCCGCAGGCGTCGCTGTCACTGCGCGGGGCGACCGCCTCCCTCTGACGCCCGCGGGGGACGGCCTGGGAGGACGCGCCGACACTGCTGCTGCCGCGTGGCCAAAGAAGGAGAGACGCGCCGCCCGCGGGGCTCGGGGGCTGCCGGGCCTGGCAGGGGGCTGAGGCGGCGGGGCGGCGAGAGGAAAGGGGGCGGAAGTGGTTAGGGACTCGCTGGCCAAGGGTCTCCAGGACAGGCAGGCAGGTCACGGGACCTGAGGAGCAAAGCCAGGCAGCCTTAGAGGCACCTGGAGGGGCGGACACAGGAAGCGAGTTGGACCCAACGCGATCGGCTGATACTTCGGCTCCCCAGAATAACCTGAAGCCCATGCGGAGAACGCCCCCCTCCCCTTCCCTGGAACAGACGCCCTACTCAGTGCAGCCTAAAAGTAACCAACACCCACAGGTGGATGTAGTGCTCAGTGATGGCCTCTTTTGGTTTCTCCCAGCACCCATAATTCACAGCAAGAACAAAAAAAGTTAAAGTCCTTTGATGTGGGGAGAATTGGTCCCTCTGGGGAGCAGAAAGCATTTATGTCCAACTCCTAGCCAGTCTAGGCCTGTCCTGTTACCGCTCCCTTTCCTGAGATGAGAATCAAAGCCTGGGCAACACTAAACCTATAGAGAGAAAAAGAGCTACCACACCTTTCCGTCTAGCTGGATGCATAAAGCAAGATGAATTCACTTCCATCCATTCTGATGAAGGAATTTTTAATGATCATTTTTACTGTTTATTCAAAAAAATTATTCCTGTAGGAATTGGAGTGAAATCATTGGTATTAACAATAAAGGCCATTTCATGTCCAACTTATTTAAATCTCCTATTAACAATGACAAGATGCAACAGGCCACTAGGTCAGATATCATAAAGGTCGGTAAAAGATGGAGTAGGTCTGGGAGTATAAAGATTTCTCTATTTAAAGGAAAAATCTGTTTTGCTCCCATCTTATTATAGCTGTGTGCCTCATATGGCAAGGATGAAAATGTGCACAGAAAATGACATAACAGTTTAAAGCTTTAATCAGAGATTAAAGCCATTTAAATACTTGGAGATGAGGCCCTTAAGCCCAGATCGAAATTCCCTCTGAACTCATTCAAAATACTGATGAACTATTGGTGTAGGGGATTATTTGACCTCATTAAACATATTGTCACATCGTGACATGAACTTGGAATCCGAGGACATTTTGTGAATGGTGTGAAAGTCTATCAAGTAACTTTAGAACCATCCTGAATTCTTTTTCTCTGATATCCTAGATCCAATCCAGGAGTAAATCCCATTAGCTCTACCTTCAGAATATATCTACATTTTTCTCCCCAATTCCATGGCCACCAGTCTGGTCCAGGCCACCATCAACTCCCACTTGGATTGCTCCAATACCCTCCTATCTTGTCTCTCTGCTTTCACTTTTGCATCTCATGTCTTCTCAATAAAGCAACTACGGTAATCCTTTCAAATAAGGCAGATCATGCCACTCTTTCTCAGAAACCTAGAATGGCTCCTCATAAAATCAAGTCCTTAGAAAGGCCTCTAGGCGCTACACACACAGTTCCCCACCCTACTTCTCCAATCTCATCTATTACTCTCCTAGCTCATCCAGCTTCAGCCACACTAGCCTTTTCGCTTTTCCTTGAATATGCTAAACTCACTTCTAGACCTTTTCACTTGCTTTACTCTCCACCTGGAACACTCTTCCCTATACATATTTGCATAGCTCACTCCCTCACCTTCTTTTGCTCAACTTTACCCATCAGTGAGATCTTTCCTGACCACTCTATTAAAAATAGCAAGCCCCATCCCCCATCCACTGAACTACCTATGCTTCCCTTCTTTATTTTCCTTCATTACTGTTATCATCATCAGATATACTTTACTTGCTTATTATCTAACACCCCATCTAACCCCCTCTCCCCAAAATGTGTGCTCCATAGAGGGGTGGAGGCTTTGTTTTGCTAACTGGTGCATTCCAAGTACTTCCAACAGTTTGTTGGTACATGGTAGGTAGTCAATAATACTTTTTTGAATGAATGAATAATGTAATGAAAAGCAACTTACTTTTGATAATTAAATAATCCATAATAACTTTCTCTAATGTCATCCACTTGATTACATCTTCTCCTTGTGTCTAAATTAAATTCAACTATGAAATACTTTTAAATGGCTTTTAATTGCTTTACAAGGTAGAAATACAATTGGTGACAATTATTAAGTAAAACATTAAACAACCTAATTACCTCTTCTTAAAGGTCGTGATTAAATATCCCTTTCCCATCACTTCAAAAGTTTCGATTACTCTCTACCATACAAACCACAAAAGCTTATTAATGGAGCATCAGTGTATATCACGCCCATGTTTGGAACCCCAACAAAGAGCTTCTGTCTCCACTTGCCCCACATCTGCGTAACCACTCTTCTTCCTGGACTATTCTTTCTGCTCCTATTTAGAAAGCTCTTGCAGGTATCTTTAAAGTCCAGCATAATGAGCACCTCCCTAAAGCCCTGCTTGACCACTTTAGCCTACAAATTGAAAGCATAATGTGGTCGTTTTGGAATGATGACTGGTAAATTCTCAAGGTGTGGTGTCTTCTTTAAAAAAATGCAAGCAGGAACAGAACTGACATCTTAAGAAATAAAAATACAATTTGGTTTTCAGTGCGGGTTGAAAAGACTGTTAATAAAAAAACAGTAATTCCATTTTACAATAAAATATCCAGTGTTGCAGAGAAAGAACAAAATTCTAACCATGGTATTTTTTGTCTTAAAGAAAACTTTATGTTTACAGAAACGTTTTTAAGTTTGGTAAGTAATTACTACTCAATTTTTTTAGGGATAAGATATTTCTGGTCAAATGACATGAAATACATACACAAAGACAGTATGATGAGCTCTTCTTAGTTTGCTACTTATTTTTTACTATTCACAATGGGGCCTTAACATTTAAAAATTAAATATGTAATCCAAATGGAGGAAATTGACAATTCAATGAATAATTAAAATGAAGATATTTCCATAAGAAATAATTTTTTTAAATAGTTAAGGAAGAATATTCCTGAGTAGACCTTATACTAGTTTTTGAAGAATATTATGTTTACACAAATATATAAAAAAAGGACTAAGATTATTAAAAATAAATTTGACTCTACGCAAATATTTTAGCTTCATTCCCCTTAAATAATAATAGATCATACAAGTCATATAAAAATCTAAGCAGGTAAAAGGAATGGAAACTGTTTCCTTTTAATTATTTCAAAAAAATTAGGATTTTTTTCTCTTCTAGCAATGTACTTCTCCAATTAAAGCAGGGATATACATTTAAGCAAAACCCATAAGGAACACTGCTGGTAAAAATTTTAATCTATTTCCATGATCAATTTCCATTACTCTGGTCTAATAATTATAAACAAAGATCTCAAAGGTATTATATATCAATGCCACATGAGAAGTAAGATTTATAGAAAAACTGAGCAGCTTTATTTATATTCATTTTCACTCCTAAAAAAATAAATCAGAATCATCTGTACAGTACAAATAAAATTAAAGAACACATAATATTTGAGAAACATATAAACAATAGGCAAGAGTTTTTCTATTTTTAAAAAAATCCTTTTAATCTAAGTATATGCATTCAAAGTTAACTGAGAAACCTACATTAGAATACATGATTTATATTTGTATTAATATATATTCTATTCCTTCTGAACATCTTTGCACAAAAACACAAAGCAAATTATCAGACTCTGAACACGTCAATGCAAAAGCGTGTTTTCAAATATATTTGTGCTAGTAGATTTCTGGTGTCCTTTAGAAAACAAACTCTAGAACTCATCCTGAGAGTCTCTTCAAGGCCACTTGATGTTGTGTGGTAATATCTTTAATTACATATCCTCAAGACTTCTTCTAATAGCTTCTTCTAATTCCACATCTGTATTAAAAAACATAAATTTTAATACTTAGGGCAGAAAACTAATATACATGTGCTTTATATAAATCTCATCAAGCACATTCAACTTTTCAAAAAGAAAAGGAAAATCAAAATGGAAAAATTTAGGATAACTTGGCAGTTTCTCTAACATAAAATCTGAGTATTATGAAATATGAGAACTGGATATAATCTCAAACTGAACTTTAAAATATATGAATATAATGTGCTAAGGAACTTGCAAGTTATTTCCATTTAGAAATGTAGAAAGTCAATAAACTGGCAAGTCATCACTTATTTCAACATTAAAAAGAAAAATCTATGTCACTTATTTCCAAAAAGACTTGAAGTGATGCATATAAATCTTAAAATAGAAATAGAAAAGCAAAACCACAAAATGGCAAAAACTCACAGGCTATTAAAAATTTAGCTTTAAACTTTCTAGCATCTAAGATAGAGTAAAATTCATGGCTACATAAGGGTCATCTGAGAAGCATATGATATGAATACACATGTACTCATTTAACAAATATTTATTGAATGGCCACTATATATTAAGAACAGGGATGTAACAGTGAACAAGACACACGGACATTCTTGATTTCATCTCCGTCTCCTCCCGGGGAATGATGCTAAAGCCCAAAAACCTGTTGCTGTCGAGTTGATTCCGACTCGTAGCGACCCTATGAGACAGAGCAGAACTGCCCCAAAGGATTTCCAAGAAGCGGTTGGTGGATTTGAACTGCCTATCTTTTGCTTAGCAGTCCTAGTTCTTAACCACTGCGCCACCAGGGCCCCAACTAAAGCCCAGGAGGGTGGAATTAAGTGTCAATTTCTTGGTCTTCACTGGCTTCTCACACCAGATTTATCGCATCTCATTTGGTCAACAGCACAGGGAGTCTCTCAGAGCCTTTCTGGTTCACAGGCACTAGTGATCCCTCTAAGATGCAGCTGCACCCTCCTCTGAGCCGGAGCACTGGTGTTATATTGTCTGTAATTTAAAATACTATAAGCACGTATAAAGTATGTGTGAAGTTTAAGCTACATTCTAGGGTCAGTGAGTTGCCCTAAGTTGAATTCAAAGGGATGGAAAAAATGCAAAGAAAAGCCAAGACACTCTGAGCAATGAAGAAGACGACTTGTATAAGACAGGAAAACTTATTATAAAGTTACAGTAATTAAGAGTGTGTTACTAGTGCAAGAATAGATAAATAGACCAATAGAATACAATAGAGAGCTTGGAAACAGATCCACACATATACGGACACTTGATTTATGACAAAGATGGCACTGCAAAACAGTGGAAATGATGTCTTTTTAATAAATCATGGTGGGTCAATTGACAGGCCAAATGATAAAAAAAATTTTACCCTTACCTTACACTACACACAAAATATATTTCAGAGTTATTGTATACTAAATGTGAAAGTAAGAACAACAAAGCTTCTAGAAGATAATATAGGAGAATATCTTCATGACCTTAGTGTAGGTAAAGATTTCTTAAACTGGATTTAAAAAACATTATGAAAACTAATCATGTGCTTTATGTCTCATCAACTACATTCAAAAGGCACCATTTAACAAGCGTAACACCAAGCCACAGAGTAGGAGAAAATATTTGCAATACATAGAACTTGTGTCCAGAAAGAAAGGAAGTATTTTCAATCTAGAAAAATCAATAAGAAAAAGATAATCCAATAGAAAATGTCAAGAAATTGAAAATACATTCACAAAAGATTATGTAAAAATGGCCAATGTTTACTATTCATCAGAAAAATATAAATTAAAACCACAAAGAAATACCAGTATACACCCATCAGACTAGCCAAAATCAAAAACACTGAATACTTTCAATGATTGGTGAGGATATAGACTAATGGGAACTCACGTACGCTACTGGAAAAAATGAAAACTCACACAATCACCTTGGAAAAACAGTTCAGTATTGCCTACTAAAGCTGAACATAAACAATTTAACTCCTAGCTAAATATTCCCAGAAATGTGGACATACGTGCACCATGAGACATGTGAGAGAATGTTCACAGTAACATTACATGCAATAGCCAAAAACTACAAACAATCCAAATGCCTATCAATAATAGAATTAATAAATTGTGGTATATCCACAGAATATAATACTACACAGGTACTGGAACAAACCATGGGAACCCTGGTGGTGTAGTGGTTAAGAGCTACAGCGCTAATCAAAAGGTCGACAGTTCGAATTCACCAGGTGCTATCTGGAAACCGTATAGGGCAGTTCTACTCTGTCCTATAGGGTTGCTATGAGTTGGAATCGACTTGGTGGCAACAGGTCGGAAACAAACCAAAGCTACATGCTAAGACATGGATGAATCTCTGAAACAGTGCTGAGTGAAGGAAACCAGACACAAAAAAATATAGCCTATACTTGTGTGGCACAATACGATGGACATTAACTATCGGTTGCTATTTAAATTAAATGAAAAATTCAGCTCTTCAGCCACACCAGCCACATTTCAAGTAGTTAACAGCCACGTGTAACTAGTAGCAAATGTATTAGACAGGGCAGATATAGAACATTTTCGTTATCATAGAAGGTTCTATTGGAGAGTGATGATATATATAATCCCATTTAGATGAAGTTCAATTAAGCACTATTAAACTAAATATTTCAAGTCACAATAGTGGTTAGCTTGGGGAAGGAGGGTAAAAGAATTAATTTGGAGAAAGCATGAAGGGGAATTCTAGGGTACTGGTGTTCAATTTTTTAACCTGAGAGGTGGTTACATATGTTGTGAAATATTTTGTAGATTTTTTGTATGTGTTACACTATATACACATACACACAGAACCAAAATACTAGAGAATAACAGCATGTAAATTAGGGGAAAGGATCTAAGTAGAAGTTTTTTAAGGTCCTTTTATTGCTCCAGAGAAGTGGACAGCGTGTAGGTATACTTTACTCTTAAAATGGTATGTTGTTATTGTTGTTAGGTGCTGTCGAGTCAGTTCTGACTCACAGTCACCCTATGTACAACAGAACGAAACACAGCCTGGTCCTGCACCATCCCCATGACTGTTGCTATGCTTGAGCCCACTGTTGCAGCTACTGTGTCAATCCATCTCATTGAGGGTATTCCTCTAAAATTCCAAAGTAACCACAAAAGAATAGAAATAAAGTATATAACTTATAAAACAATTTTACAAAAAGAGGAAATTAATAAGATAGCAGAAACAAATACATCAATATTTACAGTAAGCTTTATGAACTAAACCAGACAGTTAAAAGACTGGATTAAAAAAACAAAAACCAACTACATAGTTCCATTTCTAGTAATGACAGAGTAGTTTATATTGGATTAACCTTCCCGTACATAACAATTATAACCTCTGATAAACAATAGTTAATAAACGATTATTTTAAGGCATTACAGAGCAATCAGAAGCAGACAGAAACAGGAAGGAAGTCAACCCTTGAAAGAAGGGAATTGCACAGGGTTAAGTTTGCAGCTCTATGATTTTTTACCTTACTCTCCAACCTTTGTGTAACCAGATGGCTAGACTTTACCCAGAAAACCAAGCTCTTATTGGCTTGAGGAGTCAAAGGACAGAGTTTGGGTCTGCCAGAGAGGATGGAAAGGAAGAAGCAACAGAAGGGGGATACCCAAAATTTACAAATAAACTGCACAAATTCTTGAGTGACCTCTGAACTGTACATACACAGGAGAGGCCCTAAGGCTCCCAGTGAAAACTAACAGTTGGAAAGCTGAAAGAAATGGGCAGTTTCAGCTGTTACCTACTTCAGGGGAGACAGAGTCTGGAGTTTTTAACTGCCTAAAAGTAGGGGGAAAGGAAAAACTGCAGATGAAGACAACAGAATCCACAATATTCTGCATCCAGTATACATAAAAAATTACTAGACGTACAAAGAAATAAGAATGTGAACCACAGTAAAGAGGAAAAGCAGTCAATAGAAACGAATTCCAAGATACTCAAATTGTTGGAATTAACAGAAAAGGACTTTAAAAAAAACTATTACAAATATTTTCAAGGACTTAATGGAAACATGTTCAAAACCAATGGGTAGGAAATCCCAACAGAGAAATGGAAACTAAATACTACTACTAATAAAAATAATTACACGGAAATTCTGGAACTAAAAATACAACAGCCGAAATGAAAAATTTATTGAATGAGCTAAGATTGTAGGCAGCAGAAAAATGAATCATGAACTTGAAGACTGAACAAGAGAAATTATCCAATATGAAAAACAGATAGAAAAGAGATTAGAAAAAAATGAACAAACCTGTGGGTAAATTTAAGTCATCTAATACACGTGTAATTGCAGCTTCAAAACAAAAGGAAAGAGAAAAATGGGGCAAAATTGTGAAGAAATAATGGCTGAAAATTTCCAAAATTTGGTGAATAACATAAACTTACAGATCCAAGTAGTTCAGCAAACTCTAAGCAGGATAAATACAAAGACAACCACACCTAGGCACACCTATAAAACTTCAAAAAAACAAGAACAAAGAGCAAATCTTAAAGCAGCTAGAGGAAAAAAAGGACACATTACATACAGGGAAACAATGATATAAATGATGACTTGTCATCAGGAACAATGGAGGTCAGAAGACAATGGAACACCATTTTTAAAGTGCTGAAAGAAAAAAAATTGCAGCCAACCAGAATTCTAGTGCTAAATAAAATATCTTTCAAAAATAAAGGGAGTGTCATGTATTGAATTGTGTCCCCAAAAATATGTATCAACTTGATTAGGCCATGATTCCCAGTATTGTGTGGTTTCCCTCCATTTTGTGATTGATGTAATTTTCCTATGTGTTGTAAATCCTAATCTTTGCCTGTGGTTACTGAGGCAAGATTAGGTTATGTTAGAGGATTAGGGTGGGATTTAACACCCTTACTCAGGCCACATCCCTGATCCAATGTAAATGGAGCTTCCCTGGGGTGTGGCCTGCGTCACCATTTATCTTACAGAGATAAAAGAGAGAAGTGAACACAGAGAGATGGGGGACCTCATACCACCAAGAAACAAGAGCCAGGAAAACAGCACACCTTTGGACCCGGGGTCCCTGAGCTGAGAAGCTCCTCGACTAGGGGAAGGTTGATGACAAGGACCTTCCTCCAGAGGGGACAGAGAGAGAAAGCCTTCCCCTGGAGCTGATGCCCTGAATTTGGACTTCTAGCCTACTAGACTGTGAGAGAATAAACTTGTCTTTGTTAAAGCCATCCACTTGTGCTATTTCTGTTACAGCAACACTAGATGACTAAGATAGGGAGGTTCTGGTCAATACGATGCCGTAGAAACACATACCGTAATGACCCCCTGACAACAAACACCAAAGAAACTAAGTAAAACACACAAAAAATGACCTCAGATCCCAGAACATCAAACAGAGCGTTCAAGAAACAGACTGAGCACCAATTGGAGGAGAGGCAGAACCAGGCCAGCAGGAAAACAGAGATTTGTGGATCAACTGTGCTCTGCCTGCCGGAAAGGAGCAGCATGACCATTTTGGGACGGCATCGAAAAATGACCTGGAGTGAGGAACCCAGGAATGCAACTGCAAAAAGAGCATATTTGGTGGCAGAGATTCTGCAAACAATCCTGGAAAGAAACAGCAAGGTAGGCAGCACATGGCTATGGACAGGGCACTCTAGGGGAGCAAGTGCAGGATTGGTATAGCTTTGAAACCAGAAAGCCAGAGGGAAGTGCCTCTAGAGCAAAAGAAACAGACTGAGTCATCCGAGACTTAGAGAAGGAGAAACTATAGACAGTGAGTGCACATTTATGGGTATGTAAAGGGGAGGAACAGAGGGGCAGATGAGAGCTCTAGCCCCTCTGGTGAGTGCAAGAAAGAAGGGAGCTAGGAATTACTACAGGGACTGCTTGTCAGTAGAGGCACACAGCCATTTACACAGAAGCCATCCAGCGAAAAGTCAACCCACAGAATTAACAACTAGAGATCAACCCCCTGAACTGGCCCAATGCAAGCAGTCACCTCACCTGCCAGCTGCCATTAGTGTGTACCCTGAGGCGCAGGCAGATGGAGTCAAGGCACGCAAGCCCAGCCACACCCACCACCACCTCCATGAGGCACAGGAGTCACATGCTGACGCACATAGGCCCGACCACACCTACCAACTCCTCCCTGAAGCACAGCCTGACCACATCCACCAGCCCTTCCTGAGGCAGAGCCCCACGCCCGCTCTGCCCACCCCCGAGCTGCCCTGCCCACCTGATGATTGCCAGCGTGCACTCCCATCACAGACTGGAAGCACGAGACCTACACCTCCCCCACGCCCACAGCCTACCTGGCGACCACCAGTGGAAGTTTCCATGCCACCCACCTAGTGACCCGTGCACCCTCACCCCAACCACTCGGCAACCAGTGGTGTGCACAGAGAGTGCGAGAACGCTACCTGCACCCACACCCCGGTGACCAGCTGAACAGACGTATCACCTCATCAGCAGTGCCAGTCACATCCTGACAGCCTCCAGCTGCACTTCTGCCAAACAATGAGCTGGAAATCCTGATGCCCTTATCCAACATCTTCCTGGCTGAAGAGTCTCACATCCCACACCCAAAGAGTTCCTGTGGGCCTTGTGCACTTGCACTGAAACCCCTTGGTACCCCACCACCTACTGAGGCACCAAACTGTGGATGCACAGTGGGCCTACCCCGTCCGTTTGGGTGGCACTCCCTCACAGCAGATACGGAGATGTCCTGCCCTGATCTCTAGAGAACGCACTAACTGCTAACACCAACTTGTTCTCACAAGGGATGTAGAGAGACCCTGACCACTCAACATTTGTCACCCAATATCAGGGAAAGAACTTGCTTTTCCACCTTCACTCAATCCAGTAAAGGAAGCTTACAAACCTAACCACAGGGGACTCATGTGGGTGAGACCCACCATACCCACTAGTGAGAGGAAATCATGCCCAGCCAACAGACACCACCAAAGGTGCACACAGACCAGCACTACAGAACAAAAACAATTAAAATAATACAAAAGAAGAAAGACATTCTAAAGAGAAAGAGAAGAAACAAAGCTCTGGATACATCGAAACAAATTAAAAAAAAAAAATCAGCACAAAACAAACATAGCTATAATCAACACATAAATAAATAAATAAATAAATATCTTAATGCCTCAGACACAGCAAACAATAACAAATCATATGCAGAAACAGGGTAAGAGGGCTTAAACAAGTGACCAGAATAAAGGAGCAGAAAACTTTCCTGAGGAAAAGATGTAACAGAACTAAACGATAAGGAATTACATATAGGATCCCTAAAGAGATCAAGAAAAACACAGATGAAACTCTAGAAGAATTCAGGAAAATACAAGGAAAAAAAAAGACAAAATAGACAATTAAAAACCATACAAAACCAACTAGAAATCCAGAAGATTAATAATAAAATATCAGAAATAGATAATCAATGGAAGGAAAAAAATCAGCAAAATAGAGGACCAATTCCTTGATACTAATTTGTTTCAGGAACAATCAGAAAAAAGAATGAAAACTGAAGAAAGCCTAAGAGTTATGTGGGACATTATCAAGAGGAATAATTACATGTAATAGGAATTTCAGAACAGGAGGAGAAAAAAAAAAGCACAGAGAATTTCTGAAGATACACTGGCAGAAAACTTCCCTAATATCATGAAAGACGAAAAGGTTTTCATCCAAGAAGTTCAACAAACCCCATACAGGACAGACCTCAAAAGAAAGCTACCAAGACATTATCATAATCAAACTTTCCAAAATCAAAGACAAAGAAAGAATTCTGGGAGCAGCTTGTGAAAAACAAAATATCACTACAAAAGAGCATCAATAAGACTAAGCAATGATTTGTTGGCAGAAACCATGTAGGCAAGAAGGCAGTGGGACGACATACATAAAACCCCAAAAGAACTCCTAACCAAAAATCATATATCCAGCAAAATTGTCTTTCTAATACAATGGCAAAACTAGGATATTCCCAGATAACCAGAAATTAAGGCAATCTGAAAAACCAGACCAACCTTACAAGAAATATTTAAAGGGAGTCCTTTGGACAGAGAACCAACAACATCAGACAATAACCTGAAATTAAGACACACGACACCATCATCAGATACCAACCCAGACAAAGAATTCTCAAAAATAAAATAAATCTGCAAAATTGAAAACCGAGAAACGGAGATGTCAATATGTAAATGACAGCAACTTCAAAACAAAAAGGGGGAATACACAGTGAAACTACAAAACTTCCATATGGAGAGGAAGTCAAGGCAATATCAAGATATAATACAGTGTTTTAACCTTAAGAAGATAAAGGTAAATTTCAGAGTAACCACAAAGAAAATTAATAAATCTACTCACTAAAATAAAGAAGAAAATCAAGAAGACTCAGTAAACACAAAATCAACAATGAAGGACAAGAAAAGAAAATCCATAAACAAAAAAACTCACCACAGAAAATTAAGCTGAACAAAGAAATTGTAAACATGACCAAAAAAAAAAAACTATAACAAAATGGCAGCAGTAAATTCATACCTACTGATAATCACACTGAATATAAATGGTTTAAATGCACTAGCCAAGAGACAGAAGTGGCAGAATGGATAAAAAACATAACCCATCAATATGTTGCCTATAAGAGATACATTTTAGATATAAATACATAAATAGGTTAAAAATCAAAGGATGGAAAAAAATATATTGAGCAAACAGCAACCAAAAGAGAGCAGGAGTAGCAATAATAACTTCTGATAAAATAGATTTTAAGTCAAAAATCCATTTTAAGAGACAAAGAAGGATATTATATAATGATTAAAGGGTCAATCCACCAAGAGGACATAACCATAATAAATATTTATGCACCCAATGACAGAGCTCCAAAAGACAAAAAACTCTTAACAGAATTGAAAAGAGACAGTTCTACAATAATAGTAGGAGACTTTAACATATCACTTTCAATGACAGACAGAACAACTAGAAAGAAACTCAACAAAGACACAGAAGATTTAAATGACACAATTAACCAACTTGACCTCATAGACATATATAGAACACACCACCCAACAGAAGCACAATATACATTCTTCTCCAATGAACACAGATCATTCTCCAGAACAGACCATATTTTAGGCCACACAGCAAGTGTCAATAAATTAAAAAATATAAAAACAATAGAAAGCATCTTCTTTGATCATAATGCTATAAAACTAGAAATCAAAAACAGAACAAGGAAAAAAATTAAATACATAGAAACTGGGTAACACCTTACTTGAAAAGTATTGAGTAACATAAGAAAATAAAGATGAAATTAAAAAAATTCTTAGAATCAAATCAGAATGAAATCACAACACACCAAAACCTTTGGGAGACTGCAAAAGCAGTGATCATAGGAGAATTTATAGCAAGAAATGCACACAAATCAATAGCTTAACCCTACAACTCAAACAAACAGAAAAGGAACAGCAAAAGAAGCCCAGAGTCACCAGAAAAAAGGAGACAATAAAAGGCAGAGCATAAATAAATGAAATAGAAAACAGAAAAACAATAGAATCAACAAGACTAGAAGCTGGTCCTTTGAAAGGATCAATAAAATTGACAAACCACTGGCCAAACTGACAAAGAAAAAAAAATGAGAAGATGCAAATAACCAAAATAAGAAATGAGATGGGTGACATTACAACAGAACCAACTGAGATAAAAAGGATCATAATGGGATAATGAAAAATTGTACTCCAACAAGTTTGCAAACCTAAAAAAATGGACAAATTTCTACGTACACAACCTACCTAAACTAACGCAAACAGAAGCAGAAAATTTGAAAAGACCCATAGCAAAAGAAGAAATTGAAGCTGTCATAAAAAAAAAACAAAAACAAAAAACACCCAACAGCAACAAAAGAAAAAGGTCCAGCCCAGACGGCTTCACTGGAGAATTCTACCAAACATTCAGAGAAGAGTTGACACCAATTCTACTCAAACTATTTGAGAACATAGAAAAGGAAGAATACTTCTTAGTACATTCTATGAAGCCAGCTTAACCCTGACACCAAAGCCAGGCAGAGATACCACAAAAAAAAGAAAATTACAGACCCATATCCCTCAGGAATATAGACGCAAAAATTCTCAACAAAATTCTAGCCAACAGAATTCAACAGCATATCAAAAAAAATACTACATCATGATCAAGTGGGATTCATACCGGGGATGCAAGGATGGTTCAACATTAGAAAATCAATCAACATAATTCACCACATAAATGAATCAAAGGAAAAGAATCACATGATCATCTCAACTGACATAGAAAAGGCAAATCTGGTAAAATCCAACACCTTTTCCTGATAAAAACTCTCAGCAAAATGGAATAGAAGGGAAATTCCTCAACACAATTAAGGGCATATATGCAAAACCAACAGCCAACATTATTCTCAACAGAGAAAGATTCAGAGCATTCCCCTTGAGAATCGGAACGAGGCAAGGATGTCCTTTATCACCACTCTTATTCAAATATTGTCCTAGAAGTCCCAGCTAGAGCAATTAGGCAAGAAAGGGGCATAAAGGTACCCAGATTGGAAAGGAAGAAGTAAAACTATCCGTTCGCACATGACATGATCCTATACATAAAAAATCCCAGAGACTCCACAAGAAAGTTACTGGAACTAACAGAAGGATTCAGCAAAGTTGCGGGGTGTAAGATCAACACACAAAAATCAATTAGGTTCCTCTACACTAACAAGCAGGACTGAGAAAAAGAAATCAATACCATTTACAATAGCTTCCAAAAGGATAAAATACCTAGCAATAAACCTAACCAGGGATGTAAAAGACTTATACAAGGAAAGCTATAAAACACTATTGCAAGAAACTAAAAGCGGTCTACATAAATGGAAAAACATTCCACACTCACGAACTGGAAGATTTAACATTGTGAAAATGTCAATACTACCAAAAGTGATCTAAAGATATAATACAATCCCAATCCAAATCTCAATAACATTCTTTAATGAAATGGAAAAATTAATCTCCAACTTTATATGGAAAGGAAGGAGGCCCCGAGTAGCTAAAGCAACATTTAGAAGAACAAATAGGAGGCCTCACAACTTATTGTACAGCCACGGTAATCAAAACAGCCTGGTATAGGTTCAATGACAGACACACAGACCAGTGGAATAAATCAAGAACCCAGAAGTAAATCCATCCATCTACAGGCAGCTGGGAGCCCTAGTGGCACAGTGGTTAAGAGCTCAGGTGCTAACCAAAAGGTTGGTAGTTCAAATCACCAGCCACTCCTTGGAAACCCTACCACACAGTTCTACTCTGTCCTATAGGGTCGCTATGAGTCAGAACCCACTTGACGGCACATAATTGCGACAACAACACAGGCAGCTATCTTCGACAAAGGGTCAAAGTCTATTCAATGAGGAAGAAAGTCTCTTTAACAAATGGTGCTGGCAAAACTGGATATTCATATGCAGAAAAATGAATCAGGATCCATACCTCAACACCATGCACAAAAACTAACTCAAAATGGATCAAAGACCTAAATATTAAAGCTGAAACTATAAAGGTCCTGGAAGATAACACAAGGTCAAAACTAGGTGCCCTAGTTATCTAGTGCTGCTATAACAGAAATACCACAAATGGATGGCTTTAACAAAGAGAAATTTATTCTCTTAAGACTCTAGGAGGCTACAAGTCCAAATTCAGGGGAAGGCTTTCTCTGTCGACTCTGGAGGAAGGTCCTTGTCGTCAATCTTCTCCAGGACTAGGAGCTTCTCCGTGCAGGAACCACAGGTCCAAAGGATGTGCTCTGCTCTCGGCGCTGCTTTCTTGGTGATATGAGGTCCCCATGTCTCTCTGCTCATGACTCTCTTTTATATCTCAAAAGAGACTGGCTTAAGACACTATCTAATCTTGTAGATCTCATCAATGTAACTGCCACTAATCCATCTCATTAACACCATACTGACAGGATTTACAACACACAGGGAAATCACACCAGATGACAAAATGGTAGACAATCATACAATACTGGAAATCACGACCTAGCCAAGTTGACAGACATTTCAGGGGGACACAATTCAATCTGTGACACTACGGGACCTAATTTTTGGCACAGTCTAGCAAACAAAACTAAAAATGCATGAATGATACAAGATAAATTAGATAACTGGGACCTCCTAAAAATTAAATACTTGAGCTCATCAAAAGTCTTTACCAAGAGAGTAAAAAGAGAATCTACAGACTGGGAAAAAAATCTTTGGCAATGACGTATCTGATAAGGGTCTAATCTCTAAAATATATAGAAAATTTCAACAGCTTAACAACAAAAAGACAAATAATCCAATCAAAAAATGGGCAGAGGACATGAACAGACATTTCACCAAAGAGGACATTCAGGCAGCCAACAAATACATGAAAAGATGCTCACGATCATTAGCCATTAGAAAGATGCAAATCAAAACTAAAATGAAATACAATCTTACACCAGCAAAAATGGCAATGATAAAAACAACAGAAAACAACAAATGCTGGTGAGGTTGTGGGGGTGGGGACTGGAACTCTTATATATTCCTGGTAAGATTGTAAAATGGTACAACCACTATGGAAAACAGTATGGCACTTTCTCAAAAAGCTAGAAACAGAAATAGCTTATGACCCAGCAATCCCACTCCTAGGTATATATCCTAGAGCTATAAGAGCAGTGACATGAATAGATATATGCACACCTATGTTCCCTGCAGCATTACCCACAATAGCATAAAGATGGAAAACTACACAACTATTAAGAATAACGAGGAGTCTGCAAAACAGCTTATAACATGTATGAATCTGGAGGACATTATGCTGAGTGAAATAAGCAATCACTAAAAAACAAATATTATATCATCCCACTATTATAAAAAGTCAAGAATAGATATACATACAGAAGGTAAAGTTCTTTGATGGGTACCAGGGATGGGAGGGAAAGGGAGGAGGAATCACTTTCTAGATAGTGGACACTTGTTACTGTTAGTGATGGGAAAGACAATCCCAAATATGGGTGAAATCAGCACAACCTGACCAAGGTAAATAAAGACACTAAGAAGTACACGAGAAAAAGGGACAATTTCGGTAAATGCTGTAACATACAATTTTGCAACAACAGTAAAAATAACCAAAACATCGTGTATGTTTATGTAGATAGATACAGATGCATATACATGTCTAGGAAGGCATATGCGAGTAAATGCACATGCATGTATATGCGTATCTGTAGATATAAGTATACACACGTTTGTGCGTGCTGCATATATATCCACATATCTAACAAACAACATATGGGGCATAGTTATAGAGGCTTCCTAGACATATCCAATCAGCTCACAGAATTGGTCTATTGGGTCAAAAGGCTTGTGACCCTAGTCTCAAGGGACAACTTAGTAAATTGGCATAATATAGTTAGTTCACAAAGATAATGTTCTAGATCCAAGTTTGGTGAGTAGCATCTGGCATCTTAAAAGCTTGCGAGCGGCGATCTAAGATATAAGTATGGGTCTCTACTTGTCTGGAGCAAAAGAGAATGAAGGAACTCAAAGGCTCAAAAAAGAAACTAGTCCATGGGACTAACAGCCCACATGAACCACAACCTTTTCAAACCTGAGAGCAGAAGAACTACGTGGTAACCGGCTTCCACGGTTGGCGACTCTGACAAGGCACATAAAAGACGGCTCCACATAGAATGGAAGAAAAATGCAGAACAAAAGTCAAATTCCTAAAAAAGACCAGACATACTGTACCAATAGAGACTAGAGGAACCCTTGATACTCTTTGAACTTGGCATTGAAGCTACTTCTTCAGGTCATCTTTCAGCCAAATCATAGATTGGCTTATGAAGTTAGCAATACCACCTGTGAGTAATGTGTTCGCTTAAACAATTAATTATATGAGACAAAACAGTCAACAGTTACCCAAAAGCAAAGATGAGACAGCAAGGAGGGGAAGGGAAGCTAGATCAATGGAAACAGAAGAAACAGAATGGAAATAATGAGAATGCTAACTAACACACTGTAAAAATTGTAACCAATAGTATGAAATGATTTGTATAAACATTGTTAAAGGGAACCTAATTTGCTTTGTAAATTTTCACCTAAAACACAGTAAAATATTATATAAAAAGAGGGAGGGAATAACAATATTTGCAGATAAACAAAAACAGAGAATTCATCACCAAAAAAATTGCATTAAAAAAAATAAAAAGGAAGTTCTTCAGGATGAAGAGAAATGACACCAGGCAGAAATTCTAATCTACTGAAAAGAATGAAGATGAGCGATAACTATGTAGGTAAATATAAGTCTATATATTTTTTCTTCTCTTTCTTTAAATTTCATGGAACTGTTTAAATTAAAAAAAAAAATTGTCTTGTAGGTTTTATAACATGTATATGTAGTACATATGACAAGCATAGCATGAAGAGCTGGGGCCAGGAGGTAAACTGACCTATAATGTTGGAGAGTTTCTACATTTTAGATAAAGTGGGGTATAGTAATTCTACATATACTGTAAAAAGTATAAAATTTTTTAAAAATGTAATCTTTATAACAATCATAAAAACAATGCAAAGAGAGGTAGAGCTAAAAAGATAACACATAAATCAAAATATTAAATATTAAGTAAATACAGTAAGCACAATAAAAAAATATTAAAATAATCCAAAAGAGGGCAAGAAAGGAGTAACTAAGAAGCAAAAGAGAGGAAAGAAAAAACAAAACAGTAGACTGAATCCAACCATAAGTAATTACATTAAATGTTAATGAATTAAACAGTCCAATTAAAAAGTAGGGATTGTTAGATTAAATAAAAAAGTAAGACCCAACCATATGGTGTCTCTAAAAGACATAAATAGACTGGAAATAAAAGGGTGGAAAAAGATACCATGCAAACATTAAGCATAAGAAAGCTGGAGTGTCTATATTAATACCAAAGTAGAGTTCATGATAAACAGTATTACCAGAGATAAAGAACATTTCATAATGACAAAAGGGCCAGTTTGTTAGGAAAGTACATCAGAACCATATATACAACTAAACACAGAACTTCAAGATATAAAAATACAAACTGATAGAACTAAAGAGAAAAAATAAATCACAACTAGTAGAGTTTATCTCCTCTTGCAGTAATTGATATTTTTGATTGATACTAAATTGATACTAGACAAAAAATAAAAATCAGTAAGGATAAAGATCTGATGATATTATATACCATTTTACCTAATTGACATTTATGGAATATTTCACCCAATAAACATAGAAAACACATTTTTTTCAAGAGCACATGGAATGTTCACCAAGACAGGCCAACGTGCTGGGCTATAAAATAAGTCTCAATAAATTTCAAAAGACAGAAATTTACAGAGTATGTTGTCTTACTACATCACAATTAAATTATGCATGAATAACAATAAATATTTAATTATCTGAAAATGAAACAATACATTCTAAAGAGTCAATGGGTCAAAGAAAAAAATACAAGGGAAATTAGAAAATAATTCAAATGACTAATAATGAAAATACAAAATGTGAAATTCGTGGGACACAGCAAAAGTAGCGCTTAGAGCAAGGGTCAGCAAACTACAGCCTGTGGGCCAAATTCAGTCCACTGAGTTTTTGAAAATAGAATTTTCAAATTTGGAACACATACACACTCATTCGTTTACGTATTGTTTGCGGCTGCTTTCATGCTACAGCAACAAAGTTGAGTAACTGTAACAAAGACACAGGGCCCACAAAGCCTAAAATATTTATTACCTGCTGCTTTAGAGAAAGAAGCCCTAGTGGCCCTATGGCTGAGTGTTCAGCTGCTAACCAAAAGGTCAGCAGTTCAAACCCACCAGCTGCTCTATCGTTGAAAGATGTGGCAGTCTGCTTCCGTAAAGATCCCAACCTTGAAAACCCCATGGGGCAGTTTTACCTTGTCATACAGGGTCAGTATGAGTCAGAACTGACTCAACAGCAATGGATTTAGTTTAGTTTTCTTTTTGCTTTACAGAAAAAACTTGCCAACCCTAACTTGTTAGGTGCCATCAAATCAATTCTGACTCATAGCGACCCCATGGGGCAGAGTGAACTGCCTCATAGGGTTTTCTTGGCTGTAATCTTTACAGAAGCAGACTGCCAGGTCTTTCCACCGAGGGCAGCTGGGTGAGTTCGAACTGCCAACCTTTCCATTAGAAGTTGAGTGCTTAACCATTTTGTCACCAGAGCTCCTTGACCCTAGCTTAGAGAGAAATATATAGCATAGATGTTTCTATTAGAAAACAAGAAAAGTTTTAAGTCAACAATCTAAGTGTCCACCTTAAGAACTTAAAAAAAATGAGAAAATCAAACCCACAGTAGAAAGGAAGAAATAATGAAGAGCAGAAATCAATGAAATTGAAAACAGACAAACAGTAGAGAAAATTATCAAACTTTTAAAAAGTTTATTTTTTTAAAAGATCAAATAAATTGATAAACCTGTAGATATAATGATTGAGACAGAGAAGAAACAAAACACTAGATAGGAATAAATGACAGGATTCTACCACAGACTCTATAGAAATAAAAAATGCAATAATGGAACACTATTATGAACAACATTATACTAATATACAATTTAGGTAAAATAGATCATTTTCTTGAAAAACAGAACTCACTAAAACTGACACAAGATGAAACTGAAAATCTGAATATCTCTATAACTATTACAGAAAATGAATTAATCAAAAAACTTTCCACAAAGAAAACTCCAGGTCCAGACGGTTTCACCAATGAATTTTTTTTATTTTCTAAATTTTATTTTGTTGTTGTTATTGAGAATATACACAGCAAAACATACACCAATTCAACAGTTTCTACATGTAAAATTTAGTGACACTGATTACATTCTTCAAGTTGTGCAACCATTCTCATCCTCCTTTTCTGAGTTGTTTCCCTCATTAACATAAACTCACTGCCCTAAGGTTCCCATCTAATCTTTCAAATTGCTGTTGTCAATATGATCCCATATAGATAATTCTTAAAAGAGTATAATGCTCAAGGCAGACTTTTTTTTTAACTAGTTAAGTTAAACTGTTTGCTCGGTTTTAAGACTACTTCAGGGGATATTTTTGGTTTAAGGTTTAAAGATTACCTCAGGGCAATAGTTTCATCTGTGAATTTTATGACATATTTAAGAAAGAAGTAAAGGCAATCTTACATTAACTGATTAGAAAAACCCAATACATAATATTGACCAAAGATATATCTAAAACCTAAGGGTATAAGAAAGGTTGAATGTTAAAAGGTAGGGGGGAAAAACACACCAAGTACAAACCAAAGCAAACCCAGTGTATCCCCAACTGATGAGATAAAACAGACATAACTTGAAAAAACATTATCATAGGTAATGAGGGTCACCACATAATGATAAAAGGTTCAGATAAATACAAAATAAAATAGTTGTAAGCTTATCTGTATGCACCTAATAATATAGCCTCCAATAAGTGTAGGAAGAAACTGATAAATTTACTATCACGGTAGATTTTAACATACCTCTCAAAATTATTCATAGAGTAGACAATAAATTAGTAAAGGTAGAGAACTGCACAATGAATAAACTTGTCTACAGACCCTGATCATCAAAAATTAGAGAACATATATGGAACATTAATTAAAAACATGACCACATACTGAACCATACAGCATATCTCACAAAGAACAGAAGCTATGTTCTCTGACTACGAAGCAATTAAGTTGGTACCAAAACCCAACCCACTGCCGCTGATTCCAACTGATAGCAACTCTAAAGGACAGAATAGAACTGCCCCATAGGGTTTCCAAGGAGCAGCTGGTGGATTTGAGCTGGTTAGCAGCCGTAGCTCTCAACCATTTTGTCACCAGAGTTCGCTCTCTCTCTCTGTCTCTCTCTCTATATATACTGAAACGTATGGGGCATGTATATTTTAAAGGTAAGCAGATGAAGGTTATCTAGCTACTGATTTCAGATCTAAATGTTAGCATGTTGTCTTTCTTTCACACTCTAGCTCTCTTGCATTTTCTCTCCCTCTTACTCTGTCTCCTCTTGAACTTCTAAACTTCAATTACTGAGATTTAAGTTCATTTAGTCCTCAGTATAATGGCACGTTATCATTTATTCATAACCTTTTCGTTAGCAGCCGAATGCTTAACCACTGCGCCACTAGTTGGTAGTCAATAAAAAAAATATTTTTTTATGTTGTAAATTAAAAATCAGACTTCTAAATACCTTTAATCATAGAAGGACTCATAATGGAAATTGAAAAAATATCCACCACTGAACTACGATGGATCAACTGGTTTATTAGTTAATTAATTAGTTATGAACTACTGGTTGTGAGACTCTTTGTTCCACACATTTTGGGTTAAATAGAATGGCCTTTTTTCTCAGAATCCATAAGTCATCCTCCTCTTCACCACAGCCTGTCTGAAATGTTTTATTTAAGGACCTAATCACAATAATTAGAATTTCTGTAAGAAACGACCTGTGAGGTCATAGGGATGCAAGAAAAATATGGTAATCAAGGGTGTTTCTTGGTTCTTGAAGACCCTTCCTTGATGGGGAACAACTGTTTTAAGAGATGAGCCTTAGAAAAACTGCTCAGCTGCTGTAGGTAGACACATAAACTAATTTTAGGGGAGGGGCATAGGGACAGAGAGTGAGAACCCTATCAGAGCGGAGAGGACTCAAGGAGCGTGCATGCAAGATAGGCTGCACTGTATGATGAAATGACATGGGCTTTATGCATTCAGTGACCATACCTCCCAGTTTGCTCCGGTCAGTTCTGGTTTAGTCTTGTTATTCTGGCACTAATAGTGCCCCTTTCTCTCTCAAAAATGTTTGGAAAAAAATTATATGGTCACCTTATTGACAGTCCAACACTATTTTCCAGGTGTGAATCCTGGCTCTGTCACTTACTAGCTGTGTTGCTTTGAGAAAGTTACTGATTCTCTCTGAGCCTCAGTTTCTTCCCCTATAAAATGAAGAAAATATATAACTCACAAAATAGTTATGAAAGTAAAAGAAATAATACATCAAAGTACCTAACACATGCTAGGTGCTTCATAAAAGGGACTTATCAACTCAATGGGCAAATAACACAGAAGGATATGTTCATTTTTCCTCAAATCAAAAAATGCAACACAGTTAGGTCTTTAGAGATCATATCCTAGAATGTACATAATGGTAAAAAGACACTTGTGGGAAGTTTGTCTCTGTTTTTCTTTTCTATAGGTAGGTCTGTTTCTCTTATTCTTTTCTCTCTGCCTTTATTTTATTCTCTTTAGAGAGGTAATTATGGCAGAATAAGAAACAACTCAGTAATGGGAGTTAAAAGACCTATATACAAATCATGCCCCAATCACTTTGAAGCTGTGAATCGGAGGCCAAATTACTTAATGTTTCAAAGCCTTGGTTTTTATGTAAAACAAAGAGAATATTCCCACTCTCACAAGTTGAGAGTAGTTTTGAAAGTATTAGTAAACTGCTTATAAACATTAACTGTATTAGTAAACTGCTTATAAACATTAACTGAATTAAAAAGTCAACACACTGGTCTGTCTTATCCTCTGTTCTTTAAACTGGCCATAATATAGTTTTACTATTTATAGTATAACATTAATGATATGATAGAGAGGACTGCTATTAACTGAATGAACTCTAGGAGTAACACAAATTATTGCATCTCACTATTTACTGACATTTACAGAAAGATAGTTTTATATGGGTAACTATCCACATATAATGCTTTCCTCTGCCTCTTCTATTCCAATAATCTGAGTCAGAATAACTCTGTTAAGCAAGCATGACTCCAGTGCAGACCTCAGATCCAGGTAAAGGTAATGATAATACTGATAATCATAACTACTAGAACAGAAGCAGATACTAATACATATACTGCTTACTATATGCCAGATTATTCTAGTAAGAGAGGTATTTTTATTATCCCTATTTTTAAAATGAAAAAACCAAAGTACAGTGAAGTTAAATGACTTGGCCAATATTACACAGCTTGTAAGTGGTAGAACTGAGTTTAAACCCAGGCAATGTGGCTCCAAAGTCTGCACTCTTCACCATCACACTGTGTGGCCTCTATTTCCCCTATCTGGTATATAATTGACTATACAGGGTATTTATGATTGGCCTGGGTAGTCAGAGTCTGGTACTGATCATAGAGAATAACAAAGAGCAAGACAAGTCACTGAGGGAAAAAAAATCAACCCTCTCCCAAGGCAAAAAGCCACAGGCAAATTTATCCTGCCTTTTGCCATCGTTTTTCAGGCATTTACAGTGTTCTGTTGGGAAGGAAGGAATGAAGAAAACTTCTTGAGTGGTTATTTAAACTTTTTTGAATGTCTCTATCAGGTCTGAACTGGAACATTACCTTGCTTCCTTAGTGCAGGGTGAACAAAATCACCCAATATTCTCCCAGCGAAAACAGCCTCTATCTTAACGTCCCTCGCTTGGCTATAGAGAGATGAGTCCCAGTTGCTCTAACATAAGTTTATTTGTTCAACAAACAACCATTTAATGCCGAGCATTGTACTAGGTGCCACTGAAATAAAGATAAATAAGATATGATCCTACCCCTCAAGGAGCTCATAGCCCAGTGGGGATGAAAAATATAGACAAAAATATTGTAAATCAACGTGGTATGGTACAGTGGGGAGCCTAGAGGAGGCAATGGCTAGCTATGTCTAAAGAAGGAAAATCTAGGAAGAGCACCAACCTTACAAAATTGCCTACAAAATGACAATTCCATATGGTACAACCTAAGAGAGAATATTTGAGCAAGTTCTTCTTGGGTGAAGAAGAAGGCAAAAGGAAGGATTTCAGAGGAAAGTCAAAGGAGTCCATTTGTCTTTACTTTACATAGAGCACTGTGAGCTTCTCATGCTTATTTTTTCAGTGTGAATTAGGAAACAAGAAAACACACACACAAGCGTGCACATGAACATGCTCCCTTTTGATTTTTCTTGAAAATTGTAAGTAGTGTCCCCACCTCACAAGACAACTAAAGTTAAAAGTATCTTTTCTTGACTCCTCTATCAGTAATTCTTTTTCCAAACCAAAGAATCACAAAAAATGTAAAAATTCCTTCAAATCTCCAAATCATAAAACATAATTACATAGATAACAACATGCTAGAAATTCTGGTACATAATCAGTTATACACATCTCATATTTCCTAGGTTAGCTAGGAGACCCAAAACTGTGAAGGCTCCAAAAGTGTGGTTATTTAAAAGTTATAATTTTGCCTGGCATTTTCCCTGGGATTAGTCATGGAGTGGCAGTTTGAACTACTTAGCTTTTAAATAGTGTTTATCTCTTAGTGGTCGTGATAAACAACTTAGCTGGCAGTTTTTGTTTAAAACTCCCAACAGTTTTCTCATTTGTTTAACTCATCATTATGTGGCTGCTAAGCATTGAGCTGGACCTTGAAAGACCACGTTGGGAAAACAAGTTGGTCAAAAAGCTTGCTTCCAGTTAGGCTGCAGATTTACTGCCAAATTTGTTAACCTATGAATTTTGGCTACAATAAAGAAAGATTAGAGTTTTCCACTTCATCAAATACAATGCCAGTGCCAGACTCAAATTCTCAAGCTCGTAAATAGCACAAAGCCCTAGTATGCTCTTAGTCAAACTAATTGCACTGTATGAGAGAACAAGCAAATGCACAGAAAACCAATCAACTGGGCCATTATTTGTGTGTGTTTAGCCCACATTTGATTCTCTGCTTCCTAGCCTTACATTCCCACCCTCAACTCGCTAACAACAAATGCTATACTGGAATGTACGTTAAGACTACTACTACAATTCTTGTCCTTTAATGTCAAAATATGCTAATAAAATAGTTTCAACTTCTTCAGCGAAGCTCAAAAGTATTTTTGAAAATCCATTATATCATTTCCCCCCATAATTATTAAAAAGCATAGCCTGTTATAGAAAGACCAAAGTAAAGAATGGTTATATAACACAAATAAATAGTGATACAGCTAGTAAATGATTTGATGCCAAGTGACACAAAAAGTTCTCTTTAACCTAAGGAAGGAAATAGCTTTTCCTTTAAGAAAGGGGAAAAAGAATTTTGATTTACAGAAATACTCCATAAATACTTAGGTATACATGCTTGTTTTCCTAGTTCCACTGCACATCTTTTACTGCTCTTAATAATTCTTTACTCCATATATCAAAATATGTAAAAATGAGAAAACCCAAATTTCCTCCTAGCCCAATGGTCAACAAATTTTTTTTTCTGTAAAAGATCAGAAAGTAGTTATTTTAGACTTTGAGGGGGCCTATGGTCTGTGTCACAACTACTCACCTGCTGCTCTAGTGCAAAAGTAACCATATAGTTAATACTGAAACAAAAGAGTGCGGTTATGTCCAATAAAAACTTTCTTCACATATCCGGAGAGTAGGCTGAATTTGATCCAAGGGCCATAACTGGCTGATCCCTGTTCTAGCCTCCAAACTAGCAGTGTCCCTGAATGACTTAAAGAGGAAATGTAAACTACCCTTTAAATTGAGAAAAAAGATACTTTTGTAGGGGTAGGAGGAAATAGGGTGGATGAAGGGGTGGGATAAGGAGAAGCAAAAAAACACACACAGATAACAAAGAAATAAAGGATTGATTCCATTAGGTTACCTTCTGTGGATCTGAATTCTTCTCCTATTGAGGTACTTTTTATACCCAGGTTATCATCACTGTCAGATTCTGTAAGGCAGAATCAGTAAATGCAAATAAATTTCTGAAAAAGTACTATAATTTATGTATTCTCAAGCTATTATTTTCAGTGTCTTCTCCCATATCCAAACTTACTAGTCACAATTAATCAGTATTACACCACTTTCCAAATAGGTTTTTTTTTAAAAAAATGCTTACCAGATAAACCCAAACCAAATCGAATGCTGCTGAGTCGATTCCTACTCATAGCAGCCTATAGGACAGAGTAGAACTGCCCCATAGGGTTTCCAACTGTAATCTTTATGGAAATAGATTGCCACATCTCTCTCCCTCGGAGAGGCTGGTGGGTTCAAACCACCGACCTTCTGGTTAGCAGCCAAGAACTTAACCACTGCACTCCCCACGCTCCTTTTACATATCATAGGTATGTTATCACACAGATTTTAGGACGGTGCCAAAAAAAAAAAACACCTACAGCCTTATTAACAAGCTGAGGAAACAACAGGCAGCTAGGCTTTTAGAATTAAGTTCAACAATTATTTTATATAATGCCTATTTGATAGGGTGTAATGCTGGTTCAATCAGCTATACTTTCACAGCGAGGGTGAACTACTATTATGTTCAGTTTTTCAGATGGCTTTAAAAATCTGAGTAATTACTATGATTTTATAGATTCCAACCATACTTAATGCCTGCACTCCATTCCAAAGTGAAGCCATAATCAAATGGATACAATGAAGTCCTAGGCCCATAAAACACATAGCCTATTAAGTGTTCCATTTCAAGAAAAAGATCTTGTAGTAAAATCTTCTCAATTTGAATTCATCATCCTCAAGTTTACTCTTTCATTATTTAAGAAGAAATAGTCTAGGTAAATTAATACTTTACATAAAACTGCAAGGAAGATGTTTAATTTACTTAAGAACTATAAATAATTGAATATATAAAACTATATTTTTAAAAGGGAAAAAAAACAAAAACCAGTTGCTGTCAAGTCAATTCCAACTCATGGCAAACCCATGTGCTTTAGAGTATAACTGCGTTCCATAGGGTTTTCAATGGCTGTGACCTTTTGGAAGTAAACTGCCAGGCCTTTCTTCCAAGGCATCTCTGGGTGAGTTAAAACTGCCAAACTTTTGGTTAGGAGCTCATCACTTAATCATTTGCACCACCTAGGGACTCCTTTTTAAAAGAAAACCCTATATAAATCAAATCAAATATGTCTTGTTCTTCAACTAATTAGATACGGTCAAGTTCTCTTACATAAACAAATTTCTAAGAGCCCAGAAAATTTTTTATATAAGCAACAAAAGTCACTAATGAAACACTGGAAAATAGTAATTCAGAAATTCAGAAATCAAGTATAGTTGAGGTAGGTAGAGTAATCTAACACTTGGCAAAGTTTAAAAAAAAAAAAAACAACTTAAAATGCACTGCCAATATGGTAAAAACAAGAAGCATAGTCATTTTATCATATGGAGAGTGACTACAATGAGCCAGGAAGCGATGTCATACAGGGCAAATAAACAATGGTGATGGCATGCTCCCTTTAACTCAACATATATCACACTAAAGTGGGCTTCTACAGCCTCAAGAAAAGAAGAAATCATTTCTCATTCTAAAGGTAGTAGATACTGGTTCAAACAAAAACACTGAAGATAGTAACTTTATGCACTCTGAAACATTTACACTAAGGGGGAGGAAGCAGCAGAAGGAAGGGGATTTCTAGCGAATTTCTTAGAAAATGCATGTTGCTATACCAAAATAGCTCACTACTGTGCTTATAATTCTTGAGCCAACATTTTGAGGAGCTTCTCAATATAAGGCTTATGTGTTTAATTATGAGACTAAAGATCCTATGGAAATTACAGTGTTAATCATTTTCCTTGGCTATGTTCAATACCAGATTAGTTTGCTTTTTAAGTACCAGAACCCACAACCAAGTCATTTTATGTTCTGACTTAAAAAAAAAAAAAAAAAAAAGAAGCATCTTTCTGAATGGTATTTTAAAAAACCCCAAACTGCTCATATTTGATATCCTTACATAAACTCTGCATTGTTAGGCTGCAGCAGAACATCTCTTACTACCTTCACTCCTTAAGGGTATGGTTAGGGCCAGTAACTCACAACTGATGGATATCTCTGAGTCATGAGATCAGGTATTTGTGTCAGTAAGAACTTCAGCCTTAGCAGGCAATACTGATGAGGAGAAAAGCACTTACTGTGTGGTCATAGGCAGGTTATTTAACCTTTCTGGATCTACGCTTCCACGTCTATAAAATGGGGTAATATAAAACATCCTACCTCATAGTGTTGCCAAGAGGATTAAATAACATGTGGAAGAAGTTCTTTAAACATGTTTAAACGTCACAAATATAAAAAACAGCCAGCACGGTGGCTAGTACATATTGAGTGGCAGGTCCTCAATAAAGATTAGTTCTCCTTTCTCTTCTTTAAAACTGAACATTTAAGTGATATGTTCTATCTGCATCTCTGAATCATGAGGCTTGAGTTGGAATGAAGATACATTTATGAGAAAAATGTTTAATAGGCCTAAAAGAAGAGAAAGTCTATCTAGCTCTTCTGATTAGGACTACCAGAAAGGATCCATGTATCTTGTCAAGTTTTAAAACAGTGAGAATGAGTGCAGTATAAAATAGAATTGATGAATAATAATAATGGGGCTAAAGATGTCACTTAAGGACAGGTTAATAGACACTTACATGAAATGTCTCTACCGAAATTTATTATATACCGAAATCAAAATGTTGGTGCTGGCACCCTCATGCTTAGAAGGAAAGAGAATTTATAGGGCAGCAACCATGACACAATGAAACCTCAAACTTAGTCTAGCTACAACGAATAACTGATTTACCCTAACCAAGTCACAGACCTAAAAATGTATCAGTAGTAAAGCTACTTACCCGTCCCCTCACCATCAGGAAAAAAGCAATATCCTATGGCCAAATGAGTGGACATCCATATACAGAACCAGCAACTTTGAATATCTCTACTTTCATACTGAGATAAGTATCTCCTGAACAAACTTTCAATTAACTCTGAAAAATCAGCAAAGACTAAGTTCTCAAAGTATAGGATACCATATGATCATTGATGTTCATGACAGTATTTAAGAGATTCTTCCTGCTTATACAGAAGCTCCAGTCTGATAACTACTCTCTGGCCCTAGAAAGGCAGTCCCCGGGTTACAAACATCTTACGGACAACTCGTATTTGCCCTTTAATATTATGTAAACTTGCCCTCACTTTGAAACAACTGAACTAACCCCTACTCACAACAAATTCTTCATCACAATCACCTTCACTTGCTGTACCTGCAGCTTTTACAATATTGAAAAGGCTTCCAGCCTTTTTTTGCACTAAAGTAAGGCTAAATAAGAACTGTATGCACCTGTTCCAACTCACCTACAAATTGTTAAAGAGATTCAGGAACAGATCTCGTTCATAACCCAGGGACTGCTTGTAACAGCAAATCTCTGAAAAGTTAGAAAGAGGCTCAAACTCACATCGTTTGTCTATGCTAGGGTGATTTTAAAAACCTGAAAATCACAAGACTGCCTATAAACTGATGATAGATATAAGAGGTAATTCTCACTATATGTTACTTACAGTATTGTTGTGTGCTGTGGGGTCAATTCTGACAAATAGTGACCCTATATGACAGAACAGAACAGCCCCATAGGGTTTCCTAGGCTATAATTTTTATAGAGGCAGATTGCCAGGTCTTTTTCCCCACAGAACAGCTGGTGAGTTCGCCAACATTTTGGTTAGTAGCAGAGCGCTTAGCCACTGCACCACCAGGGCTCATTACTTACAGTATCCATGTCCATTATATCCTAAAGATAAGAGGGCTTTGTCTGTCTGTAACTAGGAGGCTTGAGACCACAAATCCCCTGAAACTGTATATAAAATTGTATATACATGTTTATTTTGGGGGAAAGAAGGTACAGAAAGCTTTCATTAGATTCTCAAAGAGGTGCGTTAACTAACCTCCCTACCTCACGCCTCCCCTCCACACACGCACAAAAAAGGTCTCAAACCACACTGCCTTAAGAGACTGTCTGGTTGTCAGATCTGAAGATAGCAACACCATGCTCAACTAGATGAACAGAGTTATCCTGGCATTGTTGTAACCAAAATTATCCAGAGGCTCAACAATGAATTAGTCCTCAGGGACAATGAGAGATTTTCTCAACTACAATAAATATTAATACTATGCCTTAACACAAAGTATTACTCAACTATTCAAAAAGCCATTTGTTAGGAAAAGTGATGAAATAGTTTATCCAAGAAAGTGATTGTTCTTTGATTTTCTTCTTATAAAGTTCATCATCAGGCAGTTTGACAGTTTTCAGTCTTCCATGAAGAAAAGATTTTGTCTTAGTAACTGAATCTGAATATACTGTGCTTCAGTATAACTTATTTTTTGAATTTTAGAGTTACAAAAAAGCATTATATACTTCATTAGATCCTTAAATCAAGATTAAAGATAAAATACCTGGATTTAAAGTCTCTGTACTTCCTTGGCCACTTTAATTATTTTCATTACTTTTTAAATGCAGTGACTGAGAAACAGATTTTCTTTTTATGGCAGTAGTAATAAGGATAGCTACTATTTACTGAGTATCTACAGTACTTTATATAGTGTGCCGGACACATTATCTACATTACCAATTCTTATAATCTTATAGACACAGAAAGTGAGGCTCAGAAAATTTAAGTAACTTGCCTGAAATCACACGGTTAATAAGCAGCAAGTTAGTATTCGAACCAAAGCCCACACTCTTCTTTATGCACTGCAACATCTCTGCGTTTCACAAAAATTCAGGAAAAATATGCATGTGCTCCAAAGACCAAAAAGTTCAAAAGAGCACTGAACATGAATGAATGATAATAATTAAAAAAAAAAAGGAAATCTAGAGCTAAGAGGCACTCAGAAGGGCATAACCAGCAGATATCAATAACCTTCTATACACCTCCAGCCCTCACATAGCTGTGCAGACCTACTAATATGTAGCTCTCATTCCAAATACAATTGAAATAGAGGCAAATCCACAACAGGTTTCATATTTTAAATTATAAAAGAAATGCTCACAAAAGCAGCAGCATAAGAAAAAGAAAAAGGAGTCGGCTTAGGGTAGCAAAGATAAAAATTTAAGTATTTTACAGAATATAAGTAGATGTTGTCAAGGGTTGGGGAAGGGATGACAAAAGAGTGACAGAAAAAGAGGTAAGCAAGAAGTGAAAGACAGAAAAAGCAAATGGATGAAAACAAAAATTATAGAATAGGAAGATATAATTTGTCATCATTACTCTGCTTTAAACAGCACATGTACGCTAGCAGATTAATGACTTACAACTTTGCAGAAGTGAACTGAATCCACTGTAATTAGTGATTAGAGAAAAATTCTACAGAACAGGTTTTCAATCAAAATGTGGCTCCAAATATGTTAAAACAAAAAAATAGCTGGAAGGCAAGCAGAGTTGGATAATTTAAAGGCACATAATAAAAACGCCAAAAGGTAGGTACTGCTTTTCATTCAGGTCATTTACCAATATCTTCAAATTTTACTCATGGCTTCTAATTGTTAAGATATTTAAAAATTATTTACTCCTTTATTCTTTCACCCACATTTCTTTATATCAGAAATTATGATGACAAACTTGAACTCCTAGAATTACATCATCTTTTAAATGCTGGGAAGTGAATCTGGACATAAGCACTCCCTTTCACTGAACTGTTTCACAAAGACGGAGAATGGAGTACAAGTTGCCAGCAACAGGACAGGATGTTACCTGCCCTTTCCAGGGATCTAAAGTTCTTCATTTTGTCACTCTCAATCTCTTATGTGGTTTCTTTTTTTTTTTTAAAAAACTGAAGAAAAATTTGTTTGGAATTTCAGAAACAAAGTAAAAATCTGAATTCAGAGCTTTGCAAAACTGTGTGAACATATTTCAACCCTGACTATACATTTGACTTGATAGATATGGATGTGATCTCAATCAGATCAAAAAAAAGCTCCACGAGGTTCACCGATCAGCCTGGGAGTGGACAGCCCTGTAAAACCAAAAATGAGACTCATGAGGTACAGGAGTCCAGTGATAAGGGCCAGAAAGCAGAAGGGGACAAGGAAGCAGGTGATAGGAAACCCAAGGTTGAGTAAGGATATTGT
>NW_004444108.1:4032477-4050848 GCF_000243295.1 Trichechus manatus latirostris | reverse complement strand
TGTTAACCATTGTCATAGGGCAACATTTGTAGTAACTGTTAAATGAGAAACTATTTTGTTCTGTAAGCCTTCATCTTAAGTGAGAATAACAGCACAACTGGAAGAGCGTACTCTATGTCATTGAACTGTGCATGTAGAAATTTTTGAAATGGTGTATCTTTGGCTATGTGTATTTTCACCAAAAAAAAGGTTGAGAAGTTAGAGGGTTGTCGTGTTGTGGGGTTGTTAACCAATGTCGTAAAACAATATGTGTACTACTGTTTCATGAGAAACTGTTCTGTAAGCCTTCACCTGAAGTACAATAAAAAAAAGAAAAAAAAAATCTCCAGAAAAGTATTATAAATTCATCCTCTTTCTAAAACACTGAAGAAAGAAAGTGAGATAAAGAAAAGATACATAAGATAATTATGACAGCATGATGGCTTAGTGACCAGGCAACAGTTCACTACTGGACAGCAGTTTATTGGTTTCTTTCAGCAGTGAAATCTCCTCCTCTTGGGCGGTTTGCACTGTGATGGCAGCTGCATACCTTTGGTGGTATCAGATATGCTATTTAACAAGGCACACATCATATCTCCCTCTAAGTGGTGAGGGTTTAGTATGTGAGCTGGCCTCTGAGTCTTCTTAAATTGATTCTCAAGCTCCAGAAAACCTTGATCTCCTGAGAGGATGGTAAAAGGAATTTGCTTGGGTAGTTGTTCATCTAGACGGCCAGCCTAAGTTGGAACAAATTGCATATGTTATAAAAATCAGCATTTCAGTTTTAAATAAAGTTAAAGCTATTTCAGAATGAACACTTATGTAGGAAGGTACATTAAGCTTGTCCCTAGCCCCCACAAAAGTTTGATATAAAGATCCCCTTCATAAATGAAATACACCACATTTAATAAAATATAACATGCCATCAATTACAAGATGAATTGTTTTATGTGCCACTAAGAAAGAAAGAAACAAAAAAAAACCTGCCAAAATGGGAATACAACAGGAGGTCCCCACATAAAGCTGCAACACCAACGGGCTACACAGTCAATGTAAAGGTAAATAAGAAATAAATATGTCATAGAGAAAAGGTAAGCAAGATAATTTACATGACTCTATACTGGCACTGAATAGACAGAAAAAAAATCTCTAGCGGTAGAAACCATAAACAGCATTTAACAGGTTTGCATAGGAAATTTACATTATCAGTGTGACTCAAAAACCCTCAAGCAGAGAATTTAATTTAAAGTGGGTCTCAGGATGGTAGTTTCTCAAGGTGACTGGCAGAAGCAGAAGCAAATGCAAATCCTGTCTAGGTCAACAGTGATTGTTCAAGGTGCCTCACAATTTAAGGTGTATTAAAATGTGAAAGGGTCTTATACAGATTAAAAACAGTGTCATCTCTTGATCATTCATCCCATAAACAGTAAAGGAGCTACTCTGTGCGGATGAAGGTCTGCTAGGAGGTGGGATACAGCAGTAAATAAGACGCCGTGGGCCACTGACCTCACAGGAGTCATAAACAGAATCAGATACAGAAAGTTATATACAAAAATATAGCACTGAAGAATGATCTACACACAGTTCCATAAAAATTCAAGTGGATAAAAATCCAAGCATAGAATCAGTGGGTCCTAGATTCGCATTAGATTTTGAATAAAACAGTGACTCACATGCATACATATGGCAAAATCAGCAGCATCTTTTCTTTTACTACAGCGAGGATGAAGGAAGAAGCATCCAATTCTGTTCAGGTAGTTAAAGATCTTACAGTTGAGTGGAGGTTTCCAATTAGTGTTTCCTCCTGTTATTTATTTAGAAAAAGCATAAATGACAGTTAAAATGGAGAGGAAAGATCAAAAGGCTAGATGTAACTGAAAACACTCAAGAAAAAACACATAGTACAAAAACATTTTTCTAGAGGGAAGGTACTAGAGAAGAATGTAAAAAAAACTCAGTTCTAGCCTAAGTATCACCATCTTGTTGCCTTAAAAAGCTTGGGAAAGTAGACCAATTTCCCTCAATCTGCTTACTCATCTGAAAACTCACAGCGATGTTAAGGAAAATCTAAAGTAATGGAAAATCAACATCTAATTTTAAAATCTAGACCTAAAACCTAGAGTGGGAAAAATGCTTTGAAATGGCATCGCTCTATATGATTGTAAGCACTAGTGGTTTTTACAAATGTGTCAAAGGCTGTTCAGTGGATAGAAATGATGGGCAGTCACCAAAATGGTAACTGCCAACTTATCCAGGTCAGTAGGCTTTCGATTGGAATCCCAACTCTTCTCTTTATATGCTGTTTTCTATCAGACATGAACTCTTATCAGATGCTCACTATACTGTTGTTGTTGCTGTATGCCCTTCAGGCGATTCCAACTCACAATGACCCCATGTGATGGAGCAGAACTGCCTTGTAGGGTTTCCTAGGCTGTAACCTTTATGGGAGTAAATCACCAGGTCTTTTCCCCTGCAGTGGCTGGTGGGTTCAAACTTCCAACCTTTCGGTTAGCAGCTGAGTGTGTAACCATTCCACCACCAGGGCTCCTCTCACTACCCAAAACCTCTGTAAATCAAAGAAGCCTCTTCCTCGGGTTCATTCAACTGTTTTTAGATGGAACTGCAGTTATGGATAACCAATAAAGATGAACTAAGAGACAGTTATGACATGCTGAAAATAACACTAGTCCTGTAGCCAAGAGGTCCGAGTTCAAAAGCTGTTTCTGCTATTTATTAGTTTTTTGGAAATATATAAGCTTCTTATATTTTAGAAGAGAGAAAACCATAATATTCAGTAACTATTTGTTAGTACCAAGCATAATGCCTGGCACACGGAAGTGCTGAATAAAAGCTTTTTAAATCTGCATCTAAAGATATACAAACTTTGGGCCACCAGATAGAGCTAATGTTTACCATACAGCAATGTAAAGAGAAAAAGATTCTAGCAGAATAGCTATAATGCACAGTAACAATATTCCAATTACATGCTATGTTCTATTCAGCAAGGTTCAAGAGGAGCCCCATTAAAGTGAACCATGTCTAAGGTGAGAAAAGGGGTTGTCTCAAATGTTTTCCTTATTAACCATACCTTGAAAGCCCCAAATAAACGTTCCTTGGTTTAGATGTCCTGGTAGATGGCCAAAAAAGTTTGACCAGTTATCAAAATCTACAAAGACTATATGAGTCATGGTTCGCAGGTAATCCAAATCTGGAAGCTCAACAGCTTCTTCATCTGATAAGAAAGAAACATTAACATGAGTTTAGTAAGAATTTTCTAAAAACATTTTTTCAGTCTAAAAGATATTAGAGGATATGCAAAAATATTAATCTTGCATGCTATTCATTTCTATCTAAACCTTTTCATGAAATCCAAAACATAAAAAACAATTGTGAATATTTCAGAAACTTGACTGTATGTCCTTTCTACAACTATGTGCCACTGATCTTGGGTTTTTGTTTTTCTATCATTTATAAAAAGAATTTTAAAAAAATTAATACACTGGAAGACCAAATTTTAAGACTAAAAAACCAAAAAATGTGCACCATCCATCAAGGTTACCAAGAATGTTCTTCCCCAACAAAAATCTGGCTCTTTCCCTAACCTAGACCACTAATTGATTAGCAGCCATCTGGTTCTGGGATTAAATACCCTAGATAGCAGAAACACATCTTTCTTGGATCTCTCAGATTCTTCTTTCATCTCTGACCATGCTCCAACTCTAATTCTCCCTCCCCTTTCCCTTATCTTCCACCTTGACAAGGCCTTAAACTTCCCAGTGGTAGCAATGCAATCTTAAAATGTTCAATTATTTTTAAAGTTAATAGCTTCTGCTTTGCCTAAGAGAGGCTCCCTCAAATATACTATTGCCATCCCCTCCCATTTCCTAGCCATCAAACTTCTTACATCGTTTCTCCAAGTTTTCAGTAACTTTACATTTAGATACTGCCATTACCTTCTATAGAACACAGCACAACATAAATTTCCAAAAAGTAATCAGGAGTAAAAGCACAAGACAACAAAAACATTGTTTGGAGTAGAGCCCAAAACTTCTGTAATAAGTGACTTAATCTTTTCTCACTTAAAATATGCCATGACAAAAGGTGGTGCGAGATCTACATATACTACAGAGCAAGCCTATATAATTCAATGATACGTAAAAATATCAGCCCAAACGTTCCACTCTAACATTGCATAACTCACCAAGAGTTAGTATCTATTCAAAATGATATAAATTAAAATTATACTCTTCTAAACAAAATAAAAACATTGCATTCTATTAGATGTACCTAATTCCATCATATGGAAGAAGAAAAGTCTAGAATAAGTGAAAACAAGGGGATCCATACCTCAATTTTCTCCTGGGTTTTTTGCTACCACTTTTAACTCTACTTCTAATGGCTTTATAAACTATAATAAAAGCTTTGCTTCCAAGTCAATTATAACAAATAAGCCCCAAATAAAAAAATAAAAATTCTTATGATTTACTTTTTAAAGGAACCAAGATATTGAAAGAAAAATAAAAACAAAAGTAACGTCCAGGATAATTTTCAAATCTCAATTTCAGAAAGACTTTCAACTTCCTTCGTATCTCAAAATTTCCATGCCTTCTGTAAAAGAAAAATGACATCTAAATAAATATTATTCAAAGCCAACATATACTCTTTGTCCCCTTGAGTTTAAGAGTGGCTGAATTAAGTAGTAGAAATACAAATCTCTGAAATGTATATTCTGCAGGTTATGATACTATCATTTTCTTTTTTTTTGCTTTAAAACTGGATCATTAGTCATTTTCATGATTACTTACTATAAACATGGTGGTCTACACCAAATAAAACATTTGTATAGACATTACAGTTGTAAAGCCATACCTATATTCTGACAGCTTAGGTCATTCTCAGCTCCTTTCTCCACGTCTGAATTTTTTGGATAGCTTACTGCCTGTTTCAGTTTTCTTTCTGTAGGAGAGGCACTGGCAGTAAATTTGTACAGACTTCCTTTTTCAGATCCAAAATTAGCCACACTGGGTTTCTGTAAGAAGCAATGTTTTCTATGGAAGTGCTGCTGAGCACTCTCAGGATCATGAAATGCTTTGGTGCAGGTGCCACACTTGATTACATAGTGCTGTTCCTCCTCATCCTTCTTTTCTTCTCTGTGCACTTGATGGATGTGAGTTTTCATGTCTGCTAAATTCTGTGCTGTTACAGAACACAAATTGCAGCGATACCACAGTTTACCTTTATCGAGCATGATTTGGAGACATCTACTATAATCTTCCTTTCTGTTGATTTTACAGATGTAACTCTCCCGGCAACCACAGGTTAACAGGTTGCTGGTTTCTAAAACTGGAAAATCATCCTCAGTTTTAATTGAAGTTTCAATTTTTTCTGACACAAACACATAATCAATGCTATGGCGCTCCTTATAATGAATCAAGAATGCTTCTTCCACATTAAAGACAAGATCACAAAGCCCACAGAAGTATTTAATCTTTATCTCATTGTCATGCTCATCTTGGCAATGTCGGTATAATGTTTCTATCTTGTGAAAAGTCTTTTTGCAACGGGCACAGCTGTATCTATGAAATTGGTGACTTGCCAAAGACATGCAGTGCTGTTTGACACATTCCTGGGAATCAAACATATCTTCACAAATCCGGCATTGCCATTTGCCCCTTGGAGGGTTGCTTGCTGGGGAATGATCAATAATAGTAATAGTTGAAGAAGGTTTCTTAGTAGAGTTAGTCCCCAGTGTTGTAGAGGATAACGGCAAAGTTTCACCTTCTACCTCTTCCGTCTCATAAAAATATCTGTGTCCATTATGAAATTCAGTTACATGTGCCATGATAGTCTCTTTTCTTATTAACTCCTTTTTGCATGTCCGACACCAGAAAAGAAAGTTATTTAAATGTGCTCCTCCATGAATCCGACTCATGTGTAAACGGATAACCCCTGAATCTTCACATACCTTTCCACAGACCATACACTTGTAACACATTGTGTTTGCTGAGAAAACATGCTTTTCTACTGCATCTTCACTTGGGAATCGTTGATGGCATTCACAAAACCAGGTTTTAATTGTTGACTTGTCTCTCTGGACACAAACCACAGCGCCACAGCTTTCATTCTCTAAATTCATCTTCTTTTTTGGAATGGTGTTGTAATCTTGTGTGCTAGATTCTTTAATAGACATAGTTCTTTTAAGTGATGAAAATTTTGATTTATCTAACAATAGATGCAAGTCCGAAGGAGGTTTGTTTCCTTGATTGCTGTGGCAATAAAGTAAAACTGATTCTTCCATTGAGGTAATGATTTGTACTTTGTGTCCTGAATTCTGCTTGTGATTCCGGGTACTAGCTTCATCCACAAAGACTTGGTTGCAATTTGGACAATAACCTCTTAATACGAATTTCTCTGCAACCTGGGCAATACTCTTCTCAGCTACAGCTACAGGACCAGCATTTCGACAACGAACTCTAAATTGGATTGAAAAACAAAAACTCTTTCATAAGTATTTTCCAAATATAGGATCTCTGCTTTTTATTGAGGAAATTATAAAATGGTCACTGTATAAATGAGCACTAAAAATACTTTTCAATTAAGATGTAGATGATATAATGATATTCTATGATCACAAAGTACCTGAGTATTACCTACAATTTATCTATTTCTAATCCAAATATACAAAAGAGTAAAACTAGAATCGAAAGATTAAAACTAGTATCAAATGTACTGATAGTCAAAAGGCAGAAACAACACAAGTACCATCAACAGATGAATGAATAAACAAAATGTGGTACACATATAATGAACCTTATGCAGCCATAAAAAGGAATGAAGTTCTGATACATACTACAATATAGATGAACCTTGAAGACATTAAGCTAAGTGAAACAAGCCAGATACAAAAGGATGACTGATGTATGATTCCACTTATATGAGGTACCTAGAAAAGGCAAATTCACAGAGGCAGAAAGAAGACAGAGGTTACCAAAGGTTGGGGGGAAGGGGAAATGGGGATGTACTGTTTAATGGGTATAGAGTTTGTTTGGGATGATAAAAAAAAAAAAGGTCTGGAAATAGAAGTGATGGTTACACAACACTGTGAATATACTTAATGCTACTGAATTGTATACTCAAAAATGATTAAAATAGTGAATTTTATGTTATGTATTTTTAACACAATAAAAATATAGGCCTGATTTCTTTTTCGTAAAAAATAAAAACAAAAATGCTTAAGTAAAAGAAAAAACAGAAAAATTAAACTTCATGAAAATTAAAAACTTCTGTGCTGCAAAGGGCACGAAGAAAATGAAAAGATGACCCACAGAACGGAAGAAAATATTTGCAAACTGTATATCTGACAAGGGTCTGGAACCCAAAATAAATAAACTTCTTACAACTAAACAAGTAAAAAAAAAAAAAAAAATTTCAAATAAAAAATGGAAAAAGGGCTTGAACAGACATTTCTCCAAAGAAGATACAGAAATGGCCAATAAGTACATGAAAAGATGCTCAACATCACTGGTCATTGTTGTTGTGTGCCGTCGGAGTGGAGATCCTATCATTAGGGAAATGCAAATCAAAACCATAATGAGATACCACTTCACACCCATATATTTTTATATAGGATGATTATGTTAAAAGACAGACAATTCAAGTGTTTGTAAGGATTGAAAACCTCATACACTGCTAATGGGAATGTGAAATGAATGATGAAGTCACTTTGGAAAACCATTTGGCAGTTTCTCAAAAAGTTAAACATGTGACTCAGTAATTTCAATTTCCTAGGTATACATATACTCAACAGAACTGGAGTAAAAAATGTTCATGGAAAGACTTGTACTTTTATGTTTACAGTGGCATTGTTCCTAGTAACCCTAAAGTGTAAACAACCCAAATGTCCATCAACTGATGAACTGATAAACAAAAAAGTTGGTATGTCCATAAAATAAAATATTATTCAAAAATAAAAATTAAGTACTGATATATGCTACAACATAAATTAACCTTGAAAACATTATGCTAAGTGAAAGAATCCAGTCACAAAAGGCCACATATGATTCTACTTATATAGAATGTCCAGAATAGGCAAATCCTATTAGATTAGTGGTTGTCAGGAGCTGGAGGAAGAGGCATATGGGGAATGACTACTAATGGGTACAGGATTTATTCTGGGGGTGATGAAAATGTTCTGGAATTAAATGGTGGTGATGGTTGCACAGCCTTGTGAATATACAAAAAATCACTGAATTATATACTTAAAAAGGATGAATTCTATGGTATGTGTATTCTGAGGTTTAGAACATATGTAGAATGAAAAATGTATGACAATAATAACACAAAGAACGAGGGGAGGGATTAAAATTAATGTTGCAAGGTTTTTACATTATCTCTGAAGTGGTATAATAATATTTGAAGGAGGGCCGTAATGAGTTAACAATGCTTATTTTAACCCCAGCACAAATATTTTTAAAAAATTATAGTTACTGTGTCCATAATGGAGATAAAATGGAATATTAAAAATATTCAATTAATTAAAAAGAAGGCAGGTAAAGAGGAAAAAGAAACTAATAGGAGCCCTGGTGGCACAGTGGTTAAGACACTGGGTGCGAACCAAAAGGCTGGCAGTTCAAATCCACCAGCTGCTCCTCGTAAACCCTATGGGGCAGTTCTACTATGGGGCAGTTCTACTCTGTCCTATAGGGTCACTGTGAGTTGGAATTGACTCGACAGTAGTGGTTTACCCCGAGAGTATGACCCCTGGACACCCTTTTAACTCCACACTGAAGTCACTGCTGAGGTTCACCCTTCAGCCAAAGATTAGAAAGGCCCATAAAACAAAATGAGACTAAATGAACACACCAGCCCAGGGGCAAGGAAAAGAAGGCAGGAGAGGACAGTCAAGCTGGTTACGGGGTACCCAAGGTCAAGAAGAGGAGAGCGTTGACATGTCATGGGGATGGCAACCAGTATCACAAAACAGTATGTGTATTGTCTTTAATGAGAAACTAATTTGCTCTGTAAACCTTCATCCAAAGCACAATAAAAAAAACCTAATAACAAATGTAAGTAATAGAAAATAAACAGTAGGATGGTAGGCTTAAACTCTATCATATTACTAATTACATTAAATGTAAATGTAAACAGTTCAATTAAAAAACTGATTGTCAAGCTGTACTGAAACTAAAGAAAGAAAAGAAAGCCCCACATGTAAGTTGTCTTTAAGAAACTCACTTAAATATAAACAGGTTAAAGTAAAATGATAGAAAATATAATGCAAATACTAATCACACGAAAGTGGAGTGCTATAACAGTATCAAACAAAATAGACTCCATGATGAAGCTACCAAAGACAAAGAGGAATACTAATACTAATAAAATGGTTAATACATCAGGAAAACATAAGGATTATAAATGTGTGCACACTCAGTAACACAGCTTCAACACTCAATAATAGAAAGAACAATTTTTGCATAAAAAAGCAGTAAGATATAAGAGGTGGATGCCACTATCAATATCCTTGAGCTAACTGATATTTAAAGAACACTCCACCAACAACAGAATACACATCCTTCTCATGTGCCCATGAAATATTCATCAAGACAAACCATATCACAAGCCATAAAAACAAACCTGGAAACTATACAAAGTATGGTGTCCATAATGGAATTAAATTAGAAATAATAAAAAATTCCTGAATATTTAGAAATTAACTCCCTAAATCTTTAGAAATTAGACAATAAACTTTTTTTAAATTTTATTTGGTTGTTATTGTTGAGACTATACACAGTAAAACATACATCAATTCAACCATTTCTACATGTACAATTCAGTGACATCGATTATATTCTTTTTTGAGTTGTTCAGTCATTGTCACCCTCCTTTTCTAAGTTGTAGACAGTATATTTCTAACCTATGAGTCAAAGAAGGAATCAAAAGGGAAAAAATATTTTTAACTGAATGAAAATGAAAACATAACTTATCAAAATCTGTGGGATATAGGCAAAGCAGTGCTTAGAGGGAAATTTAAATCTTTAAATGTTTATGTTAAAAAAGAAGGTACAAAACTCAATCTAAGCCTCTACCTTAAGAAGACAGAAAATTAAACTCGCAGTTTAAAGAACAGAAATCAATAAATTAAAAAATGGACCAACTACAGAGAATAATCCGTGAAACCAAACTCTGGTAGTTTTAAAGATCAACAAAAATTTATTTGAGATAGATTATAAAAATAAACATAAAGCTTTAAAAAAAAAAAACTTTTAGATTAGAAGAAAACAATATATATTCTTGAACTGATGATAGGCAAGGTTTCTCAGACAGGATACAGAAAGCATAACCATAAAAGAAAAACAAGACCAGTAAATTACATTTAATGGAATTAAAAGCTTCTGCTCATTAAAAGACATGTAATTAACAAAATGAATACATAAGTCATAGACTAGGAGAATATGTTCATAGTACATAGATCTGACAGATATACGAATGGCTCATAAACACATGAGAAAGTGCCCAACACATCATTGTTGACCAGGGAAATGCAAATTAGAGCCACCATGAGGCAAAAAAATAGCTAAAATGAAAATGACTGGCAACACCAAACTTTGGCAAGGATGTAGACCTATTAGAACTCTCATACCTTGGTAGTGGGAATGTAAACTAGTAGAACCATTTTGGAGAAGTATTTAGAATTTTTTTATACAGTAAATACACACCTATTCTTTGACCCAGTAATTCTACTCCTAGATGTTTACCCAAGAGAAATGAAAACACATAAAAAAATACACAAAAAAATACTTGTGTAAAATGTTTACAGCAGCTTTTATTCACAATAGCAAAAAAACTGTAAACCACCTAAATGTCTATCAGCATGAGAACAGATTAACGAATTGTGCTATAATCATACGACAGAACATTACTCACAAATAAAAAGGAACAATATACTACTATATGCAACAATATTGATGAATTTCACAGATATTATGCAGAACACTAAAGAGTAAACACTTCCATTTATATGAAGCAGGTAAAACTACTCTAAGGTGGAAAAAAAATTAGAATAATGATTGCTTTGGGGAGACATGATGGGAAATCACTGGGAAAAGACAAAAGGGAACTTTCTGTGGAGAGATTATACTCTACATTGTCATACAAGCGTGGGTTAAACAGCCATGTATCCAGCTGTCAAAATTCTAAAAGTTAAGACTTATACATTTCAATGAATTTAAATTTTATCTAAAAACAAAGAACTATAAAAAATAATAATCAGGAGGAATTAGAAGCATGGAGAGGTATAAATGAAACATAAATGTATTGCTTCTTAACCTTTTACTTTTATTTAGCACTGCATAGAATTCTGGTATTGCCTTAACTTCTTTCCTGCATGTACCTTTTCAGTGAATTTTCCCCTCCTTTTTAACATAAGAAGCTGTTGTTCATATTGCTTGTTCTCGCACTGTCTTAAAAATGAGGGCACTGTAAAAAGCTTGGATCTAATTTTAAAATGTCAGGAATTTTATACAGTTCACCAAAAAGGATATTCAAATGGCCAACAAGCACATGAAAGAATGTTCAATGTCATTAGCCATTCCAAACCAAAAACCAAACCCACTGCTGTAGAATCGATTCTGACTCATAGCGACCCTACAGGACAGAGTAGAACTGCCCCACAGGGTTTCCAAGGCTGTAAATCCTTACAGAAGCAGACTGTCACACCTTTCTCCCCTGGTGTGGCTGGTGGGTTCGAACCGCTAACCTTTTGGTTAGCAGCTGAGCGCTTTAACCACTGTGCTACCAGGGATCCTCATTAGCCATTACAGGATGCAAACCAAAACCACAATGATACCATCTCACACTCATTAGGATGGCAATGATCAAAAAAAATAGAAAACAACAGGTGTTGTGGAGGTTTGGAGAAACTGAAACCCTCATCCACTGCTGGTGGGAATATAAAATGAAACATAAATGGTATAGTCACTGTAGAGAACAGTTTGGCAATTTCTCAAAAAATAGAATATAGAACTACAATATAACCCAGCAATCCTAACTCTAGGTATATACCCAGAAGAAGTGAAAGCAGGAACACACACAGAAACCTGTACACCAATGCTCATAGCAGCACTTTTCACTATAGTCAAAAGGTAGAAACAACCTAAATGATAACTATGCAACAATAAAGAACAATGATGAATCCATGAAACATCTAACAACATGGATGAATCTGGAAGGCATTATGCTGAGCGAAATAAGTCAATCACAAAAGGACAAATACTGTATGAGACTACTATCATAAAAACACATGAAAAACACAGAACGAAACAATCTTTGATGGTTACAAGGGAAGGGAGGGGTGGGGAGGGAAAAACACTAATTAGACAGTAAATACATGGTAACTTTAGCGAAGGGTAAGACAGTACATAATACTGGCAAAGTCAGCACAGCTTGACCAGGACAAAGTCATGGAAGCTTCACAGATACATCCAAATACCCTGAAAGACCGAGCTACTGGGCTGAGGGCTGGGGACCATGGTCTCAGGGGACATCTAGATCAACTGGCCTAAGATAGCCTATAAAGAAAATGTTCTACATACAACTGTGTGGAGTAGCGACTAGGGTCTTAAATGCCTGTGAGCACCATGTAAGATACATCTACTGGTACCATCCCGGCTGGAACAAAGGAAAATGAAGAAGACCAAACACACAGGGAAAGATTAGTCCAAAGGACTAATGAACCACAATTACCACAACTTCACCATACTGAGCCCAGAACAACTAGATGGTGCCCAGTTACCACCACCAACTGCTCTGGCAGGGATCACAATAGAGGGTCCTGGTCAGAGCAGGAGAAAAATGTGTAACAAAATTCAAATTAAAAAAAGGGGGGGGCGGAGGGGGGGGGTCAGGCTTGTTGGTCTGACAGAGACTGGAGAAACTCCAAGAGTACGGTTCCCTGGACACCTTTTAACTCAGTACTGAAGTCACTCCTGAAGTTCACCCTTCAGCCAAAGATCAGACAGGTCTATAGGGAAAACAATAACACACGTGAGGAATGTGCTTCATAGTTTAATCATGTATACGGGACTAATGGGCACACCAGCCCAAAAGCAAAGATGAGAAGGCAGGAAGGAACAGGCAGACTGTATGAATGGAAACAGGGAACCTAGAGTGGAGAAGGGGAGAGTGTTGCAGGATTGGCAACCAATGTCACAAAACTGTTTGTGTATTAACTGTTTAAAGAGAAACTAATCTGTTCTGTAAATGTTCACCTAAACTACAGTAAGAATAAAAAAGAGATAACCTAAAAGTTCATCAATAGAATGGATAAACAAAATGTGGTATACGCATATAATGGAATATTATGCAGCTGTGAAGAGAAATGAAGTTCTGATGTGTGCCATAACCTGGATGAACCTTGAAAACATTTATGCTGCACAAAATGAGTTAGTTGCCAAAGGAAAAACACTGTATAATCTCACTTAAATGAAATAAATAAATATACAGAAAGCAAAAATTATTAATGGTTATCAAGGGTGGAGAGAAGGGGGGCAAGAGGAACTTTTGTTTGGGGAGCATTGAGTTTATGTTAATGGTGGTGGAATAATTTGGAAAAGATAGCAATAATGGTGGCACAACATGAAAAATGTTATTAATGTCATTGAATAGTGAATGTGGAAGTTGTACTGGTGAATATTTTGGTATATATGTTTCTACCACAATTAAAACAAAAAAAACGCCAGCAATTTTAATCTAGCTGTGTTGAAACCAAAGTGTTGTTTAGCACCGTGTAGCACTGTCATGGGTTTAGAAGGTACAAACGAGTGCAATCTCTGAAATTTTAAAATGACTATTACAGACAAGTTTGTTTTGTTTATTTGATTTGGTAGGGAGGTGGAGCAGACTGTTGGGGGAAGAATGAACTTAGTTATGTGGAAATTTAATGTTTACTGTGGAAAATATAACTATAAAAGCATAAAATGGTTAGAGCTGAGTGATGGGTACATGGGGGGGTCATTAAATTATTGTTTACATTATATAGTGGAAAATTTTCATAATAAAATAATAAAAATAAAAGGCAGAATCAAGATTTGAATTTATGAAGTCTAAGTCAGAACCAGAATTGTTAACCATTATACACTACCTCAGTATTTTTGAGAACATATTTTACTCAAAGGTTTATAAAAACAATTTTTCCATTTAAACAAATATTACTGTGTCATTTAATAGACTACAAACTTCTAATGTATTTTGAATAAATAACAGAAAAATAAGAGACCTAAGAGACATAGCATCTAAATGCAAAGTGCAGACCTTATCTGGATCATGATTCCAAAAAACCAACTGTAAAAAATACTTCATGAGATAATCAGAAATCTGGTAACTGTCTATTTGATAATATTAAGAAACTATTCGTTTTTTAAGGTGTGACAATGGCACTACAAACAGCCCTGTTTGGTGCAATGATTAAGTGCTCAGCTGCTAACTGAAAGGTTGGCAGTTCGAACCAACCCAGCTGCTCACAGGAGAAAGACCTGGTGATTTGCTTCCCTAAAGATTACAGCCAAGAAAACCCTATGAGGCAGTTCTATTCCATCACATGAGATCTCTAAGAGTTGGAAATCAACCCAAAGGGACCCTACGACAGCAACGGTACTACACTTACAACTTTTAAAAACAGAAAAGTCCTTACCATTTATATACAGATATTGAAGCACTTATAAATGAAATGATATGATGTCTATGATTTGCTTCAAAATAATAATTTGTAGAGAGTAGGAGTATAAATGACACATGATTGCCATGTGTTGATAAGTACTGAAGTTGGGTGAAAGGTACACTGGAGTTAATTATACTATTCCTCTACTTTTGTATATTGCCTGATAATTTCTATCTAACGAGGGGAAAAAAAAACTTATACTGGAATCTTCCTGATTACTTGATACATCTGGCCTTTCCTTGAGAATTAATCTTTTACAAGTATATGTTACTTTCCTTTTGGTTGACCTAAAGCCCAGGTTCTATCTTAACTCTTCCCTCTTCCCCTATACACATCCTCACAAACATATACAGAATTTAGAACTATTAACTTGTTTTATATTGACAGCAATATCGATATATCCACTTTTTCAACACCTCTTCTTTCATTATTTTCAGGCAAATGTACATTCACATTTTAAAAGGAATGAAACACAGAAGAGAATGTTGAATTGTTGAATCATCCTGCTGATGAACAGTTCATTAAGATTCCCTTACACGAAACAACCAGAAAGGAAAGAATGAGAATGTTCATGCACGGTAAAGAATGTAACCAATATCACTGAACAGATCTGTGTAGAAATTGATGAATGGGAACCTATACTGTGTGTAAACCTTCACTGAAAACACAATAAAATATTATTTAAAAAAAAGATTCCCTGACAGCCCAAGACTAGACCTATACAAACCTGAAATGGGCAGTGAGCTCCATGTGGGAACGAAGTGTCTGGCGGCAGGCCACACACTTGACTTGAAATGGAACATCTTTGCAGAGATCGATCAAAAGTTTCTTTGCCAAAGATGGAAATGATATTGGATGTGCTATTCCCTTGTCATCTGAAAAACAAAATAAACTAACTTACAAGGTCATTTGAGTATAAGATGACCCAACCTTCCTCCCCTTTGCCTTTCCCAACATCGTTTGGAGTAAGAAAAAGAAGATAGCTATTTATAAGATAAAAATCTACAGGAAGCCATTTTCTAACCCAATTGCAAAGGATGCTGAATTCACCCTTGAATTAAAATTTGATTTGTAAATGCAAACTTCCAACTTAATCCAACTTCCCAGACATCATGGTTATGCAAACATTCTCCTGAATAAATGTTTTTTTCTCAAAGTTTCTCTTTACTCCCCAGAGCAAGTAAACCTTCTTCTTAGATATAGAAAATACTGGGAATCTTAAAAAATAAGAAGAATTATTGATACATAAATGTTTCACTATTATGGTTCTCAAACTAACAAAAGGATAAGTAACCTCAAAAACGATGTGAGAAGTATGATAAATCAGCAAGATTAGTCTAATAATTTTCAACAAGAGTATTAACATACCACCCAGTTTAAAACTCTGAAGGAAATGATTCTTTCCAGACATATGCTTCAAACACTCATCCTTGCTGCTAAAAAGAAGGAAGCAATTTGGACACGCAAAACACTGAATAATCTGAGGAAGAAGGTTGTTTTTATGTCCATCATTTGCAGCTTCCTAAAATATAAGGCAAAGCTGTATTACAGACAACTAAAATCAATATATGATGCTTAAAATCAACTTTCAAAAATTCCTATTTATTATCTACTTGACATAGTCCACATCAATTTTTTAATTTTATTTATTTTGTTGCTGTTGTTGTTAATATACACAACAAAACAAACACCAGTTCAACAGTTTCTACATTAACAATTCAGTGACAATGATAACATCTTTCAAGCTGTGCAACCATTCTCATCCTCCTTTCCTGAGTTGTTTCTCCCTCATTAACATAAACTCACTGCCCTCTAAGTCCGTATCAGTTTTTAACATGAAAACTTTTTGTTCCCTGAGTGTAAATTGTGGAATTTTCTCATAATCGAGATAACATATGCGAAATTTTCTGATTTCTTCCCTCAAAAACAAATTATGACAATTTTCTGTAATATAGAAGTATATTTGCTTTCTATGTATTTTTTATTTTTTACAAATACACCCATATGTATTATATAAATGCATATATGATCACATCACATATACTTTTTCTAACGTTTTGCTTTGCTCCCTCTACCCTGCAAAAAAACCTATGTTTACAAATATATGCATTCGTCCATAAATTTATCCATGCTTATTAACAAAAATATACAGACATAAACATACAAGACGAACTGTCAATGTTTCATCAAATACTGTCATTTCAGAGACTCTTCTGTCTCAGTTTTCCTATTCCACCATAACTAACAGTAATCCCTAAAAATCAACTGTAATTCATTCTTCTCAGCAGTTGTGGGTCTACTGTGATTCAATCAAATATTCATTTCCAGTTTAATTGTCAATATAAACAACGATGCTGTACACATCCTTGAATATATACCCTCACCTATAGATCTTTTTCTCTCACTATCAGAAATGGCCTTGTTGAGGTGAAGGGTGTACATATTTGAATGTTACAAGATATTGTAAAATTGCTTTTCAAAAAGGCTCTAACAATTCACGTGTTCCCTAAGAATGAATGAGTCTGGTAGCAATATATGGGTCTTTTTCATTTTTGCCAATCTAACAGATGTTGTGATACTCATTGTTACTTTAAGTTGTATTTCCCTAATCTCTAATTCCGCAACATAATTAAGGGCATTTCTACAAAGCCAACAGCCAAAATCATCCTAAATGGATAAACTTTGAAAGCATTCCCCTTGAGAACGGGAACCAGACAAGGATGCCCTTTATCACCACTCTTATTCAACATTATGCTGGAGGTCCTAGCCAGAGCAATTAGGCTAGAAAAAGAAATAAAGGGCATCCAAATTTGTAAGGAAGAAGTAAAAGTTATCTCTATTTGCAGAGGATATGATCCTATACACAGAACACCCCAAAGAATCTTCAAGAAAACTACTGGAACTGATAAAAGATTTCAGCAAAGTATCAGGATACAACATAAACATACAAAAATCCATTGGATTCCTCTATACCAACAAAGAAAACTTCAAAGAGGAAATCACCAAATAAATCCAATTTACAATAGCCCCCCAAGAAGATAAAATACTTGGGAATAAATCTAACCAGAGATGTAAAAGACCTATAAAATGAAAACTACAAGACACTACTGTAAGAAACCAAAAGAGACCTGCATAAAGCGTGGAAAAACATATCTTACCTTGCTCATGGATAGGAAGACTCAACACTGTGAAAATGTCTATTCTACCCAAAGCAATCTACAGACACAATGCAATACCGATCCAAATTTTAATGGCATTTTTTTAATGAGATGGAGAAACAAATCACCAACTTCATGTGGAAAGGGAAGAGAACCTGGATAAGTAAAGCATCACTGAAGAATAAAAACAAAGTGGGAGGCCTCACACTACCACATTTTAGAATCTATTATACTGCCATGGTAGTCAAAATAGCCTGATACTGGTACAACAACAGATACATAGACCAATGGAACAGAATTGAGAATACAGACGTAAATTCATCCACCTATGAGCAGCTAGTGTTTGACAAACGCCCAGAGTCTGCTAATTGGGGAAAAGACAGTCTCTTTAACAAATGGTACTAGCATAACTGGATATCCATCTGCAAAAAAATGAAACAAGACCCATACCTCACACCATGCACAAAAACTAACTCAAAATGGATCAAAGACCTAAATATAAAATCGAAAACAATAAAGAT
>NW_004444108.1:4006947-4032377 GCF_000243295.1 Trichechus manatus latirostris | reverse complement strand
CAGAAGAGAAACTAGATAACTGGGAGCTCCTAAAAATCAAACACTTATGCTCATCAAAAGACTTCACCAAAAGAGTAAAAAGACAACCTACAGATTGGGAAAAAAATTTTGGCTATGACAAATTTGATCAGCGTCTAATCTCTAAAATCTAGAAGATACTGCAAAACCTCAACAACTAAAAAACAAATAATCCAGTTAAAAAATGGGCAAAGGATATGAACAGGCAACCCCTCTGGCTGATTAAGTCAATACTTATCAGCCTGTCAGAGTTCCCCTTTCCTTTAGAGTTCTCAAGAAAACACTTCAAAGAATAAGCAATAGGGAGCATTTTTGAGCACATTAGGTCTGTACCTAAGTGCTTTATATAGTATTACACTTAACTCCCAACAACCCTGTAAGTTTTAACAATTTCATTTTACAGATGAAACTAAGTTCCCAGATGTTCAGTAACTTGCTGAGAGCATACTGCTAATAAAAGTGACAGAGTGATCCCAGAAGGCTGAATGTCATAAATCGACCTCCCTGAATGAAGGCAAAAGGGTGGGCAAAACAGCACGGTATACATGATTACCAGAAAAAAGAAATTGGACAAATTAATGAAAAATTGGGAAAACACAAGTGAGAGTATTTTTTAAATTAATTTTAAACTATCTCACTCCAATTTACAAAAGAAAAAAGATATATGTGATCATCACAATCGAGAAAACAGTGCACAAAATAGGGAAACATGCCCCTTTTGGAAGAACTCCAATTTAGAAAAAGGAAGCATATCAGTAACCTACCGCAAACACTAATTATGAAATGTACTCCTCTTGTGCCCCTTTTCTCTTCTTCCCTCAAATCTTCATGACAATAGATAGCCCTTATTATTTTTTCTTCAACAAATCTTTTGACTTCACTTCAAGGTCTTCATTTTAAGTGCCATTACCTAAGTCATACTCTTTTCTCACCTCAAAGCTAAATTACCAAATAGGTCACCTGAACTCGTCTCTTTGATCCATGTCTTTGAATCTACCCTGAACATCACTACCATTGTAATACTCCTAAATCTCTTTGGTGTCCCTAAAAAAGATGGAATTGGGTTCTAGAAAAAAAGGTCCTTCTAGCTCTAAAGGTCTAAAGCATTATGTTCATCATGTTACCATCCTATAATAATAGTCCCCTATTGCCAATATCAAGTTTAAAATCCTGTGCCTTTATAATTATGTTGCTACTTGTGGTGGGAGGTCCCAAGACCACCCTCAGGTTCAATGGTTCACTAGGAGGACTCACAGGACTCAACATATAGTTGTGTTCATGGTTGTGATTTATTACAGTGAAAGGATAAAAAGTGAAATAACAAAACCAGTTGCTGTCAGGTCAATTCTGACTCATGAAAACCCCATGTGGGTCAGAGTACAACTGTGCTCCATAGGGTTTTCAATGGTTAATTTTCTGGAAGTAGATCACCAGATCTTTCTTCTGAGGTGCCTCTGAATGGACCCAAACTGCCGATCTTTCGTTTAGCAGCCAAGTACATTAACCATTTGCACCACCCAGACACTAAAATCAGCAAAGGAAAAAAGGCACATGGAGTGAAGTCTGGAGGAAACCAGTGCAAACTTCGAAGGATCCTTTCCCAGTGGAGTCACAAAGGATGTATTTAATTCCCACAGCAACAAATTGTAACAACACACGTGAAATGCTGTCTACCAGGAAGCTTATTGGAGACTTAATGCCCAGGGTTCTTACAGGGGGTTGGTCATGTAGGCAGCCTCTGCCTAGCGTTTACCAAAATTCCAGACTCCTACAAGGAAAGTAGGTATTCAGCATACACTACATTGTTTAGGCACCGTGAGCCAATCATATCAGAGAATGGTGGGAATCGTTCCCAAATGCCAGCCAACCTTGCAAACAGGCCTTCCTAACATCTCAGACCTACGTTAACTCATTTCTTCACACTATTTCCATATTTACTCTTGTGCTCAGGTTCTTCGACCTTAGCTAGAATTCTATTACTTTTTCTTTCCATCTATGTAAGTCTTTCTAATCCTTGAGGATCTTCTTTCCTTCCATAACATTTTTCTATATCCTTCAGCCTATGCTTCTCTCCCGTCTCTGAACTCCTGTTTCAATTTATGTTGTACCATTTAAGCTTTGTTCATTCTAGAGCACAAGCTTCCTGTGTGTTAGAACTATACAGAAGAAATACATAGGTGATTTCTCTTAACATACTACAGTGCCTAGCCAGTGTTGAATACAACACAGCTTTCAAAAACTGACGACTGAGTATAAAACAAAATCTGCTTCAAAGATACACATTTATTTTGGGAATGTTCTCTAATGTTGGGGTGGGGGTGGAGGGACTGTAGAACTCAATCAGATATATTTGAGAGAATAAGCTTCAATTCTCTATTGTGAACCTATAAAGAATTCAAGATATTACCTACATTACTTTTCAAGTACAGTTCTAGATATAAGCAAATTCTGAAAACATGATTTTAATAAAAAACCCTACAATCTCTGGACATTAGTATTTTAGGATTTCAAAACCTAGTACTCATTCAGCAAATATACCAAGTATAGATCTTCCCAACAGGTACTAGGATATTTACTGTGTTGCTGTTTCAAATCAAGACCTCCAATAGGAAATTAGTTAAATGAGCTATAATATACTCATACAATTAGGATACTATTCACTGATATAAAATATAGAAACGTATGCACTGATTCAACAAATAGTATTTGTTTGCAATACACTGCTTTTTTTAAATCATAATACAATTTAGATACCTTATTTTATGTAAAAACTACTAATATATGGAAAAATAGTGGAAACATACTATCAAAATGTTAACAACGGTTATATCTCTGTGAGAAGAGGGTGACTTCTTGTTTTCTTTTTGCTTATTTTTAAATTTTTCCTCAATGAACATATATTACATTTGCAATGCTAGTAAGTTATATAGGGTCGCTATGAGTTGGAATCAACTCAACCGCAACAGGTATGGGTAATATCATATATGGTAAAAACCCATTACAGAGTTCTGTATTACATGGATTTGCATATACCATCAATCGATGCATGTCCCTTGAGATGTAATACTTAATGAGAATTATGTAACACAGCCTTTTAAATACTAGGTCTATTTCTTTATATGAACATTAATAAAGGAGTTGTTATTTACTACATGGCTCCAACATTTAAACAGGCAGTGAAAGGCAGCAGACTTAAGAGTAGGGTTTTAGTTCTCATTATACGATTAACTGACAGAGGATCTTGAACAAGATAATTTAACTTCATAGAGCAACTCCATAAAAGAAAGGATTTCAATGATAATCTCTAGGGCTGCTGTCTTTTAGCTATCAAGCTGCCCACAATAATTTAATGCTTCAAATAATTTTACTTTCAGTAGACAATCACAATTTTGATATTTGTGCATCACTGGTGATTACAAGCTTAACAGCAGCAAGAAACCTACACCCAACTCCATGATTCTCTAGGAAAAGAATACCTACTCTTAACTTAGGACATGCTCTTACCTTAGCAAAAAGGTGATCCCTATATTGCTGTTGAGTAACAAATTTTTTATAACATACTACACAAGCAAACGAATTGGTGAAAGGTCCATGTAGTGTAATTGTTGGATCACACGGAGAGTGATCAAACCTACTTGGCAAAAAAGAAGTAACATTACAAAAGCCCACATTCCAGGGGCAGAACTATGTTGCTTTGTTTGTTAGGTTAAACATACACACACACACATTCAGAAATTCACACTTCTCTACTGAAATAATGTTCTTCCTATTCAAGAAATATCAAGTGGCTCCCACATGCCAGGCAATCATTTTAATAACAATCTTATGTTAAGACTTCAGGGACACTTCTATATCTATAAACAGTTTTTAATGTTTATTTTAATCATTTAACTAATTTCTGTCATTTCAAACTGCCTTGAAAACTTTAAGTAGTTAAGATAACAGTATACTACTCAATTATTTATACAATGCTGCAGCTCCCTCTAGAGGCCTCTCTCAGTAAGGTAAGGCATATGAAGTTACTGCCGCTACTTGCCATTTGTGTCAGAGTAGAACTGTGTTCTATATGGGTTTCAATGGCCGATTTTTCAGTAGATAGCCAGGACTTTCTTCTGAGACACCTCTGGGTGGACTCAAACCTCCAACCTTTTGGTTTGCACCAGCCAAGGAACCGAGGCATTTAGAAAAGACTTAAGGCTTACAGTCCCAAACTTCTCAATTTCCCATCTCTGAACTACTAGAATCAAACTGGGGTGACTGCAGAGGATATGGTTTAATGCTTTTAATTCTACCCTCTCTTCGTATCTGCTTTCTTAACCTCTACTATTCAAAAATTCAGTAAATGATAAAATCGGTTTGATAATAGAATACTTCTTTTTTGTTAATTTTGCTACATTTGTTCTGTTTTTGGCATTTATTTACTAATGCCATGTTAGCTTTTTTAGGCTGACCAAATATCTTTAAGTGTTCCGTGTCTCTTGAAATTTGCATTTACGAGTTGGATTTTTCTAAAACTGATACAACTACGTATCATTGTAAGAACTCTGTTCAAAATTTTACGAAGACATATTAGGAAGAAATACATTTAATGACCACATACATAAAGAAGACAGAATGTCACTGGAAAAATCTGACTTCACCAAGCCTTTTAGGAAACCTAAGAAATATAAGTTGGAAATAATTATATCATAATAGCACAAAACAATTTGGATTTGGAATATAAAGTTATAATCACAATCATGCTTTCATTTTACAAAATCACTTTGTCACTCATTTGCTCTTTAGCATCCAGTATTCTGAATCTCATACTTACCTTTTCAAATGTCCTAAGAGAAGGTGCCCATTGTCAAACTCCTTGTTGCAATGCATTATGGGACATGAAATTGGTTTCCCAGACACTCGCATTTGGCCTCCTCTTCGGAATGAACTTTTGGTTCCAGAATTAATTGTGCCTGTTTTGAGTCCTGCATCAGAGTATAAATTCTTAAGCTCCTACTTCACATACTTGTCCTTTGGACTGGTAATCAAAACAATGAATATTATGATATAGCATCAACCAGTTGGTCCTAACTGTAATTAAGTGTTTACAACCTCTCTTATAAAGGATATAACCCCAAAGTAAATAATCTGGGACACGTAAAGCTGTTAACATCTCCAAGTATCCTTCTCTAGGAGGAAAAAAAAAAACAACAGATCTATTTCCTTAAGTTTGACAGTCAGAATATCAATCAAATGCATTGGAAAATAAGTTGCTCTACAAAAGCCCCAACTCCCTTCTTTTCATTTATATAAGTTGGCAATAATCTCTTCTTTTAACTATCTTAAACACATTAAAAGGTTTAGCTATATTATAGAGGATCTGGGTTCTGTGAAAATTCTGTTAAACCATGTAACTAGGGGTTGGGGTGAGGGGAGTGGAGAGGGCAAAGAGAAAAAAGAAGGTAAGAGTGGTATTTTCTGAGGAATCTAACCATTGATCAATCAGTTCCAACCTGGACATCAAGTAACACAAGTATCAGTAATAAATTTATAGAACACAAAGCAGAGATTTACTTACTACTGTTAGTCAACTCTCCCCTTTCTATTTATCCTATTTTGTTCTTTCTCTTTTTTCCTTTTCAAAGCCAGTTGGAAAACACTTTGCTCACCATTGCCTTCTCTTAATCACCTATCCTGGTCCATTCTTCATCCTTTTCTTTCTTTATAATCTTAGTCAGTCACATAACTTTTTTTTTCTTTTTTAACTGTGGTGAAAGCATACTTAACAAAACATACAAACATATATCATCTCAACAATTTCTTCAGGTACAATTTGGTGACACTGATTACGTTCTTCAAGTTGTGCAAATATTCTATCCTTTTCCAAATCATTCCACCACCACCCGTGACCTCCTAATTCAATGCCTCCTAAGCAAAATCTCACCCTTTCTGCCTCCCTCCCATCCATAGTAACCACTAATAATAATCTTTGGTTTCTACATATTTGTTTATTTCATATAAGTGGGATCATATAATATTTGTCCTTTTCAGACTGACTGACTTCACTCAGCAAGATGTTTTCAAGGTTCATCCATGTAGCATGCATCAAGACTTCATTTCTCTTTATGGTCAAGTAGTATTCCATGTGTGCATATCACAGAACTCTTAGAGACGAACTGCCCTCGCCAAATTTTGTTTCCAAGGAAACTCCCAACATACGAAACATAATGGAAAATTTAGAGAGTTATATTGTAGAAACAAAGAACTGTAAAACAGCCAGGAGGTTTTTTTTTTTTTTTTTTTTTTTTTTTTTACAACTGCATTATCAAAACTAAACCTAAATTCAAGGGCTATTTATCAAGGGTGGAGCCACTGTTCTTCAAGACGTGGGCTTTCCTTTACTGTATGACTTTCTCGCCAGCTGTTACAAGTTATCTGAGAACACATCTTCAATTCTTGTCCCCTGCAGTGTGGAGAGTTGAGACTGAGCTTCGGTAATGGCCAGAAGGGTGGACAGTGAGCCCCATGGGTTGATCGAGGGAGCCAAGATGGCAGTTCCTCACAAAATTTTAGTAAAGAGAAAGATCGTGTTTGATTGAATCCTATCAACGCGATTGATAAGGTCACTGAATACGGCTTTAAAACTGGCAGAAGTTTTGTCATCATTGTAGACAGTTGCTTGTAATGGACAGTTATCATGCACTTTACTGCCTAGATGTCTTCACCCAAGTCTTCAGGCCAACTTTCTTCCAAGACCTCAGCCTTACATTTGACTGATTTGATTTTGTAGACACCTTCAACAGTAGCCTCAGCCTCAACCTTCTCACCAGGGTCAACAATCTCAATTGACGTCCCATGGCTGAGCTTGACGGGTGAGTTTCTAGGTGTGAGTAGTGTGGTTTTTGCCAGCATTTCACTGACTCCGGTGGCTTCAATTAAAACATCACCTGGTGCTACAACGTCAAGACTGTCAAGAGTGCTTGCTTACTGCTCTTACATAGTATCTACAGTACGGGTTCCTGCCAGGAGGATTTTGATATACAGATAGTTTTATCTGTCTTTTATTACTCTCTTGTGGGTATTTATCTTTATGGCAGTTTCTACAAAGCCTCTAACCATTTAACTAGAATAGAATATTACTCCCTTAACATAATCTAGTTTTTAAATTCCCAAATGCAAGGTTGCCTCAATTAAAATGCCAAACTGCTTATAAATAAAATGTGTTCTGATAACAAAGAATGAACAGCATAGCCTTAAGCATATTTCAGTCTTAAGGCATTACATGGCAATAGACTTTTTTATCATTAATTTTTTTTTAACACAGCCAGAATTATTGCAGTTTCTATTTACTGTCCAGCCATATTCCAGATGTTTCCTATTAGGACCCGTGTTTAGACAAAAATAGTGCCTCTGGATAAAAAGAAAGTTGAAGAAAATGATCAACTGAAAGCAAGTACTGTCTTTCCTACAGAGAGATAAAAAAAAAAAAAATTAAAAAAAGAAAAAAGTAGCATAGACAGCACTGTTTTTTATTACTAATTATTCCATCTTATGCAAACTGGACCAACTATAAAGCTCCATAAAGAGCAGTCCAAAAATAGAGTAATTATAAATAAAATACTTGAAATCAAACAACTAAATTATAATAAATGAGTGCTTTGGAATAGATTGGATAGAGACCCTTAATGCTACTGAGAAATAGAATCTCACTTTTTATAATTAAAGAAAACAACAAATTCATCTCTATTTTCCCCAGCTACATCCTTTTCAAACATCTCAGCACTCTCTAAAGTCCATTTATAGAATACCACTGTTGGACCAAATACAGCCCAATGCTAAAGCAACCGTTCTAACAGATCCTAAACTTCATTTTTCATTGTTTGTAGGTACCAAGCAAAAAGCTGAACTCATTACAAAAAAAGAATGTAACTACCAACATTAACTCAAGGCTCATGCTTATCAGCCATCAATGACCCAAGTGTAACCTGAAGGCATATAAAATGCCAAGTCTTTCAAGTATCATAAAGACCACAGTTAATGACTCATTTGTTCCCACTTGGCCTGCCCAAGGAAATATATAAACAGACGCCCATGAATTTGATTTCCAATATATTCTGACAATTTAAGAGATCAGGGATTAGGCCTAAATGGGCATATTACTGGCCCAAGAACCATTAAATGTGGGACTTGAAAGTGTGAGACTCATATGAGATACAGGATTTTTAGAAGAGACCTTAGAGATGATAAAGCTCATAGGTTTAGCCCATTCGCCCATCAAAATCACCTAGGGATCTTCCAAAAACTAAAGATGCCCTAGGAGAATCTCTGAAGGTGAGGCCCAGACATCTGTTTAAAAAGCTCCCAGGTGATTCTTTTTTTATTTTTAAAATACTGTGGTGAAACTATACACAACAAACCTTCACCAATTCAACAATTTCCACATGTGCAATTCAGTAACATTGACTACATTTTTCATGTTGTGTATAATCTTTATTGCTGTCCTTTTCCAAAATTTTCCACTGCCATTAACATAAAGTAAATGCCCCCTAAGCAAAACTCCATTTTCCACTTCCCTCCCACCCCTGGTAACAACCAGTAATCTTTGGTTTCTATATATTTGCTTATTTCATGTAAGTGAGATCATACAGTATTTGTCCTTTTGCAACTGACTTTTTTCACTCAGCGTGATGATCTTTTCTAGGTTCACACATGTTGGGGCATGATCAAGACTTCATTTGTCTTTATGGCTGAGTAATACTCCACTGTATGTATATACCACATTTTGTTTATCCATTCATCTGTTCATGGACATTTAGGTTGTTTCCACCTTTTGGTTCTTTGGTTCTAGTGAAAAATGCTGCAGTCTACATTGGTGTAAAGGTTTCTGTTTGCTTTCCTTCTTTCACTTCTTCTGGGTATATATTTAGAGTTGGGATTGCTGGATCATATAGCGGTTCTATGTTCAATTTTTTGAGGAACCACGAAAATGTTCTCTATAGCGGCTATACCATTTTACATTTCCACCAGCAATGAATGAGGGTTCCAGTTTCTCCACAACCTCGACAACACCTATTGCTTTCCACCCTCCGCCCCGATCCTTTGATCATGGCCATTCCAATGGGTGCGAGGTGGTATTTCATTATGGTTTTGATTTGTATCTTCCTAATGACTAATGATGTAGAGCATCTTTTCATGTGCTTGTTGGCTATTTGAATATCCTCTTTGGTGAAATATCTTTTCAAGTCCCCCGCCCATTTTTTGATTGGGTTGTTAGTGAAAAGCTGCCAGGTGATTCTGATTCAGCTAAGGTGAAACCACTGAGCTAGTCATTAACTTCTTCCACTGAGAACTGAACGTATATCAAGAGGAATTTTTTTAAATTGTAAGCTTTAAGAGAATATGGCAAGAGCAAAACCATTTACCATAATTCCTAAGTATCTTTTGCTGAAGTAGATCTGGAATGCCAGGTGCTTTTGTTCATCTGAATGACAGCCAGATTTGGAATTCAAGTTCTAGGCTTCCTTTCTACATTCAATATGCAAATATTAATACACCACCTCAGCATAATACTCAACAAACATTTACTGAGTATTTCTATGCCCGACATTCTTTTTAGGCACTGATACTAAAAGAGGATTGATAAGACTTGGTCCTTGTACCCAAGGAGAATATGGTCTGGTAGAAGAGACAGACATGTAAACACATCAATCCAACTTAATAAATACTGAATTAGAGAAATGAATAAAGATCTATGGAATCAAAAAAGGCTTATCAACCAAACTTAAGCAGAATAAATAAACACAGATTGGGTTATCTTATAACTGAACATGATATACAATGACCATATTAACTCAGCAACCTCTAGTACTGAGTATCATCTGTGGGACCAAGTATTAGTCCCACAGGCACGTAAAAAAAAACAAAAACACACATTTAAAAAAGGGTGTAGTGGGAGTTTGCCTGGCACAAGCAGATTGAGAGGTAAGAAGGGAATATATTTTAAAGGACAAGCCAAGCGCCAAAAAAACTGTTGCATCAGGTATCAAAAATGGGATGAACTGCTAAATACCAATAAATTATTACAGTTCTTTTATAAGTGGTAATTTATTTCTATTCAAAGAAAACCTCTGTGAAACTAACTTTAGAACTACAAGATATCTAGGTTCAATAAGGATTGTAATTAAATCCACTGTTGGATTAGAAAATCTAAATCCACAGCAAAGGTTTTTTTGGATATCCCAAGCCTTTAACAGCTCAGTGGAAGTGGATCTTCCACAAGATAAGCTAGAAAAGTTGCCATGCTGAGACCCTCCTACTGGCTCTTAAAAATTCCACCAAATGAGCTGGTTGGGGAGAAATGTTCCACAGTGACTCTTTCAGGAAATCTCAGGTCCTGGAGTTAACAGTGAAGAAGCCTCTCATGTGGACACGTCCTTACAAAATACCCACATGGGCTGCACTGAGAAATAAATAAGTAAACACTAATCCTTTAGATGTCAGTTTAAATTCCATTTCCGTGCAGAAGCCTTTCCTGACCTCAAATAACCTGTTATACACAGTCTGACAGTCCCAAGAACTACACACTTCATTTTAAATCGCATGTATCACAGCTACATTCTACATTTATTTGTGCAATTAATATCTCCTACCACAACTATATTGTAACCTCCCTGAGGACAGAAACTGTGTCAACTTTGCATACTATTATATACCCAGCACTAGCAAAGCAATTGGTATATAAGTATATAAGTACATAAGTATATAATAACTAATAAATACATGAACAAATAAATGAGCAATATCTAATGAGCTCAGGGATGACATATTGCTTATACTCAAAATGTACATTTGCCAAAGTAGAAAGCAATTGATAGTAGACCATTATGAAGTATCATTAAAACTAAGTTTCAATACCTTCTATGCTTATTACTAGCAACTAAATAAAACAGATTTATTTTCACCTTAAGGTTTTACGGAAGCTCAGAAACTTTAGTATTCTACTCTAATCTCTAAAGAATACCTGGCATTTTTAGCCACTGGTCCACACACAGTCTTGCTGCTTCTGTATCAGAATGTCCTCGAATAAATTCCAATTCTTGTAACCCATGAGCGTGCTGAAAATCAATTTTTTCCTAAAGATATTTAAAAAAAAAAAAAGCTATTAACCTGTGATTACTTTCCTGGTTTCTTTCAGAGAAAGACTTTGACACGTCAGTGATCAGATAATACTGACTACTCTTTATCCCTCGAACTCCACATTAAAAAAACTATCTCAAAGAATTAAGTCAAAATAAAGATTCATGCTCTAAGATGTTGATCCCAATGTTACCTATATTAGCACAAAGTTCACTCCAACAAGAGGCTATTGTTTAAGTAAATCATGGTACACATATTTGATGAAAGTCATTAGAAACGCTAACCAAGATTTTTCAATGATGTGGGAATGTACTTTTAATATCAAGGCAACCAAATTGTATAAAACAAATGAGGCCAAATATAAGCAAAGAATAATTTCAATCTACATAAAAATATATCTGCAGAGGGAAAAAACAGACTAAAAACAAATACATTAAATGTTAATAATGTCTATCTCTGGGAATAGAATTGTGAATAGTTATTTTCATTTTAAACTTTTATACATTTTTTCAAATTTTCCATGTATATAGTCTGGAAAGACTAACAAATATTTGTTCAGTGAATAATATTAATAACAACAGATACACATGAAACATTTAAATAAGTGCTAGACACTCTACAAAGCAGATGGCAAACTTTTTCTGTAAAGGGCCAGATAGTAAATATTTTAGGCCTTTCAGGCCACATGGTCTCTATCTCAACTACTCAGCTCTGCCACTGTAGTTTGAAAGCTGCTACAGACAATATGTAAATAAACAGGTATAACTGTGTCCCAATAAAACTTTATAAAAACAGACAGCAGGCTAGATTTAGCTCACAGGCCATAGGCTGCCAATGCATGAACTTTATCCTTTTAGATTTTGCTGAAAGTCTCTACTCTTTCTAATTATACTATCTATAAATCTATTTGCACACTCTCTAATCAGGATGAATATAAAAACATTTACTGACTGCTTATCATGTGTCAGACACTGTTCTAAAAGTACTTTACATTGATTCTCACAATAACTCTAAGGAAGGTACTACTATTGTTCCCATTTTACAACGGAAAAACTGAGGTACAGAAAGGTCAAGTAAATTGCTCAAGGATATATAACAATGACAGGATTCACACTCTGGCAATTTGGCCACTATACCATGTTTTTGTTCTTGTGTGCCCTCGAGTCGATTCCAACTCACAGCAACCCTACAGGACAAAGTAAAACTGCCCCATAGAGTTTCCTGTAATCTTTATGGAAGCAGATCGCCAGGTCTTTTCTCCCTCGGAGCAGCTGGTGGGTTCAAACTACCAACCTTTCGGTTAACAGCTGAGTGCTTAACCATTGTGCCACCAGGGCTCCTTCATTATACAATACTGCGTCTCAAAAATATTTATATGTACATAAGAAGAAATCACAAAGTTACAAACACTGGATTTCAAGATACAGGACAGAATAATGCATGGACTAGTTAACAATAAGAAAGAAAAAATTCTCACAACTGGGCCAATAAGCAACATCATGATAAACAGAGAAAGACTGAAGTTGCCAAGGATTTCATTTCACTTGGATCCACAATCAATGCCCATGGAAGCAACAGTCAAGAAATCAAATGAAGTATTGCACTGGGCAAACGTGCTGCAAAAGATCTCCTTAAAGTGTTAAAAAGCAAAGATGTCACTTTAAGGACTAAAGTGCACCTGATCCAAGCAATGGTGTTTTCAGTTGCCTCATATGCATGCGAAAGCTGGGCAATGAATAAGGAAGACTGAAGACGAATTGATGCCTTTGAATTAGGGTGTTGGTGAAGATTATTGAATATACCACAGACTGCCAGAAGAATGAACAGATCTGTCTTGAAAGTAGTACACCCAGAATGCTCCTTAGGGCATGTTGGCTAAAATAATCTCAAAATTAGTCACTTTTTTCCTCTGTCACAAAGCTACTTCCATAAACTTTAGGGTTAGAACCCTTCTTGTAAGTTATCTTAACTCATGGAATATCAACATGTAACACTGGTAGCTGGTCAACTGGCCAGCACAGTACATGATTTCTGAAAATGAAGTATCCAGTCAAGATTTTAGTGAGTCTTCTTTTTTAAAATGTCTCAAAACAGACACAATACAATTTAATAATGAAGACACCAGGAATTCACAAAGTTAAGACGTAGAAGAGTTGGAAGACATTCTCTACAATATCTATTTTGAGCCAGAGTTAGCATCCATTATAATCCTTGAAGAATTATTTCTTGAATTTCATTATCTTCTTTTCTGCCTTTTTTTGACATCTAGTTTTAAAAAACAAGTTATCCACAAAGGGAACTGTTATGGATTGAATTATGTCCCCCAAAAATGTGTGTCAACTTAGCTAGGCCATGATTCCCAGTATTGTGTGGTTGACCATCATTTTGTGATCTGATGTGATTATCCTATGTGTTGTAAATCCTAACCTCTATGATGTTAATGGGGCAGGATTAGAGGCAGTTATGTTAATGAGGCAGGACACAATCTACAGGATTAGGTTATATCTTAAGTCTATCTCTTTCGGGATATAAAAGAGAGAATCAAGCAAAGAGGAGGGGGATCTCATGCCATCAAGAAAGAAGCCCCAGGAGGAAAGCATGTCCTTTGGACCCAGGGTCCCTGCACTGAGAAGCTCCTACACTAGGGGAAGATTGATGACAAGGACCTTCTCCCAGAACCAACAGAGAGAGAAAGCCTTCACGGGAAGCTGGCACCCTGAATTCAGACTTCTAGCTTCCAAGACTGTGAGAGAATAAATTTGTTTGTTAAAGTCATCCACTTGTGGTATTTCTGTTATAGTAGCACTAGATAACTAAGACAGGAATCAAATAAGAAAAAAACTAAAAATCACAGGTGGACAGCAAGCGAGGGTTAAAGCATGTGTATCAGTCAGTTTCTCCCTTAGAACAGAATGTAATCTAGACAAATGTATTATTTACAATTGGTAAAATAAGAAATGAAAATTTTCAAAATTTCAAAAAAAAAATTCCTCCACATCAAGGTAAAGTCTTTAATACAAAGAATGAACATGTACATAGGTGGAGCCTGAAACTACTATTGAGAAAAACTCTAATTCATAGTGACTATTAAGAGTCTGAGCTACATTACAAAAGCTTTGGTTTCTATTTGATCGGTTTGTTAATGTCTGAGAAAAGCAGCTAATATTGTCAGGAAATCTGGGAAAAGGAGGACAACTTGCAAACGTCTCTCCTCTCAGAGATTTTCCCCAAGACCCATAGATAAAACAAACACATAACATAGTTCTGAGAAAGAATATTCCTTAAAATTGAACAGTGTTTCTGGCAGGATAGAAATAATAAATAAAAAAATCTCTATGCAATAAGCATTTTAAACATACAAGTAAAATAATATTTTCTAATTAAATTGGTATTATATCATAAAGTTAAAGTCCCCAAATTAACATACTTTTAAACTGAAAAATTAATTTATTCTATACCAGATAAAACCACAAAACAAAACAAACCCATTGCCATTGAGTCAATTCTGACTCACAGCAACCCTACGGGACAGAGCAGAACTGCCCAAAGTTTCCAAGGAGTGGCTGGTGGATTCAAACTGGTGACCTTTTGGTTAGCAGCTGAGCTCTTAACCACTGCACCACCAGGGCCCTGTACCAGATTAGGAGATATTAAAACAGAAGCTATAGAAATACACAAATTCCTTCATAGTAACTAATGGGCCAAGAAATCAAAAAATATGATATGCTAAAATTATCAAATCGTAGTGCTTATCCTGACTTGGATCTCCAACTCTGTCCCTTCCCAGATTGAAGCCCAAAGCCTACAAAAGTTAAGTGATATGCTGAAATCCAAGCAGTTGCTGAGAGAATCATGATTTGAATTTCCATTTTTTATCTCCTACTATGGAACTTTTTAACCTAATTCTTCAAAATTCTACTCCTAATAGTCATTTATCAGTATTGACGAAGTTCTTAATTTCATTTGGGGCCTTCTACAGCAAGTCAAGGAAAACATTTACATCACACAAGATTCTAAATTAGGCTTCATTTTCCACAAAGCAGCTAGTTCTACAATCCCTACTACAATCAGGTAGTAGGTGACATTCTAACTTCAAATTGTTTAGTAATGGATTTAATCTGGAGAGAGAGGCAAACAGCCTAGCTTTATTTGATAGAAAATAACCTTTCAACCGTTTACATCTACAAAGTCCCCGATGAACTCTTTTTACTCTTGTAATGAACTGATTTTTGTAACCAGAAGTCATAATTGCTCATCTGCTTTGAGAAATTCCAAAATTTTCAACTCCCAGAAATAAAGCCCACTTAATTAATTCCATTTTTTATTCTTTTAATATACATGAGATAAAGATATGAGATGAGAATCCCATGAAATGTAAAAGGCTGTCATGAATTACTACTAAACTGATGATGTTCCTAGGGTATATGATGAACTTGGATTCAATTATACATTTTTTGATTCATAGTTTCTGTTTACAAATGTATAGCAAATAAAATGATTCTATAATTTATTAAAACATCAATTAAAATAGCCACATACCCGGAATGCTCTATTCTTCTCTTCTTTCTGCTGTTTCTCCACTTCGACGTGGCGGGCTAGACGAGCCAGCGTTAAGGCAACTTTATCCTGTTGATTTTCAATATAATCTTTATGCTTAACATTCTCCTATAATTAAAAGAACAATTTTCATTCCTTTCAACTAATGAAATTCATTTAGGACAACATATATCTATTTACCAAACAGCTGTACTAAAAAAGTAAATAAAACAAAAAAAAACATTTACTTCTATCATCAATTTTCTGAGAAACTTTTTTGTGTATTTTATATTTTATGTTGTATTTTGTAGCTTAGCCAATTTTCCAACAGCATGTTTGGTTTTCAAAATGTTACATAAACTACCTGCTAAAACATCTATCATCCTTATTCACTTTATAACCATCTGGATATTGAAAAAGTTTTTGGTTGCTTTGCTGAGTCAATAAGATAAGTCAACAGGGTAAGTCACCAAGTCCTGAGTCTATCCTCCAAAAGGTCTATTAGTACAAACACCTTTGGCACTGGTTTTTCACCAATGCTAGGACAGTAAGTATTATGGAGAAACTGTTGATTAAAAAGAATAGAGTCTTCCTGTCTGTTTTAGATTCGGTTACTAACTAAAATATCGCTCCTTAGGCAAATCAGTAATATATGTACAATCCACATTTTATCTAAAGTGGGAAACAGTTACATCAGTCAAGTCAAATAGGAGGAGTGATGTTCTGAAGAAGTAGACAGAAGTTACATAGAAGTTAGTATATATAAAAAGGCCAAATTGGTATTTTCAGCATGCGGCTACACCTTTGCAGTGAATAATGCTCACAGAACCACTTTAGGTGGAAGTAGTCTCACTTTCAGACCACTTGACCAACTTGTGCCACCTACACCAGGTAGTAGGTGACATTCTAACTTCAAAATGCTATTTTACAAGCTATAGCACAATGCAGGAGTCCTATGGCGCAGTGGTTTAAGCATCTGGCTGCTAAACAAAAGGTCAGCAGTTCAAATCCACCAGCCGCTTCTTGGAAACCCTATGGGTCAGTTCTACTCTGTCCTATAGGGTCACTCTGAGTTGGAATCAACTTGACAGCAACAGTTTTTTGTTTTTTTTTAGCACAATGCAGATTATTGGAAAGTCACAAAAATCTATTTATCTGACCTGTGATCCTCTACTAGAGACAAATTTATCTTTCTGTCTTAAAAGAAAATTAAATGTACTCCTTGGGAAGATGAAAAAATAATATTATTTTATTTAAAAGGTAGGCACTTCCTTCAGAATGAGATTTAGAGTAAATCCTAAAAAAAAAAAAGAAAAGAAAACTTAAAGAAGTAAGATTTTAAACATGGAACTAGAACATATTAGCCTTCCTGACAAACAGACATATTTTAGGTTTTAAACTCTAGCAAAAATCAATGCTTGGACGACCAGGTAAACCAACATCATATAAGTACAGGGCGGAGGAGGACAGGTATAAACTTGGGCTTACTTACAGAATTAAAAAAAGAGTAATCAAAAAATGAAATTAAAAACAGAAAAACAGTAAAGAGATCAACAAAACCAGAAGTTGGTTCTTTGAAAAGATCAATAAAATTGACAAACCTTTAGTTAGACTAACAAAGAGAAAAGATGCAAATAACCAAGATAAGAAAGACGAGGCATTACAACTGACCCAACAGAAATAAAGACAATTATGACAGAATATTATGAACAACTATACAGCAACAACCCTGGTGGCGTAGTGATTAAGAGCTACGGCTGCTAACCAAAAGGTTGGCAGTTTGACTGTCCTAAGGGGTCACTATGAGTTGGAATTCACTCGATGGCAACGGGTTTTTTTTTTTTTTTGGTATATGGCAAGAAACTGGATAACCTAGATGAAATGGACAAATTCTTAGCAGAACACGGAAACCCTGGTGGCGTGGTACTTAAGAGCTATGGCTGCTAACTAAAAGGTCGGCAGTTAGAATCCACCAGGCACTCCTTGGAAACTCTGTGGGGCAGTTCTACTCTGCCCTATAGGGTCGCTATGAGTTGGAACCACTAACCTATCCAAACTGACTCAAGAGGAAATAGAAAATCTCAACAGACCCATAACGAGTGAAGAGATTGAATCAGTGATCAAAAACTTCCCAACAACAACAAAAAATCTGGACCAGATTGTTTCCCTGGGGAATTCTACCAAACATTTAGAGAAGCATTGACACTAATCCTATTTAAACTCTTCCAAGAGACAGCGAAAGAAGGAACACTCTCTAATTCAGTATATGAAATAAACATAACCCTGATACCAAAATCAGACAAGACTTCAAAAAAAAAAAAAAAAAATACAGGCCAATATCCCTCATGAATATAGAGACAAAAATTCTCAACAAAATACTAGTGAACAGAATCAAACAGCATATTAAAACAGCCATACACCATGACCAAGTGGGATTTATTCAGGAATGCATGGATATTTCAGCATTAGAAAATCAATCACTGTAATACACCACATCAACAGAACAAAGGAAAAGAACCACACAATCATCTCTATGGATGCAGAAAAAGCATCTGATAAAACTCAACACCCTTTCTTGATGAAAAGTCTCAAGAGGTTTGGAATAGAAGCAAAGTTCTTCAGTATGATTCAGGGCAGATATTGAAAAACAACAGTGAACATTATACTTAATGAAGAAAGACTGAGAGCTTTCCCATTGAAATTGGGAACAAGACAAGGGAACCTGCTCTCACCAGTTCTACTCAACATTGTATTAGAAGTCCTAGCCAGAGTAATATGATAAGAAAAAGAAATAAAACGTATCCAGATTAGAAACGAAGAAATAAAAGTATTTCTATTCCTGGATGGCATGATCCTACTATATAGGGAAAATCCCAAAGAATCCACAAAAAAAGTTTCTAGAGTTAATAGAGGAATCTAGCAAAGTTGCAGGGTACAAGGTCAACAAACAAAAATTAGTTGGGTTTCTATACACCAGCAATGAGAAATCTGAAAGGGAAATTAGGGAAACAATTCCATTTACAACAGCATCTAAGAGAATAAAATACCTAGGAATAAATTTAACCAGGGATGTGTAAACATTACACAATGAAACTTACAAAACACTGTCAAAAGAGATTAAAGAAGAGTTGAATAAATGGAAAGATGTACACATTCATGGATTGGAAAACTTACTACTGTTAAAATGTCAATACTACCCAAAGCAATCTATAGAGTCATTGCAATTCTAATCAAAAATTTCAATAGTCTTCTTTACAGAAATGGAAAAACCAATCTTCAATTTTGTATGGAATGGCAATAGCCCCAAATAGCTAAAGCAATGTTGAAAGAGAAGAACAAAATAAGAGGATTCATACTTCTTGATTTTAAAATATATTATATAGCCACAGTACTCAAAACAGCCTGATACTGGTATAATAACAGACACACAGACCAATGGAATAGAATTACGAGTCCAGAAATAAACCCACACATCTATGGTCAGCTGATTTTTGACAAGGGTGTTAAGTTTATTCAATGGCGAAAGAGGAGTCTCTTCAATAAACGGTGTTGACAAGAATGTATCAATATCACTGAACTGTACATGTAGACACTGTTGACTTGGGTATGTTTTGCTGTGTATATTCTCAACGACAACAAAATAAATAAAATTTTAAAAAATAAAATAAATGGTGCTCGGGAAATTGCATTTCCACAGGAAGTAAAATGAAAATAGAACACATGCCTCACACTATACACAAAAACAAATTCAAAATGGATTAAAGATCTAAATGTGAAAACTAAAACCATAAAATTCTTAGAAGACAATGCAGTCGCAAGGGTGTCAGGACTAGCTTTTAACAATGGATTATCTAATAACAAAAGCACAAACAGCAAAAGACAAAATAAATAAATGAGACCTCTTAAAACTAAAAACTTGTGTTCATCAAAAGACTTTACGACAGAAGTGAAAAGACAAGACACCAACTGGGAGACTATCTTCAGAAACCATATATCCAAGAAGAATCTAATAACCAAAATATATATAAAACTTCAATAACTTAATAACAAAAAAACAAATAACACAATCAAAAAATAGGCAAAGGACTTGAATAGACATTTCACCAAAGATAACATTGAAAGAGCCACCAAACACATTAAAAGATGCTCAATGTCATTAGCCAACAGAGATGAAAATGAAAACCACAATAAGATACCTTTTCACTCCCACTAAGATAGCTAAGATTAAAAATTTAAATTAAAAACCCCCAGAAAACAGCCAATGTTGGTGAAGATGTAGATAAATTAGAACTCTCATCCACTGCTGGTGAGAATGCACAATGGTAGAGCTGTTGTGGAAAACAGTGTGGTGGTTCCTCAAAAAAACTAAAAATAGAACTACAATATGATGTAGCAATTCCACTCCCAGGTATATACCCGGAAGACTTGAAAGCAGAGACACAGATATTTGTACACCAATGTTCACTGCAGCACTATTCACAATAGCCATAAGGTAGAAACAATCTAAATGCTCATCAACAGATGAAAGGACAAACAAAATGTGGTATGTACACAATGGAATATTACTCAGCCAGTAAGAGAAATGAAGTCTTGGTACATGCTACAATGTGGATGGAACTTGAAGACATAATGCTGAGTGAAATAAGTCAATCACAAAAGAACAAATATTACATGATGTCACTTATATAAAAAGAACAGGCAAATGTATAGAAACCAAAGTTTATTAGTGGTTACCAGGGGTGGGAGGGAAGAGGAATGGAGGGGTTATTGCTTATGGAGCACTAGGGTTCAGATTACAGTGATGGAAAAATCACATTGATTAAGGGTAGGGTTACACAGCCAATTAATGTAATTGTTATCAATAAGTTGTACACCTGCAAAAAGTAGAATTGGCAAAAGTTGTGTGATAGATATATTTACAATGCCAAAAAAAGAGTAGCTTATGTAGAGCCTTATGAGACATCACAATTAATTGGCCTAATATCCTGCTTCGTGCTTCTGTTCTACTTCCTAGCTCACTGAGTACTGCCAGAGGTCTTAAAAGCTTGAAAGTGGCCATTCAAGGCACAGCAATTGATTTCTATTCACCTGGAGCAAAAGAGAAAGGAGTCAGGAATAGAAGGAGGATATAGAATGTGTGGCTAACTGCCTCCATGAACAAATGCCCCCTTTGCCATGAGACCAGAAGAACTGGACGGTACTTGGCTGCCATTACTGAACATTTTGATCAAAGATTCTATAGAATAATCCTGATCAAAAGGAGGAGAATGCAGAACAGAACTTCAAACCTTCATGGACTCCAGACTTTCTGGAGCCATGGGGGCTGAATGAACCCTGAAACTACTGCCCTGAGATAATCTTTAAACTTTAAACCAAAAAGATCCCCTGAAGTCTTAAAACCAAATAATAGTTTAGCTTAACTAGTAAAGAATGTCTGTCTTGAACACTGAGCTCTTTTAAGATCTGTCTATATGGGATCAAACTGATAACATTAAATCGAAAGATTAGACAGGAAACTTAGGGGGCAGTGAGATTATGTTAATGGAGGAAGAGCAACTGGGAAAAAGAGGGTGACAATAGTTGCACAACTCGAAGAATTTAACCAATGTCACTGAATTGTACATGGAGAAATTGTTGAATGGTGTATATTCTGCTGTGTATATTCTTAACAACAACAATAAAATAAATTATTTTAAAAAAGAGAGAGACAATAATTACAATTCTCCTTCCATGAGGTTGAAATTCCTAAACAGAAATGATACTATATGTCTAGATTTATCTGCAGATTACAAACCACTGAAAATTTCATTGGCAAGATGGTATTTCAAGTTGTTACTCTTACATCAAACCACAAAATATTTCCTAGTCAAACACTGTCATCTATGCAACCAGGTGAGTGGCAAGGATAGAAAATGGAATTTCTGTCACTCTAAATATAGTTCCTCAGGTGTCACAACAATGTCAAAATTCTAGGAATAGGAAGAAGGCCATGTTTTTGGATAAATTAATGTAATCCTAACCCAGGAAGAGCTACCCTTGAATTGATGATTCCACTATCAAATTACTTTTTCCTAGTGAAGAACAAAAAAAGCTCCATATCATCGGTTAGAACAAGGCCAGGGGTCAACTGCGGAACAGATCACCAACTGCTCATATGCAAATGCAAGTTGAAGCTGAAGAAAATTAAAGTAAGTCCATGCAAGACAAAATATGACCTTTAGTAAATCCTACCCGAACTTGTTTGGAGACTGTCATGGATTGAATTGTGTCCCCCCAAAATATCTATCAACCTGGCTGGGTCATGATTCTCAGTACTGTATAACTGTGTAGCATTTTGTACTCTGATGTGATTTCCTTACGTGTTGTAAATTCAATTATTATGATCTAATAAGATGGATTAGCAGCAATTGGCAGTTATACTGATGAGGTATACAAGATTGGATAGTGTCTTAAGCCAATCTCTTTTGAGATATAAAAGAGAAGCAAGTAGAGACACATGGGAACCTCAAACCACCAAGAAAGCAGTGCCGGGAGCAGAGCGCATCCTTTGGACCTGAGGTTCCTGTGCAGAGAAGCTCCCAGACCAAGGGAAGATTGAAAACATGGACCTTCCTCCAGAGCCGATGGAGAAAGCGTTCCCCTGGAGCTGATGCCCTGAATTTGGACTTGCAGCCTACTAGACTGTGAAAGAATAAATTTCTCTTTGTTAACAGCCACCCACTTTTAGGTATTTCTGTTACAGCAGCACTAGATGACTGAGACAGAAGACCATCTCAAGAACAGACTGGACACATCGAACACTAATGACCAAAGACCAGAGAGGTTGTGGGAAGACATCAGGGACAACATATGTGAAGAAAGCAAAAGTTCATTAAAAAGACAGGAAAGAAAGAAAAGGCCAAAATAGATGTCATAAGAGACTCTGAAACTTGTTCTGAACATAGAGTAGCTAAAGCGAAGGGAAGAAATGGTGAAGTAAAAATGCTGAACCAAAGATTTCAAAGGGCAGCTTGTGAAGACAAAGTAAAATACATAATCATCGCACTCTAGGCAGAAGCACCACGCCGTCCCTCCACAGCAAAGATCCGAAAAACTAAGCCAAACAAAGAAAACAGCAATCCTGAAATCCTAAACATCAAATGAAGAGATAAAGAACTCAGACAAGCACCAAAAGGAATAAGAAACTGATAAAAGAACAGACAGCGAGGAGACATACATGGAGAGGTCCCCTATCAGCTAACGCAGCACTGATCCGCCATTGTGGACTCCTATCAGAGACCAGCAAATAGGGGGTATGAGAAAGCAGCCTCACGGAGCTTCCAGCAGGAGACAGAACAACCACTGAACAGTGATATATGCTTTCCCAACCCCCACCCTTCTTCACCCCAACTCGGCCTCCTCTACTTCCTGCGGCCACAGTCTCTTGGCCAGGAGCACCAGCTGCTTGGATTCCACCCACCTGCACTGGCCGACTCCCTGAGTGCCATCTGTTGGCTGCTGGTGTTGCGTTTTTTCACTTCTTTTGATTTCTTCGTTACCTCTCACCACCTCCCCCTCCTTCTGCTCAAATACCTGGCTCCGTGCGCCATCTTTGCTTCTTCCTGAGGGGCTGTGGAGCTCCACTTGAGTGTGGAACTGCTTCCCGGTCTGTGCTGCCACGCTGGTGGGATCCCAGGGATTTTTTTGTTTGTTTGTTTTCAATTGTTTGTTTGTTGTCTTTTTCTTTTCCTCGAGTTGGGAGCCCATTCTGGCCGGGTGGTGCTGTGTGGCTTGGGACCTACCCCCTCAACTTTCGCAGACGTGCAGAGGGATCCAAGAGGGCATTTCTTTCTTCATGGTTTTTTTTTTTCCCCCCCTTTTTTGGGGAGATTTTCTTGTTCTTTTTTTTTTAAATTTGTTTTGTTTTCTCTTCCCTCTTTTTCCCTTTTTGTCTTTCTTCATTATTCAATTTCTCATCTCTCTATACCTTCCTTCTCTTCTTGTCCCCTGGATAGCTGGCGCTGAATACCTCTACGCCTCCTAGCCAGGCTGTACTCAACACCTGGGAACAATTTCCCCAGACCTCGTAGCCATACCAGTGGGATCCCTGGGAGCTTTGCTGTTCTTTTTTCTTTCTAATTTTTATTTGTTCATTCTTTTCTTTTTTCTTCTTTTTCTCCTTTTTGTTTTTCTCCATTTCATAGTCTCTCATCTCTCCACTCCAACGGCAAGCTCCCCTAGCACTCTTGTTTGTATGTTTGTATGTTTTTGGCTCCTGTTCCTCTCTCCTCTCTTTCATACTCATCTTAGCTCCACACATCACAATCTCCCCCCTCCATCCTGCCTACCTGCACACCGTGCACTTAACATCACACCACCAAGCAGCACAGGCACGGCCTACTGGAACTGCCCTGCACTGATTACCGACCTGCCCTGGTGGCTATAGTAAGTGCCACAAACAACCCATCCCAGCAACTCCTCTTCAGCTAGACCTGCCCTGCTGTACCATATCTGAGCGACTGACCTGCCAATTGGAGGAGGCGAAAAGTATCGTGCCCACAGACGAGCAAACAACAAAGAACACACAGCTTGCCTGCTCAGACATAGCCAAATTTAAAAAAAAAAAAGGACAAAATAAACAAATCTACAATCAATAAACAAGAAAAATAACTACTGAATGCCCCGAAGACAGCAGTCAATATCAAAACATTTACAAAAACAAGATAGGATGGTTCACTGGGCATCCAAAATAAAACACCAGATGACCTTCCAGTAGAAGAAAAGGCACTAGAACTACCTGAGAGGGGATTCAAATCTCTAATACTTAGAATTATCCAAGAGTTGAAACAAAAGGCAGACAAAAATGAGGAAAAAATAGACAAATTCATGTAAAAGGCAGAAAAAAATGGAAGAATTCAGGAAAATAATACAGGAACAAAATGCTAAAATAAACTCACAACTAGAAATTATAAAAAAACAACAATTAGAAATCCAAAAGATAAACAAGATTTCAGAAATGGATAGTGTCACAGAAGGGCTGAGGATAACATTTGAAACGGCGGAACACAGGATCAGTGGAACTGAAGACAAACACTTGGACACAACTGTTTGAGGAAAAATCAGAAAAAAGAACGAAGAAAAATGAAGAGACCCTGAGAATTATGTGGGATACAATCAAAAGCAAAAATTTGCAAGTGATCGGAGTTCCAGAACAGGGGGAGAAAACAGAAGACACAGAGAGGATCATTTAAGACTTGCTGACAGAAAACTTCCCCAATATCATGAAAGATGAAAAGCTGACCATCCAAGAAGCTCAAAGAACACCATATAGGATAGACCCCAGAAGAAAATCACCAAGGCATATCATAATCACACTCACTAAAACCAAAGACAAACAAAGAATCCTGAGAGCAGCTCGAGAAAAAGAAAGCCACATACAGAGGAGAAACAGTAAGACTAAGCTTGGGTTATTCAGCAGAAACCATGCAGGCAAGAAGGCAATGGGATGACATACATAAAACCTTGAAAGAAAAAAACTTCCAGCCAAGAATAATATATCCTGCAAAACTATCATTCAAATATGATGGTGAAATAAGGTCATTTCCAGATAAACAGAAATTAAGGGACTATGTAAAAATCAAACCAAACTTACAAGACTTATTAAAGGAAGTCCTTCGATCTGAGAACAAACAATATCAGACCACAGGCTGAATATAGTACACTGGATTGTACTAGCCAGATACCAACCTAGGAAATGAACTCTTAAGGACTATGCAAAACCA
>NW_004444108.1:4002542-4005545 GCF_000243295.1 Trichechus manatus latirostris | reverse complement strand
TGTTAACCAATGTCATAATACAATATGCGTACTGCCTGTTAAATGAGAAAATATTTGTTCTGAAACCTTCATCTAAAAAAAAAAAGTAAAATATATAATCAAATGTGCAAAGACCTGGAGTTACAAACCAAAAGGGAAGAACACACTTTGCATTTCTCAAGCTGAAAGCACTGAAGAAAAAATTCAAGCCTCAAGTTGTTATTCTGAAGGATTCTATGGGCAAAATACTAAATGAGGCAGGAAGCATCAAAAGCAGATGGAAGGAATACAGAGTTACTGTACCAAAAGGAATTGTTCGATGTTCAATCATTTCTGGAGGCAGCAAATGATCCAGAAACGATAGTATTGAAGGAAGAGGTTCAAGCTGCACTGAAGGTATCAGCAGAAAACAAGGCTCCAGGAATTGATGTAATACCAATTGATATGTTTCAACAAACGGACGCAGCCCTGGAGGTGCTCAGTCTCATTTATGCCAAGAAATTTGGAAGACAGCTACCTGTCCATCCAACTGGAAGAGATCATATCTGTACCCATTCCAAAGAAAGGCAATACAACAGAATGTGGAAATTATCAAACAATATCAGTAATATCACACACAAGTAAATTTTGCTGAAGATCACTCAAAAGCGGTTGTAGCACTATCAACAAGGAACTGCCAGAAATTCAAGCCAGATTCAGAAAAGGATGTGGAATGAAGGATATCACTGCTGATGTCAGACAGTTCTTGGCTGAAAGAAGAGAAAACCCGAAAGATGTTTAGCTGTGTTTTATTGACTATGCAAAGGCATTCCACTGTGTGGATCCTAACAAATTATGGATAACACTGCGAAGAATGGGAATTCCAGAATACTTAATTGTGCTCATGTGGAGCTTGTACATACACCAAAAGGCAGTCATTCGAACAGAGCAAGAGGATACTCCATGGTTTAAAATCAAGAAACATGTGCTCCAGGGTTACACCCTTCCACCATACTTATTCAATCTTGTATGCTGAGCAAATAATCTGAGAGGCTGGACTATATGAATAGGAATGTGGCATCAGGATTGACGGATAAATCATTAACAACCTGCAATATACAGATGATACAACCTTGCTTGCTCAAAGCGGAGAGGACTTGAAGCACTTACTGATTAAGATCAAAGATTGCAGTCTTCAGTATGGATTAAATCTCAACATAAAGAAAACAAAAATCCTCACAACTGGACCAATAAGCAACATAATGATAAAATGGAGAAAAGACCAAAGTTGTCAAGGATTTCATTTTACTTGTATCCACAATCAACACCCATGGAAACAGCAGTCAAGAAATCAAACTGACACACTGCATTGGACAAATCTGCTGCAAAAGACTTCTTTAAAGTGTTAAAAAGTAAATATGTCACTTTGAGGACTAAGGTGCGCCTGACCCAAGCCACGGTATTTTCAATCGCCTCTTATGCACGCGAAAGCTGGACAATGAATAAGGAAGATTGAAGAATTGATGCCTTTGAATTATGTGTTGGCAAAGAAAACTGAATATACCATGGGCTGCCAGAAGAACGTACAAGTTTCTCTTGGAAGAAATATAGCCAGAGTGCTCCTTGGAAGAGAGGACGGCGAGACTTCATCCCGTGTACCTTGGACATGTTAGCAGGAGGGACCAGTCCCTGGAGAAGGACATCATGCTTGGTAAAACAGGGGGGGGGCAGCGAAAAAGTGGAAGACCCTCAACAAGATGGACTGACACAGGAGCTGCAACAATGGGCTCAAACATAACGACTGTAAGGATGGCGCAGGATTGGGCAGTGTTTTGTTCTGTTCTACGTAGGGTCGCTACAAGTCAGAACTGACTCAGTGGCACCTAACAACAACAGTCCAGAACAAAATAGCCACTTTAAATTACTTCTGAAGTTATGTTCATTCAAGAAGGCTCTATATTATACTTATTTTTCTTAAAGTTTAAAGCACACTTAATTTTATTATAAATTATAGATATATTTTGGATTCAAAGCTACATAAAAAAAATTTAATAAACCCCTAGTCACAAAATGGAAATCCTGATGGCGCAGTGGTTAAGAGCTACAGCTGCTAACCAAAAGGTCAGCAGTCTGAATCCACGAGGCGCTCCTTGGAAACTCTATGGAGCAGTTCTACTCTGTCCTATAGGGTCGCTAAGAGTTCAAATCGACTCGCCGGCAATGGGTTTGGTTTGCTTTTAGTCACAAAATGTAAGTATGTTCCTAAAACTTTACTCCCTTCAAATTACATGCACATGTTACCTAAATATGCTCATATGCTAGGAAGACAAGTTGGTTAGCACTTTAAACGTTTAGGTCTCTTCAATTTCATCTTAAAATTAATCTCCATTCGTAGAACAATACCTTTTAAAGGTGTAGTAAGAGCTGTTATTATTATCAAATTGTTTGCTAAAATTGTTTTTCTTAGTTATTGACAGCCTATTATCTTTTATTTAACTATACAGTTATGTCCCAATGAAAAGATTACTGCTATTTTTTCCAACTAATTCTGCTGACCTGTTTATTATCCTTCAGGACTTAGGAGCCTTGACGCTGAATACAAGACACTTTAGAATTGAGTTTGGTCTCCTCAATCTATTCAAGTTCCATCCCTTTAAGGGAAAAGTTTCTAGTTTCTTCTTTTTTAAAAAAAGGAAAAAAAAAAAGGAACTCTGGCTATCTATATTAAAGTAGATTTCAAGACAATCTGCTAGAATAAAGGGAACAGTAGCTAGAAGCAGCAAGAGCTTCAACTTTAAAACCATTGTTAGTTTTGAATTTAGAACTTTAAAAATGAGGAAACTGAATTGAAGTGTTAAAGTTTTCTCTCTTAAACTGGAGGAAAAATTAAGTATAGAAGGCACACTACAAAATTCATGTGACATTTTTCCATCACAAACCTTAGTTTTGGGGTCAAGGCTGCTGGTCTAAAGCCAGGCGTAGACTTATAGGTTATTTATGATCACTATCACTCTCTCCAGAAGGCCAAGTCCTTTGGATTTCTGT
>NW_004444108.1:3955794-4002442 GCF_000243295.1 Trichechus manatus latirostris | reverse complement strand
GGGGGCAGGGGTTCTAGATTTTACTGAGCTATACTTTTCTGTGGTGTTCTGGGAGAATACATTGGCAATGGAAAAACAGAGGGATCACTGGTTATTAAAACGCACATTAGGGATTTTACGTATTAGGTTGCAAAAGGCCTTATTTTGCACAGAAGTACAGCAGGTAATCAAAAGAATCAATACACTCAGTAACATAAATTATAAATTATCAGAATGCAAGGGAAAGAAAAATTACATCAGGCCAACTTATTAATCCAGCTGCAGAACCAAAACTATATATTATTTGTCAAGAACCTGGACAGAAAACGAAGTGATTTCAGGCTAGCTGAAAAGTGTCTTAAATGTTTCCTGTAGAACTAAGATGAAACAGGGCCATCCTACTCTTAGGATTGGGAATTTCCACCATTGCATTAGTGCCAAAATGCTGAATTCTAATTTAATGTCAAATCATAAAATCAAATTCCAGAAATGCCCTTCTTCAGCTGTATTTGCTATCTCCCCCAAAGCCTATAGCTTGAATTAGCATTTATGCCGTTGGAGCCTTTCTAAGAAAGATCAGGTTTCTAGATATGTAACTTCTCAAGACAGAACTAGAACTGGCTCTGAATCTATGTTAAGAGTAAGGGGCTTTAAGTTTCATTTGTTTGTTTCATTAAGTTTCACTGATGCACTTGCTGTGGTCACCCTAGACTAACTTCTATATAATATACACAGTAATATTAAAGGTCCTGAGGGCTCTCTCCCTTGACAGCAAATGATTAGCAAGAAAATGCTAGTCTCTGAATTATTTCTGGGAGAAGCATAAGAAAGCCTTAGGAAATATACTGAGGGGGAGGGAGGTCTCTATTTGCCTACATTTTAGATCACTATCCGCCATCTGTTTCTCTTCCAGACCCACTTAATTCCTATTCCTGAAGTTGTATACGGTCTTAACAGAATTAAGGAGGAAGTTATAAAGCCCGAAGAGGTTAAAAAGGTAGATTCTGGTTCCAAACTGCCACTGAGTCAATTCCAACTCACAGTAACCCTATAGTGCAGAGGAGACCTGCCCCACTGGGTCTCCAAGGCTATAAATCATTACAGAAGCAGGCTGCCGCATCTTTCTCCCGTAAAGCAGCTTGTGGATTCAAACCACTGACTTTTGGTTAGCAAAAAGGCACTCTAACCACTGCACTACCAGGGCCCTTAGATTCTGGTTCAGTCACTATGAAATTCTATATTCTCAGGTATATCCTTTACATTTTTATTTAAAACTTGAGGTAAAACATGTACAAAGCAAATTTGGATTTATACTAAAAACGGCAGTCAGATGAGAGATTAAGAATACTGGTTAAACCTGAGTACACATGTCCATGAAAATTAAGTGTACAGAGGTGAAAGCAAGAACTCTTTTGTTCTAGAGAACAATGTTTATCTTTTAATATAGCTTTGGTAGAGTTACAGCAGAAATCCCAAGACCTGTAACTTAAGTAGGAAAGGAAGAGGGCTTTCCTATGACATATAGTCTAGAGTAGTTGGATTCAATGGGTCAATTAAAAAAAAAAAGAACTGAAAGCCTGATATCATAGGACTGTAAGGGCATTTATAAAAAGCAACTAACATAAAGGGTCACCACCATTCCACAAAAGTAAAGATACAATCACAGGCTAATGTTGTTTCCTTTGCTGTTGTTGTTAGGTGCCATCAAGTCGTTCCACGTACAACGAAACGAAACGTTGCCGTCCTGCGCCATCCTCATAATCGTTATGCTTGAGCCTGCTGTTGCCGCCACTGTGTCAACCCATCTCGTAGAGGGTCTTCCTCTTTGTTGACTCTCTGCTTTACCAAGCACGATGTCCTTCTCCAGGGACTGGTCACTCTTGTTAACATGTCCAAAAGTATGTGAGATGAAGTCTCACTACCCTCACTTCTAAGGAGCATTATGGCTGTACTTCTTCCAAGACAGATTTGTTCCTTCTTCTGGCAGTCCGTGGCGTATTCAATATTCTTCGTCAACATCAGAATTCAAAGGCATCAACTCTTCTTTGATTTTCCTTATACATTTCGCATCCTTATGAAGCGACTGAAAACATCATGGCTTGGGTCAGGCACACCTTAGTCCTCAAAGTGACATCTTTGCTTTTTTAATACTTTAGAGAGGTCTTTTGCAGCAGATTTGCCCAATGCAATGCATCGTTTTATTTCTTGACTGCTGCTTCCATGGGCACTGATTGTGGATCCTTAAGTCTCTCATACTGAACAAATTTAGCCTTGTGAAAAACCAGCTGCATTGTGTTGGTTTTTCTATTTTGCTGCAGACCAATAATCACTCCAATAAAAACCAGTTCAAACCATGAACACATTTATAAATCTTGATCACAGAACACCACCAGGAGTTACTCCAATGACCATCCCACTATTCAGACAAAATTTTCACCAAATTAATGCTTTCATTTACTCATCTAGTTTAATGACCTAACAAAGATTTACTGGAAACTAACATTGCTGTGAAACTATCATCTGCTCGGTGAACTGTGAAATAAAGCCATACAAAATTGTGAAGTTAGCAAATTAATGAGACAATGTAATACGAAATCCCACTAATCAATGAAGTTATAATCTGTTACACTTTATTACAATGTCTCTTTTTTCCCTATACTTGTTTTTAAGTGAAAATGATCCCATTTTTGTAAAAGTACGTAATATTATGTATAAGTAAAATCTAGAAGGCTATACATTAAAATGTTAGGTGTTTATTTGTGTCTGGACTTTTTTTCCTTTTTATCTTTATTTTCTAATTTTTCTACCACTGGCATATGTAATAAAATTGTTAAAGAAATTTTAACTACTAATGAACAAGACTGTTTAAAAAGTGTTAAGGATCTCAATCTTTTGTTGTTTGGGAATGTAATGGATTTAGTTTAAATCACTAATTTATACATAAAAATATAAGTTCAATATCTATCCTTCATGAACACAGATGGAAATTTCATATCTAGAAGGAACATGATCTATTAGTAAATTGTTTAGCTTTCTTTTCTTCCTATTTCGGTGCCCTGAGGTACAATGATTTGCTATATTATTTTTCAAACCTAACAGAAACAGGTATTGATCAAGAATTAGGGAAAGTCATGTTCAGTTTAACAGACTTAATGGCTATTGAAGAAACATTTTTACATAGATTTGAAGCCAAATATCAACATTGTAAAGCAAAAGATTTAGCTAAAACATTTTAAAATTTATTTTTCTTTAATTACACATATTCTTAAAAAAAATAAAAAACTGTGTACTGATTGTGTATTTTAAAATGTATTTAAAACATTAAAAGTACACTTAGTCAAATTAAAAGCTGAAACTTAAAAATACTAGCTTATCCAAGTAACTTAGACCTGATCTTCCTCTTTTCCTGTTTGGAATAAAAGTGTAGAATGCAAGATTCTTAGCTTTTCTAATCACAAAGGTAATTTCAAAATGTTTAATATATTTGTGCAAAAGGAAGCCAATTATGCCTTAGAAGAAATTTTTACTGGAAGCTAAATTTCTAACTGACTAGTCTTAGATGAATACATACTTAAATGACTTCACTGGTAAACATTTCTTTAAAATTCATCTACATATGCCTATTTCTTGAATAATTCATTTTCAATCCTGAAATGTATTGTGGTTTAGGAAGCTACGAGTCATATACTATTCATCTTCCCTTTGGTAGTTAAGAACTGGCCCTGGTATTGAGTGCTGAGAAAACTGGCTATCAACTACTTGTTTAAAACTTTTCTAAGAAGACCTCATGAATATACTTAATATTCAATGCAGGCAGATCTTTCACTTTACTATTCTTCATACATCTCCTTACCCAAAATTAAGCTTCTAAGTTACTTCTTACTGCCATAATTAGCTACATCAGTTTTCTATAATACTTGCCAAGATCAACTCAAAGGAAATGCAGTCTTAAAGAAGTAATTCTAGTTTTGCAAAGCCATTTCTAGAAACACAATATTGAAAAACAGGGTTTCACAAGAAATTATTCTTTACAATAGCTTGTGGCAGTATATCAGTTTGTGGCTTTTTTATGAGGAACAAACAATTTATATTTTAAAATCATGATTACTAATCTCTAAATAAAAAGCACTTTAGTTCCAGAGTAACATGAAAGCATCAAAATTTGCATTTTCTATAAAATTATTTTTTTAACAGAAATATGAACATAGTCACTGGACCTTTTTGTGAAATGGAATAACTCTGCCCCATTTACCACACAGGTTTTTGTGAGGCTGATATAACCTAGGAGAAAGCACTCTGTAAAAATAATTACCCAAAAAGTAAGACAGTACACAATACTGGGGAAGCCAGCACAGCTTGCACAAGGAAAGGTCATGGAAGCTCCAGACACATCCAAACTCCCTGAGGGACCAAGTTGCTGGACGGAGGGCTGTGGGGACCATGGTCTCGGGGAACATCTAGCTCAACTGGCACAACACAGTTTATAAAGAAAATGTTCTACATTCTACCTTGGCGAGTAGTGTCTGGGGTCTTAAAAGACGGTGAGCAGCCATCTAAGATACTCCACTGGTCTTACTCCTTCGGGAGTAAGGGAGAATGAAGAAAACAAGATCGATACAAGGGAAAGATCAGTCCAAAGGACTAATGGACCACGACTACCACGGCCTCCACCAGACTGAGTCCAGTTCAACTAGATGGTGCCTGGCTACCACCACTGACTGGTCTGACCAGGATCACAACAGAGGGTCCCAGACAGAGCTGGAGAAAAATGTAGAACAAAATTCTAACTCACAAAAAAACACCAGGCTCACTGGCCTGCAAGAGACTGGAGAAACCTCAGGAGTATGGTCCCGAGACACCCTTTTAGCTCAGTCAAGAAGTCACTCCTGAGGTTCACCGTTCAGCCAAAGATTAGATAGCCCCATAAAACAAAACGATACTAATGGGGCACAACAGTCCAGGGACAAGGACTAGAAGGCAGGAGGGGACAGGAAAGCTGGTAATAGGGAACCCAAGGTTGAGAAGGGACAGTGCTGACAGGTCGTGGGGTTGTTAACCATGGTCATAAAACAATACATGTACTGTTTAATGAGAAGCCATTTGTTCTGTAAACCTTCATCTAAAGTACCATTTAAAAAAGAGAAAAAAAAATAATAATAATAATTACCCAGAGAAGTGACCACAACAGCCCAGTTCCCTATCTGACTTACCAAAGGCACTTTCTGTCCACTGAAAAGCCAATAATAAGGAAATACGAAATTTGCAGGAGAGGGAGGTAGAAGATAGGGAAAGGAGATAGAACAATCTTAGGAAGAGGTTTACTTATTGTTGTTACATCTCCCTGAATGTCAGCCAGCACTGATTAGCCAGAGGGGCGCCAAATGGAGAGTGACAGGTTTCCTCCATCATCTTTATCCTCTGTCAGAGATCCTGAGCTCAAAGACAGCTCACAGGAGCAATCAACTGCAAAAGTGGGATGAATCAGCTTTGTGAGTCATCACATTATCCATCTGACTGGTGCACCTGGCTTGAACAGACTTCCTGAAACAACCAAATTACTTCATACAAACTCAGTTTCAAGGGTTGAGTATTGTATATACTAAAACATTAGTCTGTAATTTGGTCTGAAGTTTGCACCCCCAAAAGTTGTTTACCAGAAGCCCCCTCTGTCCAACATAACTCAAACCACACCCCAAATAACATGTTGAAAAGCAACAAGTTTTCTCAAAAAATTATTTCAAAAACCAGATAGAGCAGAAGAGATAAACACAGCAAAGCATACAATATTTATTTACCATCTCCAGCAGCAAAGCTTTGGGACCAGCAAACAGCCCTCTTTTGTACAAAGCAATCACCTTCCCACCCCCAAATGGTTATTGTTTACAAATACAAAGTACACAAGGCATTTGCCTTATGTGAGCAAATTTAAACACATACATACAGAGATACTACCTTTTGTAAAGTATTTAGTTAAAAAGGACAGTACCACCAAACATATTAAACTAAGATTATTCCTATATTGGCTTTTGAGTAGTTTGCCAATACTTATGTAAAAAAAGCCTCCTCCTACGAAGAATGAATTTGATCCTCCTCCAGTACAGCTCCCCTTGACCCCTTCCCACTCCCAAATCATAAGCAACTTTGGAGCTTAAGAGAATTTTTAAATATCTCTGAATATGAAACCGTGACAAAGCAAAAGAGTAGTTATAACTTTTTAATCCTGAGTGCCACTGCTCTGCCTCTGGCACAGAAAGAAAAAAGATAAAACTATCAAGCAACAAGAAAAAGGTGAAAGTGGCAACAACAGCAAGGAAAGAATTCAAACCAGGGAAAAAACAATCTGGAAGTCGACAAAATGTGTTTTAGGTGAGCTGGAGATACCACTGGTACAAGGTTCATAGTTTCTTCTTCAACATAACATCTCCAAACTGCAATGAAGCAATATTTTTTCAAATATGTTCCCCAAGTCCACCCTCAAAGTATCTATAAATCAACACACACTGAGCTAAACTGAGGACACCCTGCCAAGAGCTAGCCCTTTAAGTATGTGACTGTATACTTATATGAGATGCCACATTCCACTTCAATGGTATTATCCTATTAATCTTCAAAGCTGTTTTCTCCTAGTGCCTCAGTTATTTCTCATTGTTACAGCTGTCCCTCAAGCTGGAAGTTAGAAGTGTACTGTGGAGAGCCCTTATTGGGCTCAGTTCAGAGTAGAATAGAAATAAATTGTTCTTGATGTCTATAGTGGGCTATGGCACAAATCAATCCCTGGACAGACTAATTTTATAACATTACAAAGTAATGGCTACACAAACTTTGTACACTTTGAATATGCAGGAACCGTATTTTTATGGGTAAGTAATTTATCCTCTTTCTTCAGCTTCCTCTCCTCCAATTCTGTCCCCATAAATGCTGTTCCATATAGTTCTGAAACCAGACATACCTCGCGGCACTCCCTATGCCTTTGTACACACCAATTCCTTCATCAGAATGCCTCCAAGGAACTCTTCCCAAATCATCCTCCAAAACTCAGCTCAAGCACTTGGTAAATGAGAAAAGCTTCTCTGACCTTTCCATGTGGCCCTCTCTTGTTCCAACCTCACAAGCATTCCTCTAAACAGGACAATTATTACACTGCAGTGTCGCCTGTTACTCCTCCTAAGGGATTATATCATCTCTTATTACCTCTCAGCATCCTGACCTTCCTCAGGGTTTGCCTCCATATAGAAGATACTGAAAAAATGATTCCAACATAGATACAAAGACAAAAAATGCCATCCACCTAAAATTGTATTCACATACCTACGCAATCCTAGCTCTTCATTCTACATTTCTCTTTTATTATCTTCGTATTGTTTATTACGAACATTTCTTAGCTTGTACTTGAGAAAAGAAACTATTTAAATATGTCTTTAATGACTTAGTCCACTGTTGGGTTTGTAATAGAGCCTAATGGTTCAGCCTTAAAAATACTGTAAACAAGAGGAACATGATCTGATGGCATTAAATGAATTATTAGGTGCTATGAAATACATTTAAAAATGTGTGTATCTATATCTACATCCAGTGTCACTCCGCCTCCTCCCTACCAGTTGTAAGAAATGTAAAAATGTAGATGGGAACAGCACAACTACTAAAAAAGGAAATCTATTTGGGCTTCAGAATTTTCAAAGTACTTCTGGGTACAACCTCCTTTGAGCAGGAAAGCGGAGGCTCAGCAAATATAAAGGTCTTTGAAATTCAATACCATGTGCCTTGAATCATTCGATCTCCCTTCTATTAAGCAAGTGTCTTCAAGATGCCAATGAAATACAATTCTTAAAGCTTATATCTGAAACAAAATAAGTGTAACAAACAAAAAAGGTAGCAGGAAAAACAAGCACTAAGAACCGGGACTAAAATGATCAGTGCTGAAAATAATGGAATGCATATAAGCAATATATGAAACAGAAGTCAGTGACTATGAATCAGTAACAATCTTAGCCTAGCACAGAGAAACTCTAGGGGAAGAACTAAGAGCATAGGGTTCCTGATCTGACAAGCAAAATAACCAGGAATTAGTTAATACAAAACATCGAGTACTAAGGGGTAAGAGTATAGGTATAAACACAAAATTCAGGGAAGAAAAAGATTAGTGTATGTCAAGGTAGTTTATCATAGAGGTAAGACTTGAGTGGGGGCTTAAAAAATAAATGGAAGCAAGCCCTGTACAATGATGAAATGAGATTTTGGAGGCATAGCCTATATTCAAAGTTTAGTTCCACCACTTGATCAAGTTGCTTAATGACTCTAAATTTACTTCCTCATCTGCAAAATATGGAAAATATCTACCTCAAGAGTGACTTGTAACTAGCACAGAGCCTAGCACATATAAGCTCTATAAATGTAGGTTCTCTTTTCTTTTCGGGCAGAAATAAAATGATTAGACACAAGTGCTTCCAAAACCTGTCAGAATAAATTTCTGCCAAAAATAAAAGAAAATGGGAGCTGTTACAAGCCACTGAACAAAAACCAACACACAGGCTACTCTGCCAAGAATCTAAAGGAGACTACTTACACATTAACTGTATTCTACCCAAGGCAGAAAGGAGCAGGCTACACACCTAACATCAGGAAACAATGTAATATATACATTTGAAACTGAAAACCTGAAACTGTGTTAAGTGACCTGAGGAAATGTTTTATTCCACCAACCATATCATAGTTGCCTCACAAATTAAAAGAGGCACAGATAAAGAGGAAGAGCTCTGGTGGTGCAACAGGTTACGTGTGGTTACGTGCTTGGCTGCTAACCCAAAGGTTGGTGGTTCAAACCTGCTTCACCAGAGAAAGACCTGGTGATCTGCCCCCGTAAAGATTACAGCCCAGAAAATCCTATGGGGCGGTTCTACTCGGTCACATGGGGTCGCTATGAGAAGAAGTTGACCTTATAGCCATCTAACACCAACAACAACGTAAGTAAAGAGACCACAAACACAATAGTTATTTAGCACGTTAAAAAAAAAAAAAAGTTGTTTTTTAATCGATTCCAACTCATGGCAACCCCATGTGTGTCAGAGTAGAACTGTGCTCTGTAGGATTTTCAGTGGTTGATTTTTTGGAAGCAGATCACTAGGCCTTTCTTCCAAGGTGCCTCTAGCTGGATTGAACAGCCAACCTTTCAGTTAGCAGTCAAGAGCGTTAATCGTTTATATCACCCAGGGACTCCATTTAACACATTATGTTATAAATCAAGGTAATATGAAAAACAACCGTCACAGATAAAAGTGGGAGGTTAATTGTAGCCCTTAAAATTAAATGACGTGATAGAGTCACTCTTCCTGGTAAGAAAGAAAACAGAAAGCATATGATAATTCATGGAAAAAATCTGCACATGAAAGGTAGTCTTAGTAGTTATCCTTTTATAAGACTAACTTTCATACACTATCTTATATGCTAACACATATCCTATATGTTAACAACTCTTAACACAGTAACACCCGAAGCACTTAAAATCAAAGTGTATACATATATTTTTATATATCACCAAATATAAACCATTTACTTTCACTTCTACCAAGGAATATACTCAGAAATATTAGAAAACTCGAAACAACTTGAAAGATCTCCAAAGTTTTAAAATAAAGTACAGACAACCTGAGAATTGTACAATTCTTGACAACGCATCAGAAAATCCAACAGACCACTTGAAGTAAAGTTACCTCAACAAAACCAGTAAAGCCCTTAAGACCTAGAGAAAATTGGTTAACTCTGAGATATAAGAAGAGCTATATTATAGACAAATTCATAGTGATGGCCTTATAATTTTTCTAAGATGCATCTGACCATAAACTATATTTAAAAATGCGTTTGTGTGAAAAAAGAAAATACAACTACCATTAAACAAGAAGGCATTAAAAACTAATGAAAGCTCAACAGCCAGGGAATAGTTTAACTGGACTGGCTACATTTTTTTTTTTAAAGGATATTATTATAAGGGAAAGGTAGAAAACTTTTTACATTAATGCTAAAGACATGTTTTAAGTACACAAATATGAAACCACATCAAAATTGTGCCTAGTATATACTGGCAGAATGAAAAATATAACCTACATCAACAGGATTACAGGACGATCAGATGTTCTAGAAGAGGTATCTTATAAAAGGGAAGACCAAAATACAAAGAATGAAATGCCTAATATGCAAATGACATAAAAAGGGCATGGTTGGACTGTGACTACCTCTAGACATAACCCACAGAACCAAGCATAATTTCCAATAGTACCTCAATGGTACCAAACATTACTATAAAAAATTTTCACTACTATAACAAGCAAAGGAAAAGACAATGAAGTATAAAAACATCATCTCTACTAATAAATAAGAGAAAAAATATTTAATAAAACAATATTCTCATCACTCATCCAGGAACAGAAATTCCATAAAAGATTACTTTAACAGTTTATAAAACTTGTTATATCTAGTAAAATAACTAGGAGATCTACATTTAATACAGTGATTATCATCAGTTTACTGATAACTTCCGATTGTATATTTTCTTAAGTAGAAATGAAGAAATAAACTTGGTTTGTGTATCCACTAATGCAAAGCCATAAAAAACGGATCTGGCCAACTGAATGACACGTACAACATACGTACAGATGGGACAATCAATTGTTGGTCTAGCTGCTATCATAAGTACAGAACGGTGAATTTCAAAAGACAGAGTATCTGAAAGTCTGGGGTAAAATACGCCTCACGCTTAAAAAAAAAAAAAAGTTTTAGTTATAGCAATTTTTAAACTACTTCTACAAATATCTAATCCATAATTTCAAACCTTCATCAGAATCCCAAAATCAATTAATCATATCCTCAAGAATAATGAATGTCATTTAACTCTATGTTCATCCATATTCATATCCAATTTTACAGTTAGAAGAGAATCCAGAGTGTTTATTCCGGCCACCTGTTTACAGTACCTGAGAGGTTATCCTGGATGTATCTGGCCCTTAAGGACATTATCAGTCAGGTCACTTAGGTATCATTCAGTAAATTATTAATGTGTAGTACTAATGTAGTGTATTAAATAGTAGCCACATAGCTGAAAGAGTTCATGCTCCCCCTCAAAATGCCATTTTGAGAGCCAAGTAAATAAATGAAATTATACTGATAAAGAAGCTGCCACAGTCAAAAAAGGTTTAATTCAATTATACCGATAAGGAAGCTACCACACAGTTTAAAAAAAAAAGATAAAGTGTCAGCAAATTTACTGCATTTTTCCTAATGTCCTTGCTTCTTACCAAGTAAACACAACCACTTATCAAATATAAGTTGTGTTATCATGGCTAACAAGGTTAAATATGAGATAAATGATTCAATCAAAAACGTAGCACAGATTTAAAAAAAAAATAAAGCTGCTTAATGCCCAGAAAACTGAGCCAATCAATAACTAAATATAACTACTATGAAGTTAAATAAGGGGGGGAGGGGTATACTCCACAACCTTCTGAAATGGAACAGCAGTGCTTTTAGGAAAACAAAGTAACATTCAGAAGGAGAGTACAGCTAGATAGTGCAACTGTAAGATAATGAGGATAATAAAATACAAAAGATTAAACCACTGTAAAGAATTCATATAAATACCACCAGCAACATATGCAAGACATCAAAACGTTACATTTTAAACAACAGCATGAAATTTAAAAAGGCACTTCATATAATTAATGGAAACAGCGTTTCTCTGTACACAGCAATTGCAAGAAATCATATTGTCTCCGTATATGTCACTCAAGAAATAACATTTTGAAGAAAAAGGATCATTAGATGTACCCCTTTTGAGAAAATCAAATCATTAAACTTGCGACTATTCCAAGGCCTCCTAGAGAACCCAGAGGTATGTGAACATCAGAGGTTGGCCTAATGGAGAATTTTGTCGCAGGTTCTGTACATGGCAGACACAATATGAATACGTATTATCTAATTAGGTATTCCATACCCTGGTCTATTGGGGTTGTTGTCTCTCTAGATCAAGTCCCCATTTTTAGTTTTACAACACCATCACTATTCAAGTATGCTAGAGAAAAAATTTTAAATAATAAAAATAAAAAAGTTAGGATACTGTTTCTTCTGCAGTCAAACTAATCTACAGCTGAAAACTGTTCCTACTCCATTGCATTCTGTCTCCATCCCCACTAAACTGCCAAATCCCTTCAGAAGTTACCTATTTGGTCACCAATTCAATGATTTCCCAATATGTTCTTACTTTTAAGAAAATTGAATTCTCTGGAGATGCCTGGGCACATCAATTAGAGTGGTAATGTTATTTATCATTTTATTACTAAGCAACAAAAATATCACAAGAGGAAAAGAGGAGAGTAACGCTGTCTTCCAAATACTTAAAAAAGAAGGAGGACGGTAAGTGGAAGTGCCAAAACAGTTTCAGAGAATCACATCTTCAAGCATCATTTACTTTGGTTTTTGGAAAATAAGGGTATCTCAAATTATCAAGTTTGTGATCTGTCATCTAAGTTAGGCAAGTAGAGGGGAGAAATGGAAAAGTAGGAACAGTCTGAAGTAGCCTTAGCTAGATGAGTACACCTATGTGCAGCCATACAGAATGGTCTCAAGGTCTCTCTAGTGAGTTCCCTAGTGGCTAGTTCTTTCACAGAAGAAACTACAGTGCTGCGTCAAAGGTACATGAGAGTGCTTGACTGATGTGGTACACATTGAGCCACAAAAATCCATGAATGATTTCTTGGGCCTTTGTTTCTTTTAAGGTAGTCAATCAATACTCTTCTAAAATTCAACTGGAAAGACAATTTCTAGAGCACTGGCATGGACCCAAAAAAGAGGAAGTAAAATTTTGTGGAATATATAGAAAAATAAGGTAACTGTTAACTCTAAGTATGACTGCTAAGTCTGCAAGATGATCTCCTTCAAGAAGACTATAGTTCAGGCTTAATCTACAAACAGAATTTATCTGACCAAAAAAATAACTTCTTCCAAGTAGGGAAATTTAAGCCTTTAACCTCATACAGGGCAAACAGGGAAAGAAAGAAAGGCAGACAAAAAAGGTGCTAAACATGGTTATGATTAAGAGGGGGAATTAGCTTCCAGTACAACTATTAAAAAGTGGTTTACTAGCGAAAATGTCGAACATCTGTGCAAGAACTATGGCAAGAAGAAACAGAAGCCACATGAACCCTAAAACAGTGCTATATTCCACTTATACCCAAGACACCCTAATCAAGCAGATGAAGAAAATGTAGACTTTTGACAAACAGAGAAGTTATAACATTATAAGTCTGTGAACAATTTTTTTGGCTGCCAAGCAAACAATACTAGGTGATGCATTTTAGACTCCGCAAACTTGACCTTCTTTCCATTCCTGGAAGTCATGCTCTAACGAAGACACGGACCTAAGGGCTGGTACCATCCAGCCACTGCCTTGAGAGTAAAAAGATACTGTGGGAAATGACTGAGGTATCTGCTGCCAGTTCCAATAGGGTGGAGAACTACTGTTGAGACCAGTAGGGTGAAAAAAGTTTTCTCTCATTTTAAGAGTCTGACTAGAATAAGGGAATAATTAAGCAGGAACAGGTCACTGAACTCTTGAGTTCAGCCTTTCAAGATATCATTAATGGTTATCACCATCTAAATGGATATTCAAAACCAGAACTGTGTGGCTTGTTCGCTTCACTATATCTACAACACTTTAGATCTTAAGGATTTCTCAACATCTAGATTGATGAAATCCCTCTATATTATAAGGGGACAAGATTGTCAGGCATGTTTGGAATTCTTGCTCTTTAAGAGTTCAGATTTGCATGCCTGGATGATGTGAATAACATCCTTTATTTCCAGGACACTCATGTGCATATTTTTTATATTTAGAGTGTGGTGAATTATCAAGCTCAAAAGAGTTCACTGTTTAGAAGGTAGGTTTAAGAAGGCCAGCTTGATGAAAGGCCCAGGTTATAAGGACAGACCACCATGACTGGATCTCACAGCTTGATATATGAGGGCTTGATAGGTCAAAGACCATTAGGACTGATGACAACAGAGAGTCCTCTCACATGTAGCTTGATGAGTAGTGATGGTACAAGTACTGATAAGAGCAGTTAACTGTGAAAATTTCTGTAGAGATGTTACAGGCAGGACAGTCTTTTTCCAGCTGATATCCACATTAGACCTGTGACATCTAGCCATCATACTGAAATTAAACTGGATTTGGCAAAGTTTTATCTGAATTCCAGTTCTTGACATACAGCTTCATGGTTGTTTCTAAAGTCTCATAGAGCTTGAGAGGAGAATGGACTCTTGGTGAGTTGATCATCCTGACACAAAAAGATTTTAACAAATCTGTCTTCTGTAAAGACGTGTGAAACCGAAGACCAAATAAGGAAGAAAGCACTGATGACCTAAAAATGAAGGGGTCTGCCTCTGGTCTTAGTAAAGCAAGAGCAATAGTAGGTTATTTCCAGATCCAAAATCTGATAGTCCTCGGTTTACCAATAAGATTTTCCTGAGGAACAAATCCAGACTTGTCTTTAATTATAAGAGGATTCAGATTCCTGAGTACCTTCCTCTGGACTTAATTTGGACCAGAAATAATGGATCTTTGTCCAACCCTCTTCAGATGAAAGTCTCCACTGTTTACTTGGCCAATAAAACATGAGTCTCTTTATTATATATTACACTCCAAAAGTCTAGAATTTGAACATTAGCTGTGGTTATTCCTGATTTGCATTAAGTTTTTAAGATGACCTCCTACTTATAGATCCTACTTTAGTTGGAAGGAGCAAGTAAAATAGTTAGGATTCTGGACAGCTATTCTGCTGAACATGAACAGATAATTAATTTTTGTACCCATGGCGTTCTGGGGATTCTCCCTTTTTTCTATACCTATAGGGGTGATTTCGGGGTTTGTACCAATCCCCTTTGTAGTATCCTCTATTGTGATAATGTGCTTTCTGATCATGACTATAAAAGTATCGATGCTGGTTAGAGTATTTGTTGTGGTCTTTACAGTCATTGTCTTTTATACTATTTTCCTCTGCAACAACAGCATTCACATCTTGTCCAAAGAGGGAAGTACCATCAAAAGGCAAGTGTGAGATCTTCTCCTGGGTTTTCTTAGTGAGAGAGGTAAGTCGGAGCCAAGCTTGCCGTCTGTAATCTATTGCCATGGCCATAACTCTAACTACGGAGTCCATTATGTCCCTAGTAGTACAAAGCTGCCAAAGGCCCGCATCCATACCATCAGATATTATACATCTTGCTTTTCCACGATCAAACTCTGGGTCATGTACCAGATCCTCCATGTCTTCCCAGAGTTTACGCTGATACTGAGTCATATAGGCCATGTAGCTAGCAGCTCGGGCTGCAATGGAAGCAGCATGGTAGAACCTACAACCCATGACCTCCATTTCTTTTGAGGTGGAATCTAGAGGGGATGTTGTGCTTCCTCTTTTGCTGTGCTCTAATGCTTCTACAATGGGGCCCTCAGCTGGTGGATTCGGTTGGAAAGGAGAGGTGTCCTTAGCCACAGGATATACCCTGTGTCCCATGAAGGAAGAAGGATGGCAATCAGCAGGATCTTTAAAAACCTCAGTGGTGGCAATTCTCAGAAGAGGATGCAATGGAGGAACCAAACGTTTCTTAGAAATCATACAATCAGGTTTCCCTTCACATGATTCTGCTTCAGGTTGTAATGTTACCCTCTTTATAACACCTCTTTGTTCCATTCTCTTCAAAAGACCTGTGAAACTAGATTGGCTGGGGTCAGAAGGCTGTCCTTTGTCATCAGCAGAGGGGGATTTGCAATCAGCCTCTTCGTCAATTGTGGATAAACTGTCCTCCTTAGAGGTGGAGATGTCCCAAGGAACAGAGGAGTTCTCACTTGTCCTAGAATGATGAAATCTAAAACAGCTCCTGGATTGTAGATCACGTATCACTCGGGACATCTCAGCCACTTGTGTCTGGAGATAGAGGATGGCATCCTGTCCATGCTGTGAACTTGAAGAAGACTCTCTAAGTAAATCCTCCTTGACCTCCAAAGAAGCCAAAGATTCCTGGGGGACCAGAAGTGGACATGAAGGTAGAGGCTGAGTATTTTGTGATGGTTTGGGTGTCTCTGTCTCAGAGATCTTAATATCTGAATTACTTTGATCATTTTTCTGGTTCTCCAATGGGTTCTCAACAGAGGAAGGCTGAGAAACTATCCTTTGTGGACTGCTGGAGCAACTCCCAGAGGAGGAGCTGCTGTTTCCAATGGAAAGAGGAACACTGCAGCTAGAGCACATTTCTGGGCGATGATTCTCAGAGGATGGCACCTTAGACTCAGGCATTCTCTGGGTTATCCACATGAACAAGAAAACCAAGGAAGAAAAAAAATATGCTTTTAATATATTAACTTTCAAGTGGAGAGATGCATGTCCAGTAAGCAGAATTCAATTTTTAAAGTATTATAATTAACAGTGAAAGATCTAATCCAATAATGTCAGCAAGAGAATCACAGACGTCAAACACAAGCTTCACTACCCCAAAGGCCCCAATACCAACTGCTGGCATTAATCTGGGACTCAGTCTATGAAAAAGGAGAGAGTAAACACATGCCCAGTTCAAGTGGTACCATCCTGGCCTGCTGCTTGGTCTCATGCTGTGATAAGAGGAGGTGATAAAACCACTGGTGATAAGAATTAAGGGGGAAAAAATCCCATTCAACATATGTAAATCGGCAAGTAGAAGTTAAAGATGGTAGAGAAAACTTGGGAAAAGGTCCACTGAGAGAGAAAAAATTTAACACCTCCTCCCACTGCAGTCACTTTTACGCCCCTTTTAGAAGGTCCTGTCAATCACTCTCTCTGATAAAAACAATCCTAGTTTATGGTTAGTAGTTCACAAGGAGCTTACATACTTGTTACCTCATTTCATCCTCACAACAACCCTGTGAGGTAGGTATTATTCTTGTTTGATAAAGAAACTGAGGTTAAAAGATTAATTTATCCAAAGTCACAGAACTAAAGCAGTAAAGCTCGGACTCAAACCCAGGTAATTCTGATTCCAAGTCCAAGTCTTGATCCCCTGTATCACAGAGTAAGAAGCTCTCTGGCCACCTTGGACAAAAGCCAGGTGTACTCTAATCCACAAAGAAAACAGGCCATTAATAGAAGCTTGGGCTAAGACAAAGACAAATGGAAAGGCAAGATTGCTACAAAGGGAACAGCTAGCTTGATTCTCATAGAAAAGGAAGTACTGGTTTAAGGGGACAAACCCATGACCAATAAGTCACAGGTAAGAGAAATAATGCCAAACACACAGGGAAGAGAGGAGGTTAGAAGGTGTGATGACTGAAGTAATAAATCACGTATAAACCCTTCCCCCACTTTTCATTTTCTACAGGATTTTCCACATATCTTTCCAAGAACAAATTTTCTGTGGCATGTGGTTCTGGAAAAAAAGGATCCAGTTCTTACAGCACCTGAGGAGAGTAAAAGAAAGGAGGGCAAGAGGAGCCAAAATGCTTGTAGTTTTTATTCCATTTCCTTTTTATCTGATACCACTTCCAGGGCTTAGAACTTCCCTGCTTTGGGTTATCCCTTCACATCCTCACTAAAGTAGAGAAACAAAACTGGAAGTGGGAGTTGTTCTGGATAAAGGATTCCTTGGACTACAATTTTAGCAGAAATGGGCCGCTGTCTAAAACTACAGCTCCTAAACACAGCCATCAATGACCTGATAACCCTCTAGAGAACGCCTCTTAAATGATAGAAGTAAGGAAATGCAAAACAAATACAATGTACTTACATCACTATGAGAAGTGCTAGGCTCTTCATCGTCACTGCTGACCAGGTCAATGTATTCAAGAACAGGTCTTAACGGTCCTTCCTATAAAATAATTGAGCAAATTTGCAAGTCATGAACAGTTATTCAAACCAAACTAGCATTTACAACAGTTAGTGTTTTTTTGTTGGGGTTGGCAAGTATTCTTCTGAAGAGAAAGCCTACAGGAGGCGGCACAGAATAACCAGGAACAAAAGAAGCAAAGGAAAAAATTCAGAGTACATAAATAAGAACTGATGACAAAACCAAAAAAAGAAAAGCCTAAATCCCTGTAGAGTATTAGGGCCATGTTGATCCCTTGGGCAAAGGGAAAATAATATGGAAATAGCACTATAAGGATACAGATATTATTATCCAATACTTTCAGCTGGGATGAATATCCAGGCTCAAAAACATAAAGTTTGACTAATAGCTATGCATCACCCACCCCTACAGAATCAAACATCAAGCCCGAATTTTTGCCCATCCTTTCCATCCATACTGCCTTCATCACAGACTACACCTTGAACGATAGGCTTAAAAGCCTAAATTTCATTCTACAGGCAAAAAGGAATCAATAAATAATACTGAGATGGGAATAAAACTACGAGAGCTGTGCTTCAAAAGGATTAATCACACAGAGGATTCTGGAGAGGTGGAAACCAGGGTTAATCAATCAGCCCAGGCACAAAATAATGCACAACTAAAACAGGGTGTTGGCAAACAGAACAATTAGGTGGGACACATACAAAAGAATATAGGGTAAAAAGGGGGGTAAAAAAGGCTATAAAACAACAACAACAAAACCAAAAAAACAAGGAGTCAACATGGTCTCTTTAAGGTTTCAAGCTTAAGTGACTAGAAGGATATTAAAGCCATTAGCATACACTAGGAATGCAAAAACAGAAAGCTGATGTTCTTTTGGATAAAATGGATTTGAAATACCAGTGGTACACAGAGGTATCTAGCAGACACCTGAAAATGCAGGCCTATAATCTGGGTGTAGGAAAATAGCTGGAAATAGAGATTTGGGAGCTCTTCCCCTAGAAGACTACTAAACTCTAGAACTAAATTCAAACTATGATGTTGCCAAGAAAGAAAGCAGAGCAGAGAGAAGAGAGTCAGGAGGCTCTTGAGGAAATGCTAGAATTTTAAGATTCAGGAAGAGCTATGTAGGCAACTAGAGATGGAAGACGAGTCAGGAATGCATTAACTCAAAGAAACTAAAGATGGGGAAAACCTGAATGGAAAGTTATCAATGCTAAATGTGGCCAAATATATTAAGCACCATGAAAATGCCACTGAATTTGGCAAAAAGGAGATTTTAAAATGCCTTTAAGAGAACAACTATCAAGAAAGTAGCAGAAGCTAGTAGAAAGAAGCATAGAAGACAGGGTCTAAAAAATTAAGGAGCAGAGAATGAGGCAGTAAAGGCCCTGAAGAAAGATTATGCTTCCAAGAAATGCAGTATGTTGGCAACAAGAGAAAGGAATATAAGAAATGGCTGAGGAAATGGGAGTTGACTATAACCTAAAGTGATAACACTCAGTGGAAAAAACTAATAGAAGTTCTAGAGTCAGCAGACTGAAGCTAACCAAATTCCCATCAAGTCGATTTCGACTCATGGAGACCCCACAGGATTTTCAACAGCTGATTTTTCAGAAGTAAATTCGCAGGCCTTTCTTCCAAGGTGCCTCTAGGTGGACTCAAACCTCCAACCTTTTGGTTAACAGCTAAGCACAAGTTATCCATTTGCACCGCCCAGGGACTCCAGACAGAAGCTAAGATGCAGTTAATGATCTTCATCTTAGAAAAGACCTCCAGTCTCAAAGAGAACTTGTTTCTCCCCTAGGCTATGATCTCTGCCCAACCAGGAAATTGATACTCTTACAGGTAGGGATCCAGCCACCAAGATAAAACCAGGGAGCAAAACTTCTGGTTAGAGATCTGTAATAAAGGAATTAGGATTTTTGCCTTAGCTGTAAAAAATGGAAGTTAAACAAATAAAAAGAGAGAGACAAGGACGACAGATAATTCTCCAACAGACGACCAATGTATTGTTCTGAACCTAAAAACCTATCCCTGGTATTAAGACTGTCAAAATCTTATCTTTAATCAACTTCTGGTTTGAGTAGTTTGTAGAAAGAAGTAAAGGAGATGAAAATACAACAGCTTTTCCAGTTCATATAATCATCTTAGTTTCCTCCCTTCAAGAAATTTGCATTAGGATGGGAGAAGAGCCAGAAATACAAAAACTCAAAGAAGCTAAAAATAGAGAAAACCTGAACAGAAAGCTGTTAATACTAAATGTGGCCAAAGAATTTTATTACATGTTCATACATATCGCAAACCAAAAAACTCTCCAGGCTATCAGAAATACACGGAGGTGGGACAGAGCATCCATGAACAGAGAGCAGGCAAACAAGAAGGTGACAGGGTACAAGGCAAAAAGCAGAATGGGCAGGGGGAAAAAAAATGGTAAGGAAAATGGTCACAAATAGGATTTAAAAAATAGCTGTAGAAATAGGAGAAGGGGCAGGAGTAAGGGTAGATGAGAGAAGACTACTACCAGGGTGAACCGTTAGACTGATATGCAACAATTTTTGAACTATAAAGTCAATTTTATATTATTCATGCTAATTAAACAAAGACAAAGGATTAGGATAGGAAATCCAAAAGTGAGAAAAAGAAGTCATTTAGAATATTTATTAATTCACTCAACAAATAATTACTGAGCATCTCTTACATACCAGGTATGGAAAGTGACAGAGTGGTAGAAAGAGAAAGATTAATGTATTTAAGACTGCCAAAAAGGCAAATTAGGCTGAGTGGAAAAAATAAGGAAAGGTAAGTTCACTAAAGGAAAATATTAGTTATACACAAACACTGTACACTGTTCACAGTGGATATAGAAAACCTTCCACCATAATGAACTTAAGGAAGAAAAACTTTTCAGTATTCCATTTATTTTACTAGTAACTGATAACACTTATTGAGCTCTTAAGTGGCGCAAACAGTTAACATGCTTGGCTACTAACTAAAGGTTGGAGGTTCGAGTCCACTCAGAGGTACCTTGGAAGAAAGGCCTGACAATCTACTTCTGAAAAATCAGCCACTGAAAACCCTATGGAGCACAGTTCTACTCTGACACATGAGGTCACCATGAGTTGGAGTCGACTCAACAGGAACTGGTTTAATTTTCTGGTTTTACTGAGCTCTGTAGCAAGCATTGTGCTAAGCTTTTCATGTACCTAATTTCATTTAATCTCCCCAACTACTGTACAAGGTGAGATACAAACTTACTACTATTATCTTACTTAAAGAGATGGGAAAACTGAATTAAGGCGCACGTGTTCTCTAAACACACAGTTGACTGTGTGGTCATTAAAATTCTGAGGCAGTTCACAGCATGAATAGTATTTTTAAACGAATGTTTATTACATAGATTTCTGAGTAAGACACTTTCTCTTCCTTCCATAAGAGAAAAAGAACTACCTGCTATTTGCCCCCACCTTTAAATAAAATGTAACGCTTACCAAAACTAAGTTATTAATTTCTCCAAAAGAAGTAATGTTTATAACACAAAATATCAAGGAAAAATAACTATTAATATCCCACATTTATAATGACTACTTATATTCTTAGCAAGCATAAATGTAAGGTATTTTATTTGAATGTGTTCTATCCATTAAAAAGTCAACTGCCATTCTCATCCATCTACACCAGTAACAAAATCAAAGACTACTTCTCCCAAAGTGATAAAATTTAGGGGCAGAAGCACATGCACAAGCATGGCAACAGAGTTGAATTACTATTCTAAGTTTAAAATATAATTTTTTCAATGAAACAAAAAGTTCTCATTCTTGTTATTACAGAAACTGATTCTCAAAGCCAAAACACCAATTACCTACTAATCGGAAAATGACGTCAATATAGCAAGATATGGTCTATGAAGAAAGTAGTTTACCCTAGTCTAAAACATTAAGAATAGGGATTTGATCATAAATGCAAAAATCCAATCTAAAACCCTAAATAATTCTCCCCCCACCATATGAAGAAGTTGGGGACATAGATCAGTTCTGCAATCCTGTCTAGTTCAAAGGTTTTGAATGGCTCCCAGCTGCCTACTTTATAGTTCAAATTTAGTCCAACATTCAAAATCTATACTGTCTGGCCCATTCTGCCCTGTATCATTAAAAAAAAAAAAAATTATCCTCCAGAACTACACATGCTCCACTCTGCTTTCCTACTTTGATGCCTTTTTTTGTCCTACTCAAAATGCCCTTTTAAACACAGATTCCCTCTTATCTATGCCAAAGTAACAAAATGAAAATCTTGTGTCCTTTACTGTTTTTGGTAGCACTACGTACTTTTTATAGAACTACTTTCTATTAGAACTCTTTACATAGTTCTCCCCTCCCATCTTATCTTTCTCACTAAACCTGAGGACATATTTGCAATTAATCTTTGTAAGCTCTAACGTACCTAACTCATGGCTCTGAATATTATTAAGTGTTCACATAGTTTTAATTACTGAGCAAATTACTGCCCCAAGACCCTCAGGCAAAACATATCTGTATTTTTTGCCTCTGATTCCATGTACTGGAGTCAAAATATTACAACTCCACCTATGTGCTCTGAAAGCTATTTATGAAATTATATATTGATTTCCTTAACTAGTCCCACATTTTTAGAGAATAATTTTACATTGTAGAAATAATCTTGGTTGAAACCTTGATCTCATGTGCCATTATCAAGATCACCATATGCTTCCCTGGTAGTTTTTATACCTTTATATCTAGAGTAGCACTGTGAAAAATCAGATTATCAGCTCTTAGCTAAAACAGTCTTTTGGGAGTAAATTACTTAAAACATCTGCAGTTTCAAAGATAGACATAAAGATGGTGGCTGAATGAGCAGAAAATGAAAGCAACAGACAGAAATAAAAGGTTTTCATTATGGGTAACACTCTGCCTCTTGATTAGGTACTGGGTACACAGGTGTACTGCCTTTGCAAAAACCTATCAAGACGTATACCTATGAATTGTGCATGTCTCTGTATGTATGTTATATTTCAATACAACTTAAACAAAATAAAAGGGCTCATTTTTCACCTCCAAATCTGTTATCTCCTTTTCTTCAGCATGTGTTTAGCTTCAGACTCTGTATTTTGCAGAGAGACTGCTGTGCCACCATGTCAATTACAGGTGGGAAAATTAGACTAAGAAAGGGCTAAGAAATCCAAAGCAGAGTCTATCAAGAAATGACATCATAATGCTTTTTGTATCTGAAGAACTCTTAAGCAGAGAACTGTTTTCCATTTCTACTGGATAAGCATATTATCCTGGAGAAGTCGAGCATATGATTGGGTTACTGAGGTAAGTAGTGGATTCTGTCTCTGAATAAATATTAAAATAAAATTAAACTATCATTAATTATCTTTTAAGTAGTATCACTTAAAAGTAAAGGGGTATTTTTAACAAGCTCCTTCTAGAATTATAATTCCACTTACTGCATATAACGCACTTCTCCATTTGGATCTGTCAAACATTAAACCTATATATGAAAACAGGAATAAATATAATAGGCTATATCAAGTTGGATACACAACACACTGGTTGTTCATTCTTTATCCTTGATGTAAAGACACAACAGATTCTCTGTTTTTAAAATAAAATTTAAATTAAAAGAATATTTTTAAATCTCAGCCTAACACATGCTTATATATTAATCTAGTCAGAAACTACAAGGCAATTCTTTATTCCTCAATGTACTAGATATTTATTTTTTAATAGATTTTGATAGAGTTCATCTGTTTCTCAAAAGACCCACAGTTCACAAAGAAGTGTCTTTTTTCCCAGTTTATTTGCACAAATATCAAGATTGATTTTTGTTCATGGATATACTACAATTCAGAGGAACATGATATATTTGTCCTAAAGAGCCATGGAAACCTGTTACCAAACATACTTCAGTACAGTAAGCGAAGGATCAGGACACAATTCATTTTGTCTCCCTTCCCCCTAAATCCTGAAAAGTTCTAAATAAAAGGGACAGAGTATAATATGCACTGACAATGAAGAAAGCCAAGAAAACAATCTTGAGAAGGAATTCTAAGCAAAAAATTACACCACCAAACAATGTAACATGACCAAACAATGTAACACCACAATGGCCATAATGTCCAGGGGTAAGGGAGGACATTGTTTAATATCCAGTTTTACAAAGTTGCCTGAAACCTACAATAACCTACAAACAAAGATACACATAACACAGGCCCTCTACTAAAGAAAAATTATACAGTTTTAATATCAAATTTCAATTAACTACTACAGCCTTCAGAAATAGAGTGATTCGGGCAGTAGCCTTCTCTAATTAGCTGAGATACCACTTTTAGCAGACTCTTTCTAAAACTTAGTATTTTTGGATAAAAATGATCTCAAAATATATCAGATTTCTCCCTTCAGTTTTCCAAACAATGTTTCACAAAATGTGGTTCAGAGATTCACACACCCCCGCGTTTGTTTCAAATGAAGATTCCTAGGCTCCACCATGAAATTCTGATCTAGCAGGTCTGGAGTGAAGCCCAGGAATCTGCACATTTTCACACACTAATGCTTGAAAACTACTCACACAAAGGGAATAAATGCAGTAAAATATACGATGCTCCTAATGACCCAGGGATCCTCATTATGAACATCAATTCTACTATGCTGTAACATGATGATCTCAAAGATTAGTGCAGTCTTTAAGCTACCGCCCTCAGGTTATGCCTTAGCAACACAATGTTAAGCTTTTGGGTTCTTTCAACCTTTTTTCAACCTCCTTCTTAATCATTAGCTGTCTTTTCTCCATAAGGTACACATGTCCTTCTCCATGTGTCATCTTTTAAAAGATACTCTTGCCCTATTCCAAAAAGAGACCAGTATATTGTCTAAATTACGTGTACAATGGCTCTAAATGAAGGCAGGAGAGGCATGATTAAGTATACAACATGTACTTTAGGCCACGGTCCTTGTGATGGCTGTTGCTGTTGCTCAGAGACCTCTTTTGGTAAATTTCCTAATCCTCTGCCATGCTCCACGGTGTCTAATACATATTAGACAGTCATTAAATACTGGCTGAACGGTGACTGAACAGGCGAGGTGTAAATGCATAAAGGCTTACCACAGTTTTTTACTCTGGGGAAAAAACCGAGTATCACTGCTACTTACACTAACAAACTGAATATCATCTTCATTTTCATCCGCTGTTGACTCAGATGCCTCAGGCTCAGCTGGAAGGACAGATTCTATTATCTATAAAAATAAGCCAAAACATGCTTATCTTTACAGCCACATACTTGCAGATCTTCCTGAAAGGTACACTTAAAACACACAGCTTTTGAGCAAACTAACTCAGCACAACTCCCGCAAATCCGACTCGATGGAGTTCGGTTATGCCACGGACTATGTGCAGACGTCGGAGCCGAACGCTGAAAACGCGTTACCATCCCCCATCCTCTCACAATTCCCACATCTACCCCATGAGGAATGCATGCTCACGACTTCAGAGCAATAGTGTCTCAAAATGTCGCTCCCACTGGCAGAGCAGCGGCAACAAGGAACCCCCGAGCCCGTGCAGGGGGCCAGGCGGCCATTGTTGCTGTTGGCTCCTCGCTCAGACATGCACCAGGCCCGAAAGCCGCATCGCCCGGAGTCTGCAGCCGAGCACTAGGCCTCAGGCCGGGGAGAACACAAACCTTCCGAGGTTCGGCTCTGGGAATGCCAAGGCCGGACGCTGCACTACCCACCTCCGACCCTGGGTCTCCCATTTCTCCGACGGCCTAACTGACAGCACCGCCGCTCCTGCTGTCCCTACCAGCGCCGCCGCTGCTGTCCCTGCAGCCACCACCACCGCCGCCACGACTTCCCTTCCCGCCCAGCACAGCCTTGCGCTGCCGCGCCCCGCCCTCTGTGAGCGCCGACGCCGCCGACGGAGACGCAAAACCGCTTCAAAAGGAGCAGCGGCCCGCACTGGCCCGCTATTCCGGAGCCTTTTTCGCGTACTACCGGCCTTCCCTCCCCTCGCCGCGAAGGTTGCTGGGAATTGTAGTTTCGGTCTCTCCAAAGACCTCCCGTGTTGATGGAGAGGAGCGGAAAAGGACCCCAAACTACGACGCATGCGTTCCGCCAGGTAGCCATCAAACTGCAGTTGAGTGGAACCCTGGGCGTTCTTCGTCCTGCTTGATCCAGCACTTCTGGGATATGGAGGAGCCGGGCGGTGGGGGTGGGGGGTGCGGGTGGGCGGTGGGGGGTAGATGTAAAGGAGGATCAGTTGGGTTTGGTCTGTTTGTAGAAGCGAAGGTTACTAATTTCTGTATTAACTCTAAAAGTAGGTGATGTGAACTAATTTCTCTCCCCTCTCCCTTTTTATTGGGGGGCGGGGGCAGGGAGTGTGGAGGTTAGCTGAATTCGAAGATCAGGAAAGAAATTTGGGGTGTTCTTACATTGCTCACTTCTTACCTAGATTCCATCACCCAGTCCCAGCATGTAATAATACACCTGAGAAAAAAGAGGGTGAAGGACCCATGCTGTAGTCTCAGTCAGCCTTAAGAAAAATGGCAAAAGTAGAGTCAAGGGTCCAATAGAAAGGGAGTCCACGCATGGCTAACTTTATCACGAAGGCCTAGACCAGTGATGTTAAAATGTCTTTTTCTCAAAATATCCTCAGATACAGGAATACATCAATTTATTGCCCTTTGCCGATATTGCGTTTTTTATAAATTGAAGATTTTATGGCAACCCTGCATCGAGCAAGTCTATCAGCGCCATTTCTGCAACAGCATATACTCACTTCATGCCTCTGTGTCACATTTTGGTAATTCTCACAATATTTCAAACTTTTGCATTATTAATTATATCTTATGATGATCTGTGATCAGTGATCTTTGATGTTTCTATTGTAATTGTTTTGGGATGCCACCAACCAGGCCCATACAAGGCAGTGAAATTAATTGATTAATGTGTGTGTTCTGACAGCTCCACCAACTGCCATCCCCCATCTCTCTCCCCTCCCTCAGGCCTACCTATTCCCTGAGACAGGACAATATTGATATCAGGCCAGTTAATAACTCTACAATGGCCTCTAAATGTTCAAGTGAAAGGAATAGTCCCACATTTCTCACTTTAAATCAAAACCTAGAAACGATTAAGCTTAGAGAGAAAGGAATGTCGAAAGCCGAGACAGACCAAAAGCTAGACCTCCTGCACCAGTTAGCCAAGTTGTGAATGCAAAGGAAATTAAAAGTGCTACTCCAGTGAACACACAAATGATAAGAAAGTGAAACAGCCTCATTGCCGACATGGAGAAAGTTTTAGTGGTCTGGATAGAAAATCAAACCAGCCACATTTCCCTAAGCCAAAGCCTAAACCAGAGCAAGGCCCTAACTCTCTTCAACTCTGTGAAGGCTGAGAGAGGTGAGGAAGCTGCAGAAAAAAAAGTATGAAGCTAACAGAGGTTGGTTCATGAGGTTTAAGAAAAGAAGCCATCTCCAAAACATAAAAGTGCAAGGTGAAGCAGCAAGTGCTGATGTAGAAGCTGCAGCAAGTTATCCAGAAGATCTAGCTAAGATAATTGATGAAGATGGCTACACTAAAGATTTTCAATGTAGACAAAACAGCCTTATATTCAAAGAAGATGCCATCTAGGACTTTCATAGCTAGAGAGGAGAAGTCAATGCCTGGCTTCAAAGCTTCAAAGGACAGGCTGGCTCTCTTCTTAGGAACAATGCAGCTGATAACTTTAAGTTGAAGCCAATGCTCATTTGCTATACGGAAAATCTAGGGCCTTAAGAATTATGCTAAATATACTCTGCCTGTGCTCCATAAATGGAAAAACAAAACCTGGATGACAGCACATCTGTTTACAACATGGTTTACTAAATATTTTAAGCCCACTGTTGAGAACTACTGATCAAAAACAAAAAAGATTCCTTTCAAAGTGTTACTGCTCATTGACAATTCACTTGGTCCCAAGAACTCTGATGGAGATGTACAAAGAGATTAATGTTGTTTTCATGACTGCTAACACAACATCCATTCTGCAGCCTATGGATCGTGGAGTCATTTCAACTTTCAAGTCTTTACATTTCATAAGGTTATAGCTGCCATAGATAGTGATTCCTCTGATGGATCTGGACAAAGTAAATTGAAAACCTTCTGGAAAGGATTCACAATTCTAGATGCCATTAAGAACATTCTTGATTCATGGGAGGAGGTCAAAATATCAATATTAACAGGAGTTTGGAAGAAGTTGATTCCAACCCTCATGGATGACTTTAAGGGGATCAAGACTTCAGTGGAGGAAGTAACTGCAGATGTGGTAGATATAGAAGTGCAGCCTGAAGATGTGACTGAATTGCTGCCATCTCATGATAAAACTTTAATGGATGAAGAGTTGCTCCTTATGGATGAGCAAAGAAAGTGGTTTCTTGAGATGGAAACTACTTCTGGTGAAGATGCTGTGAACATTGTTGAAATCACAACAAAATTTTTAGAATATTACATAAATTTAGTTGATAAAACAGCAGCAGCATTTGAGAGGATTGACTCTAATTTTAAAAGTTGTATTGTGGGTAAAATGCTATCAAATAGCATCGCATGCTACAGAGAAATCTTTCATGCAAGGAAGAGTCAATTGATGCGGCAAACTTCATTGTTGTCTTATTTTAAGAATTTTCCCCGGCCCCCCCAGCCTTCAGCAACCACCACCCTGATCAGTCAGCAGCCATCAACATCAAGGCAAGACCCTCCACCAGCAAAAAGATTAAGACTCGCTGAAGGCTCAGATGATGGTTAGCATTTTTTAGCAATAAAATATTTTAAATTAAGGTATCTACATTGTTTTTTTAGGCATAACATTTGCACACTATTGCACACTTAATAGACTACAGTATAGTGTAAACATAACTTTTACATGTACTGAGAAACCAAAAAATTCATGTGACTCTCTTTATTGCAATTCTCACTTTATTGCGGTAGTCAGGAACCAACCCACAATATCTCCTGTATTAGCTGTATGCCTGTATTACCCTACTAAAATAGAAAAACAGTTGACTTTTTTTTTCAGTGTTCATACTCCCAGTCTATAAAAGAGATCACTGATGTTAGCCTGTGAGTTTTCATTTTTTTCTCAGATAGAGCCTTACAAAAGTAATGGACAATTTTTTGTAGGGTCTTTTTATTTTTATTTTTTTATTATAAATTAGATGAAAGTTTACAGAGCAAACTAGCTTCTCATTAGACAATACACATATTGTTTTGTGACACTGGTTGCCAACCCCACAACTTGTCAACACTCTCCCCTTCTTGACCTTAGGTTCCCCATTACCAGCTTTCCTGTCCCCTCATGCCTTCTCATCCTTGCCCTTGGACTGGTATACCCCTTTAGACTTATTTTGTTTTATGGGCCTGTCGAATCTTTAGCTGAAGGGTGAACCTCAGGGGAGACTTCATTACTGAGCTAAAAGGGTGTCCGGGGACCATACTCTTGGGGTTTCTCCAGTCTCTGTGAGACCACTACGTCTAGTCTTTCTTTTTTTTTTTGAGCTAGAATTTTGTTCTACATTTTTCTCCAGCTGTGTCTGGAACTGTCTATTATGATACCTGTCAGAGCAGTTGGTGGTGGTAGCTGGGCACCATCTAGTTGTGCTGGACTCAGTCTGGTGGAGGCTGTGTTAGTTGTGGTCCATTAGTCCTTTGGACTAATCTTTCCCTTGTGTCTTTGGTTTTCTTCATTCTCCCTTGCTCCAGACAGGGTGAGACCAGCGGAGTATCTTAGGTAGCTGCTTACAAGCTTTTAAGACCCCAGACGCTACTCATCAAAGTAGAATGTAGAACATCTTTATAAAATATGTTATGCCAGTTGAGCTAGATTTCCCCAAGACCATGGTCCCCAGAGCCCTCAGCCCAGTAATTTGGTCCCTCAGGGAGTTTGGATGTATCTATGAAGGTTCCATGACCCTGCCTTCAAGTTGTACTGGCTTCTCCAGTATTGTGTATTGGAAATTTTTTTTTTTTAAATGCCAACAGTTGTCAATAGTTTTTGAAAAAATTTAAGCGAGAAAATGCTTTTCCATCTTAGATGCTTGTTTTGGCCTGTCTACATGAAAATCTACCATCTGATTACCTGTGCCTGTAGTAATTATAAAAGCAGCTCTGGTGGCACACTTGGTTAAGCACTTGGCTGGGTTGGTGGTTCAAACCCACCAGTTGCTCAGTGGGAGAAAGATGTGGCAGTCTGCTTCTGTAAAGATTTCAACCTTGGAAACCCTATGGGGCAATTCTACTCTGTCCTATATTCTGTGCAAACCAGAATTCTATCCAAACCAGAATTGACTCACTGCAACTGGTTTGGTTTGGTACGGGTAGTTATTGTTGCTTAATACTTGATATTTCCTGCATTTCCACCAAGTGCTTTATGACTTCAGTTGTTTTTCTACTTAGTGAGTTTAAGACTTGTAGAGGCAAACTGAGAAAAAGAGGCCTACCTGGACAGTGCCTCAAAACCTGTATTTCTAAAATCTTTTAATTGTCTAGACAAAACTTGTATTTAAAGATTTTCCTAATGTACTCATGAGTATTCAATGGAACACTTACTTTAATCTGGTGCAGGTAGGATCTGACTGGTAAAACTCTTGGAAAACAAATAGGCAGTATGTGGCTATGCCCCCAAAATGCTCATACCCTTCAATTCAGTAATTGTCATTACAGACACTTATCCTGAGGACATAAGCTAAGCTGTGGGAAATGCTTTATGCATAATAGTACTCATGACAGGTTTGTTTATAAGAGCAAAAACCGGAAAACATCTAAATTTCTAATAATTGGGGAATGGAATGGTTAAATTTTGGTATGTACTCTACCAACGTAACACCATGTTTTACCTCTGCTGAAAATGTTCAGCTAATATTTCAAAAGGCATATTTTTAAAAAATGCAAGATATATATAGTATGATCAGAACCATGTCAAACCACCAAGTAAACCATGCCTGAAATAGGATACTTAAATATTAATAGTGATTTTCTCTGGGTAGCTGTACTGTTTATGTTGAAGCCCACTAAAGAAGATTTTTATCAGAGACACACCTGTAGTCCCACAATGCCAGGTTTATTTAGCTTGGTGTAGCAGAGGAGAACAAATCATAGGCAAAGCTTAGGAGTCCCTCAATCTTAGGAAGTTAAGAATGGTTTGCATTCGGTTGATTTTAAGGCTCATTTTGTGAAGTGGAGAACTGATTAGGATTGGTAGAAGCAGAGTTGTTTGCTGATTGGTTCAGAGTTCAAAATGGAGACTTTTAACTATGGGGAAATGTTTCTTGTATGACTATGAGGAAGTATTTTTTATGCTTCACTTGGCCCATGGATCCATTATTTCACTTTACGAGATCTTGAACAGGGCCCGTCAATGGATTTGACAACCTCTCCCAATTTCATTTTCTTACACTTTGTCCTAAGTGACATCCCTATTGATTTCCAGATCTACATCAGTGATATTATGTCATTATGTTTATATTCTTCTTTTAACTCATTACATGTAAAAGAAGTATAGGCTTCTATGTTTCCATCAGTTTTCCACTGACTTTCTTGCCGTGTTTGTTGAACAATTACTTATAGAACCATCTTTCTGAACATCGGCAACACAATTGTATTTATAACTCTGGAGACCTGGTTCTTGACTACAAGTACACCACTATGATAGTTAATGTTGTATGTCAACTTGACTGGGCCATGATTCTCAGTGCCTTGGCAGTTGTGATGTAGTTTGGCACTTATGCAATGATGTAATCACCTCTATGATGAGATTTGATATAATGTAATCACCTGCATGATGAGATCTGCTATGAGCAGCCAATCAGTTGAAAGAGCGTTTCCTTCGGGGTGTGGCCTGCATCCAATATATATATAGACTTTCTGGCAAAGTTTGCTGGCTTTTGCTTGCTCTGGATCCTGCATCCAGCTTGTCATCATGTGACCTCCAGTTCTTGGGACCCGAGCCAGCAGTCTGCAGTCTTACCTCCTAATCTTGGGTTTGTCGGCCTCTGCAGCTATGTGAGTCAGAAGCAGCCTCCAGCCTGATGCCTGACTCACAGACTTGGAACTTTCCAGCCTCTACAACCACGTGAGCCATTTCCTTGATATAAATCTATCTATATACATGCTTCACTAGTTCTGCTTCTCTAGAGAACCTAGCCTAAGACAACCACCAGTAAGCAAAGTAAATGCAACAATAAGGAAAGCTAGCCAGCATGAGCCTGAGATTTATTTAAGCAACATTCAACTTAGGCAGAAGAGTTTCTGTATATACAGCACCAAATCTTATTATGCTTTAGTAAAAGCAGAAATACCTCTAAACCAAATCTATTATTATGAACCACATTTAGTTTGGAGTAAATGCTCTGGTTTTGAGACCTGGCAATTGAAATGGTCTCATTAACAATTTCTGATAAGGCAAGAAATAGGTTTATAAGCATTTATTTCAAAACTGAGTATTCTTCAGGGAAGAAGATGGTTCTTAGGACACTATGGGACCAAGTATCATAGCCACTGCCTAGGAGTTATAGGAGCAGAACAAAGAACATTTAGTTCTGAAAGCATATAAAAGATCTAGCAGATAGACATATAGTAAAATTTCTTTGTTCTTTTCAGGTCTGGAATAAAGCACAAGTGTAGTATTTCAGACCTGAAGAAGACTGTTGGAGCACAGGACAAAAAAGGGTGACTCATTTCTGTGACTGGTTCATAAGTACAAGCTGCAGTGTGTATTTTCGAAGAACTAGGATTTTCATAGACATAACCATAGTATTATCATCAAAATCTGGACATTTAACAATGATATAATACTTTAATCTACAATCTATATCACATTTTGTCAGTTGACCAAAGTTCAAGATCTAGTCTCGGATCCCATGATACATTTAGTAGTTGTGTCTCCTTATTCTTCTTTAATTTGAAACAGTTCCTCAGTCTTTCATGACACTGATATTTTTGAAGAATATAGACCATGGTAAAAATAGTAAAGATGCTAAAAGTCAGAGACAGGAGAAAATCTTGAAAGCAGAAAAAGAAAAATGACTTGTCACAAGAAAACCCCAATAAGATTAACAGCTGAATTCTCAGCAGAAACAATGAAGGCTAAAAGCAAGTGGAATAGCATACTCAAAATGTTCAAAGAAAAAAACGTGTCAACCCAAAATCCTGTATCTAGCAAAGCTATCTTTCAAAACTGAAGGTGAAATACTTCCCCAGATAAACAAAAAACAAATATAATTGTTGCTAACAGACCTCTCTTACAAGAAATTCTAAAGGAAGTTATTCAGGCAGAAAGCTTTATATAGACTTTAATGCAATGATCTGTAAAATACATTGTTAACTAGAAACAGTAAAATTCAGAAAGTGTATTAAAATCCTACCATTGGTGAAAAAAATATATATATGGTTATAGATGATACATAGACAATCTGGAACTATAGAAAATGGTAGAAATGGCTGCCTCTGAGGAGTGTCTGGGGTACAGAGATGGGAGACAAGAATTATTATTTAATGTGTAACTATCTGGATCTTTAAAATCGTTTACTATGTGCCTGTACTAGTCATTTAAAATTTGTTAATGTAAATAGTTAATTTCATAGCCTCCTAGGAGCCAAAATTTGTCACTACATAAAAGCAATTCTACATTAATCATGGGGGCTATCCTCAGACCATATATTGTAGCCTATTACCTTTTTAGATTTAATTACATTAAATAGGTTTATTGCATTGTTGAGTCTAAGATGATAAAGAGCAGCAGAGATAGAGGAAGCTTACTAGAAATGCTAACTGGAAAACGAGGGACAAAAAATATTATTAAAAACATAGATGACCATTTAGTGTAGGAGCAAACAGATCTACTTGTTCAATAACTTTTAACTTATCATGATACAGCAATTGATGTTTACACATTGAGTTTAATTTATTTATAATAGAATAAAATAATGCCATATAGGTAATGTTAAAAATTATGGTGGATAGCCTTCACACACTGTATGATCATAAAATGGAACTATGTGGAAAGTGACTGACCTTGGAAGTAAAGTCTGGATTGTGTGGCAGGTATCCAGTCCTCCAAGGGCCTACAGTACCCCTTCTTTTCCTATCTGCCACTTTTCCCTCTGTATCCTGCCACTTTCAAACACAAAAAAAATCCTGTTTTTCTCTGAGGATACAGCTTGACTGTCTACCAGAAAGGTCCCAGATATCAGAATCCCAAATAATGGTTTTTCTTTTGTAAGTATGTATGTGAGGTAGGCGTGTGTGTGTGTGTGTGTGTGTGTGTGTGTGTGTGTGTGTATGTGTAAGTGTGTATATACTTTCTAGTATGTTTTTGCTTAAATCAGCAAAAATAAAACACAAATCGATGGAATACTGTTAAAGAATGTCTTGTCTCCAATCAAAAACAGATATCAGACATAATAATACTAAAGACATTCCCATTCAAATAAGGGATAAAATAAACATGTCTCTACCAGTACAGTTATTTAACATTGTCTGGAAGTCAAAGCAATACCATAAGGAAAAGAAAGTAACAAAAGTATTAAAAAGAAGAGGTAAAATTATTATGTGAAGAAGAAACCTTTTTTCCCTACCTGGAAAACCTATTCAAATCAAAAGGGTACAGTACAGTGGACACTTAAAAAGGAAACATAAGAATATCAGTATTTTTCTATATTGCAATGACTGATTACAAAAATAATGAAATAATGTTCCATTTACAGTAACAACAATAAATACAAAATACATAGAAATTAAATTAATAAGAACTGTGTGGGGACTTACATGGGAAAAAATGCAAATATTTACTGAGGAACAGTAAAAGTATAGTATAATGCTGACCTTGTTCCTGGATTGGAAGAATCAGTTTTGTAAAGATACAACTCCTCCACAGATTAGAAAATCACTTAAGTGTAATTGTAATAAAAATTTCAAGGGTATTTTGTCTAAACTGAGGAAGACCAGACAAAATGATTGCAAAATTCATGTGGATTAATCAATTTATGAAAACAGTCAGGATAGTCTTGAAAAAAAAGAATATTGAGAGTTATAATTAACTACCAAACATTATAATTTACCATATATCTGGTAATCAAAACACTGTAATGGCAGAATTAAAGTATAAATTTATTTTACTTCTCTTCCAATTTTTTTTGTTAAATGAATATAAAGACATTAGTAAGTCCACAAAGACATGGAAAGATTTTTTTTTTTGGCACAATCATCCAGGGAATTAATATAACTAAGACTGTCTGGGACATCGACAGGTTATATAATACTGAAAAGCACCATTTATAGAATGATTGCTACATGCCAGGTACTGTGCTATGCATATTAAAAACATAACCTCACTTAATTACTACAATAACCTATGAGGTAGGTATTAGATGATATTATCTCTAGACAGGTGAGAAAACTTTGCAAGACAAGAAAATTGATGGAGGAGTAGTAAGTGATTTCACAGGGCGGAGGAAGCAAACCAGTTTGCTGTAGAGAACCCCAGAGGATCTCAGAACTATGATACCAGGTACAACAGATGATGGAGATAAGCTACCACGTAAAAAAAGAGGTTGAAAGTCTGTATACAGAAACCGTAAATCCTTCTTTCCACACATCTCCACGTCTACTCACAAGACATTCTTTGCAGTAAGTTAAAAGGAGATGTTAAAGGTCCAGACACCATATACAGTTGTGGCACGAGTGAGCTGAAAACAGGATTCACTGGAAGTCTGCTTTTGGAACACTTCACTTCTAACTTGTTTTCCCTATCCTGTATGCAAAATATTATCAGCCAGGAGAACCAAGGAATCTTTGAAGAGCCATTAAGCCTCAACCAAAAGACTATCAGTATCAGGCAGATATTTGGGACACACCAATAAAACAGCTGGCTTTCTACCCCTCAAAAGTGAAGCTCCCTAGAAAAGAGATTAAATATGAAAGAACATCCAAGAATCAGACAAACAGAAAGGACTTAGAAAGGAAAAATAAATACTAAGATAACTACAAAAAAGCATCTTGTATGAAACAGATAAAAGCCCAGAAAACATTAAAAGGAAAAAAAAAAAATCAACTAATATTTTCAGAAGGATAGAAGAAAGTGCATTCATAAATATGTATAGTGTTTTATGAAAAAGGAACAATCAGAGAACAAGAATCAGCTCTTGGAAATTAGAAGCTTGATGGAAATTAAAAATTCAAGAAATGGACTAGAAGTTATATAGCCAAGGAAATTTCTCAGAAAGCAGGAGAAAGAAGTACAATGATTTAAAAAAAATTTTTTTTTTGTTTTTTTTTGGTAGAGAAAGGAGACAGAGGTCCAGTTCATGAAAATTTGATTCCCAGAATAACTGAAGTTCCAGAAAGAGATGAATTGTGGGGAGAATATTATATAAAAGTTACATAAAAAGTAATAAAAGAAAAATTTCCCATAATTGAAGGATATAACTGTCCAGATTGAAAGGGTCCATCACGTACTCAGCACAATGCATGAAAAAGGATACACAACAGGCACATTTTCATCAAATTCTACTTATCAATGGAAAATAAGATTAAAACAGCCTTAGGGGGAATTAAACAAAGAAAACCCTATAGGGCAGTTCTACTTTTGTCAGCTTCTAGTTGGAATCAACTCAATGGCACCCAACAACAAGGAAGAATAGGGATACAGATTCCAAATAAAAGAATGAGAATCAGAGTTGCATTAACCTTCTTAATAGTTACAATAAATGTAACTCTGTCATGAATACGTAGGTAGTCTTATTACCTTTCTCCTTCTTTGAGAAATCAAACAAAGCAACAAGGAGAAATTATAAGCAACAACAACAAAAAAGATTTAAAAAAGGAAAAACATTGCCCTGCAACTGAGAGCAGGGCCAAGCCAAGCAGAGCCACAAAGGGGAATACAGAGAGAGAAGGCACAGAAGAGTACCTAGAGGGGATTAGCAGATCTCAGAAAGGTCCTGAAGGGGAAGGGCTCATCTGGAACAGCCGGGGCTCTGTCTTGTTTGCAGCTGCTGGTGAAGGATCTGGGGAGTGCAGGGCTGGTGACAGAAATCCTTCCAGATTCAGCTTGAGTCAGAGACCAGAGGAAGCAGAGCTACACAAAAAAATTCCCAGAGGAGCCATACTGGCCCGAGTCACTGGTCTCTGTGACAGCAAAAAGAGGCCTTTGAAAGGTTTGAAGCCTGGAAGCTATCCTTGGCCCCTCCTGCCCGCTAAGAACCCTCCTGCAAATAGCTGGTCCAGGAAAACCCATGTCATTAAAAATGGAGTGTTCAAGAAAGGCTATATAGCACAGTATCAATCAAAAGATTGTAGAAGAAGATTATGTTAAAAATAATTAATAAATGCATGAAAATCATTCACAAAAAAAGTCATAGAACATGAAAATTCTGACCACACATTCACTATCATCTCCAATGTAGTAAAACCACAGAGCACACATGAAGGAACTCAAGTATTAGTTAAGTTTTCCCTTTGACACTTGCTGCACAACTTTTAGGTTGAGAAAATCCTTCCCATTCAGAGAACATAAAAATATTCATCTGTTCATTTTTCTTTCATTTTTTACTCTTTATACTATCTTTAATTTTTTCTAGAATTTGGTTTGAAGTAGAATATAACTTAATTTTTTTCCATATACCAGTTGTATTTGTGGATGGGGAGATGCATATTTCCAAATAATTCATACTGCATGCTTATTTGTTAGAAATTCTCTGGTTTGGAGTGGTGTTTAGGGTGGAATCTACATGCAGATTCTTCGGCAAACTTGTTGTTCCATCAGGAGAGCCCAGCAATAGTATAGACATCTCACAGCCTGTCACTGCACCTGTCTCTCTGTGCTCCCTGCCAAGAAGTTTTCAGATTCTGCAACAAAATCCAATGTTAGATTTAGAACTGAAGGTGCTTTGTTTCACATACCTATAATACCTATAAAAATCACATTTCAAAAAATAGGGCAAATTTATGTTATTATTTTATAGTATTTTAAACAGTTGTACAAGTTATTTTTCTATCTACTAGAGATTTTTGCTTAAAAATAAAAATTGTTGTAACTGACACCTTCCTTTCAAGGACAACATACAAAGTACCTGAGGATAAAACACACATTTAGCCAGAAGCAGCTAGTGACAACCTAACCTTACTGTTCTCCAGTGATTGTGGGACAAGTTTTTGGAGCTGCTTCCCTGCCCACTACTGGGTATATACTTGTGCGCTGATCTGCAAATGCACAAAGCCCCACTAGTTAATGAGGTCTTTTGGAAATTATTGACTAGAGTATGGAATGTGCTGAAAATAGAGGGGTGGCTGTGTCATCACAGAGCATACAGTTAGATAACAGCATGACTGCTCTAGTTACTCTGGTTTTGTCATGTAGTATATAGTATAAATATACAACTAGCTACCTATTTTGTTGTTTGGTAACACACTTGTAACTTGCAATTAGTCATTTCAACTGCAGAAAAGTTAAAATGAAATGTCATAGCTAATGCAAAAAATAAAAATTCTTAAGAATTATTACTATTGATGTGACTTACGAATAATTTCATGATCTAGTCAAAGGATTTCTAGTAAAGTTAAAGCATTTAACATTTATTTTTACCTCACATGACTTTTAAAAAACTTTTTACTTATGAAATTTTCAAACACACAAAGTAAAATGAACCCCTTCCCCCCATATACCCATCAACCATCTTAAAAAATTATCAATAGTTTTGTCATCAGTAAACATTTACTGGTTGCTTATTAAGTGTCTGGCAATTTCCCAAGCCTGCTTTACCTCACCCAAAAGTTAGAAAAACCAAATCAACTAGGTCAGAGGCAGAACTACTGAGAAGTTAATAAAGCTTACTTGCATGGGTACCTTCCAAGAAAGGGGCCCTAGCAATATCTTCACATATTTATATATTTACATAAATTTACAAAAACAAGACATTTCAACCATTATCAGTTAAGACTGCTGTCTCTTTCCACTTTAACTGTCTCTCAGTCATACTTTCCCCTCCTGTTGTAACCACGGAGTGGCAGTGGGAGTTTCTGAGATCTTGTTAAGGGCTGACTGGCATATATTGTGCTTTGCAATCTCTTCCATGTATAGTAACATTATTGCTGGCCATCCCACTTTGAAATGATATTAAAACGTGAAGCATGATTTAAAACCATATTTTCATTCCTTAAAACATTAGACAAGAAATACAAAGAACTGCAATTTAGTTTGGGTTATCTGTTTATGACTAATTATGTGAACATGGTAATTTACTTAACCTCTCAAACTTCAATTTCACTGTGTAAAAATCAGAGATCCTATTAGATCATTTTTTAAGTTGCTCTTTCAAAACTAGGCCAATGGCAGCAACCCCGAGCTTAGCACTGCATGAAGGGCACACTCCCACAAGGAATGGGGGTGGACGTTGCTCAACTTCTTGCATTAAAACTTTTGAGATAATTGTAGATTACCAAGCAGTTGTAAGAAATAGACATACCATGTATCCTTTACCCAGTTTCTCCTGTGAGAATGTCTTGATTTCTCATGAATTCCTGATGGATATTTTCACTGGATATAGAATTCTGGGTTGACAGTTCTTTACTTTCAGCATTTGAAAAATGTGCCATTTCCTTCTGGCTTCCACTATTATTTATAGATGTTTTTCTCCTGTAAGTAAAGTGTAGTTTCTCCCTCACTGCTTTCAAGGCTTCTTTGTCTTTAGTTTTCAGAAGTTTAAGTATGGTGTGAGTTGGTATGGATTTGAGTTTATTCTGGTCGCAGTTCACTCACGTTCTTGAATCGAAATTTATGTCTTGTGTCCTATTTGGGAAGTTTTCAGCCGGTATTTCTTTGACCATTTTTCAGCCCTTTCTTCTTTCTCCTCTCCTTGTAGCATTCTGAGGACACAAATACCAAATCTTTTGTTATAGTCCCACAGCTCCCTGAAGCTCAGCTTTTTTTTTTTTTTTTTCCTTCAGTCTATTTGTCTCTCTGTTGTTCAGATGGGGTAATTTCTATTGTTCCGTCTTAAAATTCACTGATTCTTTCCTCTGTCTCCTCTATTCTTCTGTTGAGCCCATTCATTGAGTTTTTAATTTTGGTTACTGTTTTCTTCAGTTCAAAAATTTCCATTTGGTTCTTTATATCTTCTATTCCTTTTTTGAGACTTCCTATTTCTTTGTTGAGACTCTGTTTTCATTTGTTTCAAGCATGCTTTTTATTGCTCAATGAAGCATTTCAATAATGGCAGCTTTAAGTCTTTTATAACATCTTTATAACATCACTGTCATCTCAGTGTTGGCATCTATTGTCTTTTTCATTCAAGTCGAGACAATCCTAGTTTTTGATATGAGGAATGATTTTTAATTGAAACCTAGACATTTTAGATACTATGAGACTCTGGTTCTTATTTAATTAAACCTTCTGTTTTGGCTAGTTTGCTTTGACACTATTCCAGCAGCAGAAACAGTAGCTGCTTTATTACTCCCAGGTAGTGAAGAAGTTCAGGCTTCCTGGTCAGCCTCTGTTGACACTGAAGGTGGGGGGAGGTGGTCCCATTACTACAAGATGATGTTAAAACTCATGATTTTCATGAGCCCTTGTGGCACAGTGGTGAAGAGCTTGGCTGCTAACCAAAAGGTTGGCAGTTCAAATCCACCAGCCACTCCTTTGGAAACCCCATGGGGCAGTTCTACCCTGTACTATAGGGTCACTATGAGTCAGAATTGACTCAGCAGCAATGGGTTTGGTTTGGTTTTAGGTTCCCTAACACCACCACAGTTTAGTGGGTAGTATCAGGGTCAGGGTCACTTCATTATAGACTGGTGAGGGTTGACGTCTAGGTTCTCCACTTGGTCTTTGCTGGCATGGGTGGGGCCACAGTTTTTTGTGGTATTTGGCTAAAGTAGAGTGGTTATTGTCTAAATTTTCTGTCCAGCTAGGGTACTCCTTTTCTTGGTCCTTTGCTAGAGAGAATAGGCGTTTGAGAGGACTTTTTTTTGGGGGGGGGGCGGTACTTCCAGGTGCTAGCTTCTTCAGCTCCAAATCTGAGATATGATAAAATAGAAAACCCAAGAAACTCACCATTCTTCTCATTTCTTGGGTTCTATGATCCCTAGCTGGTCTGCCTTCTCAGTTTTCTTACGTTTGTTTATAATATCCAGGAGTTTTGGTTGTACATACTTAGCAAGAGAAATAGTGCAAAGTATATTTACTCTATCTTCCCAGGAAAGGAAGTCTGCCTCCAACCATTTACTTTCAATTTGTGTTTTTTATATTTAAAATACATATCTTCTAAACAGTATATAGTTGGGTCTAGCTATTCATTTTGGTAACCTCTGCCTTTTTAATTGATGTGCTTAGACCATTACTATTTAATGTAATTATTGATATGGCTGTATTTAAATCTACAATTGTATTAGTTTTCTATTTGCTCTGGTTTTTTAAATTGTTGTTCCTCTGTTCCCCAGTTGCTGCCTTTTGTGGGATTATCTGAACATTTTTTAAAAATCTATTTTGGTTTATTTATTCCCTTTTTAGCTATACCTCTTTGCATTTTTTCAGTTGTTCTAAGAATTAAAATATACATTCTTTTCTTCCTACTCAGAGTTAATATTGTACCATTTCATGTAATATGTAAAATCTTACAACCATATACTTCCCATACCTATCTCCACTCTTTTATGCTCTAGTTGTCATATATATTACATCTGTATCCATTATAAACAAATGTTATTGTTTTGCTTTATTTTAAAGAAATTAACAAAGAAAAAAATTGTCTTTTAGATTTTCCTATTTATCATTTCCAATGCTTTTCGTTCAAATTTGCACCACACTTCTCAAAACTACTTAAACAAAGATTATCTAAGTATACCATTTTGCCTTTACAGGAACACAAAAATCACATATTAAGATTGTTCCTGATCTTTCCCATTAACTCATGGCAGTTAAAGAAATACCACTCAGCACCAATATAACTGTCAACAAAAACACAAATTTAAGCACTAAAACTGGGTGGCAGTATTCATTGTTAGATGATCCAGAGTTTGTTTTTTCATTTTTTGCATTATCAAATGAAATTTTTTAAAAACACTATTAAAATTCTTGTTGAAAATTCTCAAATTCAAAGTATGACAACCTCTGTAATACTGAATAAAAAGGCCAAGGCATCTATCTTCAAAGTAAATATGAAATGTTAATTCAGGAATAAAACTATATGTTCCTCTTAGAAGTCTGCTGTGAATAGAATTATTTAGAGATGTAAACAATTTGTAAGAATGAATTGGCATGCAGGCACCTTCAAATACTAAGCAAACATTTACTGAGTTTCTATGTGCTAGACACTGTGCTAAGAACCAAGGTTACAGATTCACTATCAAAAAACTAGTAGGGGATCAAAGCAAAAAGTAGAACACTTATAAGAGAACCACAAAGGTTGAACTGTACCATCTTGAAAAAAGTGAGGAGCCACTAAAGGACTTTCAGTAGCGAAGAAATATGTAGATGACATACTGCCTAACCCACCATCCCTTCCCAGCCCTTTCTCCTTTGCCGTCCTCTACTTTTTCTACAGAAGCTAGGAACGGTAAAAGCTCACATCTGAAGCCTCCACTGCAGTAAGGGATGGCCATATTGACAGTTCTGGTCAGTGAAATGTAAATCTACTTGGAAAAGAAATTGACAATGCTTGTGGTTTCGGGATGAATACTCAGGTCTTCTTCCACTCCTTTCCTTGTTGCCTTGAATTCAGGGATGATTAAAACCATGCCACCCATCCTGCAACCACGAGGGAAAAACCAAGAGCATCTCAAATACACAGCAATGATACCACTGAGCTGCTCAAGCGAAGTCTGCAGCTATCTCCAGACTTCCTGTTAGGCGAGATTATGAATTCATTTACGTGATTTAAATTGGCTTTTCTGTTGAGTCTGAATGTCTTTCTAATAAAATAAGAATAAATGTGTACTTTACAATAGTCATTCCTGAGTTAGTGAGAAAGATAGATTGAGGAGGTCAAGAATGGAGGCAGGGAGACTTATCAGAAAGCTATTACAGTACTCTAAAAAAAACAAAGGCCTGAACTAAGGTAATTGTAGAGGGGATAATGAGGAAGATACAGACCCCAAATATACTTTAAAGGTGAAAGAAACAGGGCAAGATGGGTAAAGAAAAGGTTTTAAATGTCAGATTCTACATTTTTAGTTTCAGCAACAAAGGAGATGGCTGTGCCATTCTCCAGAACAGGTATGGTGAGGGATTGATGAGTTCAGCTTTGGACTAGTTTCCTTTGAGATGCCTATGGGACACAGGACATAGGCATTTGCCCATCTGCATTGGGCAAATCTGCTGCAAAAGACCTCCTTAAAGTGTTAAAAAGTAAAGATGTCACTTTGAGGACTAAGGTGCTCCTGACCCAAGCCATAGTATTTTCAATCACCTCATATGCATGCCAAAAGCTGGACAATGAATAAAGAAAACTGAAGAATTGATGCCTTTGAATTATGGTGCTGGCAAAGAATATTGAATATACCATGGCCTTCCAGAAGAATGAACAAATCTGTCTCCGAAGAAGTACAGCAATAATGCTCCTTAGAAGCGAGGACGGCGAGACTTTGTCTCACATACTTTGGACATATTATCAGGAAGGACCAATCCCTGGAGAAGGAAATCATACTTGGTAAAGTAGAGGGTCAATGAAAGACAGGAAGACTCTCAACGAGATGGACTGGCAGTAGCTACAATGATGGGCTCGAGCATAGCAACAGTTGTGAAGATGATGTAGGACCGAGCAGTGTTTCATTCTATTGTTCATGGGGTTGCTATAAGCTGGAACTGACTCAATGGCAACTAACAACAACAACAACATGGGACAACCATGTGAAAATGATGATAAAGCATTTGACTATGGATCTTGAAGTCAAGAGTGAGATCTGGATTGGAGAAACCAAGATTTCAGGGTAAAAGAGAATTACAATCCAAGTTAATATAATTCTAAAGGTAAAATTAATTTTAACATTTTATGTCACTCAATATATCCAAAATAGTATTTCAAGATGTTATCAATATAGTTATTGTGATAGTTTACATGGTCTTTAAAATGCAAGTGTTTTACACTTTTAGCACATCTCCATTCACATGAATGTCTCTTTCATCACAAATACTTGATCTGTATAGATTTCATAGAATTTACAGTTGAAAAAATATTCACATACTCAAATAGCATCAGTTACAAGTTTTCCAATAACTGAATCAAGTACCAGATGATTATTTTCCTTTATTATTTGTATCCAGTGGAAAAAATCCCATTCATCTTTTAAAAAGAACTGATTTTACTTTGAAGCAAAAACTTATCAGTTTGAAAATTACTCTAAGTAAATTCAGTAAATCTTGTTTTAGCTCAATATTTTTAACATTAAATTCAGGTTAATGAGAAAGTTGAAAAGCAACTCTGAAATTTATCAAGAAAGCACTTTTCAAATTTTCCTTGTAGATTTTGCAGTTGATTTACATAACACTGTTAAGTTCTTGTGCATACTGATTCATGTTAGAAAAATATAATAAAATCATTCTTACTGATTTTTATTAAGTTTCAATTTCAGCATAAATCGTAGTACTTTACAGGGTAGACTACAAGTGAACATTTTCTTTTTCTTGAACTCATTCATATGCCAAGTAAAACTGGGAAAAAAACATAAACTATAATTTTCTGTCTTTGATTATTAAATATCTGATTAGCATTCCTGTTGTTTCAAAAAAATCTTGATGGAGTTAACAGTATATACGTTTAGTAAAATTCTTCCATAATTCAACCAAAAGGCAGGATACACACAATCACTAAATCCATTGTCGTCTAGCTTTTTCAACAATCCTATAAACTGGTATTGATTCATAGCATTTACACTCATATTCTGTACCTATTATTTAATTGTACCCATGGTACTTCTTGTAAAGACCATTTAAGAAACAGTAAAATATTCTGAGATTGTGTAATACAGGGAATGAAGAAATAAGGGAAACAACAGGCTCTGGTTTTAAAACTCTCATAAAATCAGATTTTTTAAAATCTAACCTAGCTGAAGCGCCATTCATTGTGACAAAAATTTTTTAAATCCAGCTCAAACTCTTCTGACATTTGTAAATGATTAAAAAATTACCTACATCTTATATATGATTTTTTAGGGCATGAAATGAAATTATTTCTTCATAAATCTTTAAGTCCACTGAGACAAAATGTACTCAATTAGTTGGGCAATGTCTCCTATCACATAACTCATCTAAAGAAACGTATTTGCAACTTTTCAGATTTTGAATTAATCAACTTTCATAGTTAGATATCCCGTATTCTAAAAGCAACTGTTAGACGGCTTAAGATCTTACACTTTTTTGTAAAACATTTTTAGGCTTTTACTCATAAATCAATTTCCCTAACTGAAATGATAATTTATCTTACTATATCCACCTAAAACTAGTTCTTTTTCATGCAAGAATCCAAGTCATTTTATATCTGGTCAAAGTTGTAAGCTCAGATCCTTTTAAAATTCATAACAATTTTTTTTGGTTGGACATTTAATTCTAATTTCAGGTGACTAATTTCATTCTTTTTTGATCTTTGAAAGGTAACTTATCAGATTCATTATGCATCTACTGAAACTATCTTGATATCAACCACTTTTTGATTTTTAAGAACTTGTTTTGCTCTGCCACAGCAAATTGTAATTGGCATTCATTGTGAAATCTGCAATATACATTCATCTTTTTTACTATTCCAGTTGTAGTACTAGCTTCTATATCTCCACTTGATTCTTTTTCAGTATGCCTTCATTTTAAATTTAAAAATGTGTTCATATTCATGTCTAAACTAGAAAAATAATTTAATTATAATTAAAATAAGTATTTTAATTACTAATTATGATTACTAGCACTGTAATTCCTGTTGTCTGTATATTTAAATAAACAGTTACATAAATTCATAGAAAGAGTAATTTGTATTGAATAATCTGTTGACACATAATCAGTGATGTGTTTTTATGTAATACTAGAAACAACACACGAGTTTGACAGGCACACTACAACAAAACAATTATATCTTATGCAGTGCAACAATTAAAATGAAATGTATTCCTAACAAAACAATAAAGTCCAGTTAAGTAAAAATATTTTGCTTCAGCTTAAATTTTTAATTACATAAAATTTAAAATTCACTTTCTTAGTACTACTAGCCTCATTCTCAGTGTTTAATAGCCATGTGTAGCTAGTGGCTACTTTATTAGATATTGCATATATGGAAATGAGATGGGCAAGAGGCCAAAAAGTTTGAAACTCTTATTCCATTTCTTCTGATATCACCTTCAGGGGTTAGAACTTATCTGAGTCATGTTACCCTTTCACATCTGAAACATAACAGAGCGAAGGGAAATGGCTGCATGTTCTGAGGAAGACTCCTTGGAATTCCTATCATGGTCCATTCTTATAGACATAGATCGATCTCTAAAATGCTATAACTCCAAAAAAGTCATCAACTTTATCTCTTCAGAAAATGCCTTTTAAACAGAGTGCTGATAAAAGTTTAACAACTGGCATCCCCCTGCCCCCCGAAAAATGTGTGTATATAAAGGATGTGTAGCACACAATTTATAAATGATAAAAAAAAGTCTTTATTGTAAATTCCATATAGCCAATTGATTCTCATAAAACACTTTTGCAGAGTTTTTTTTTTTTTTAAATATTTTATTGTACTTCAGGTGAAGGCTTACAGAACAGATAGTTTCTCATGTAACAGTAACACACATGCTGTTTTATGACATTGGTT
>NW_004444108.1:3915113-3948598 GCF_000243295.1 Trichechus manatus latirostris | reverse complement strand
ATTTGATGTTCTAGGGTTTCAGGATTGTTGATTCTCTGTTTGGCTTAGTTTTTCGGATCTTTGTTGTGGAGGGACGGCGTGGTGCTTCTGCCTAGACCGCCATCTTGCCGGAGTCTCTCCACTTTTGCAGATTTTTGCCGAACTCTTGTATCTGTAGCCAACCTATGGTTGCAATTTGACCAAGATTTTACAAATGGAGTTGCATCCCAATCTGCTCTTTCCCCAGTAAGTTTACTGTCATTAAATCTGATATGTGACCTACTGTTAAACTATTTCTTACCCTTGTACAAATTATGTTCATTAAATTGAAACCTCTTTCAGCTTCAGCACTATCGATTGCAATAGTGCTAACTATCTTTTTAGCTTTTTGTATAGTTTCAGGAATTGAAACATTATTTGATTTTATATTATTATTTACAAATTCCCAAAAATCATTCAAATCTACTTTGTATTTTAAAATTTCACATAAACGAAATAACTTTTTTTCACCAGCTGTCCAGAGTGAAGTTATTTCTTCATAAGGCCAAGCAGATGGTTCTAATAAATCAAAATAGTTAAAAATGCTTTCATCGTGGTTTCTGTCTGATAAAAGACGTAAGTTCATGTGTTGAATTATATTTTCCAGGAGCATATTCCTAGGAAGAGTGTTAAATTTATTACTTTTATTAAATGGAATGTCTTTAAACTTGTCTGACTTAATTAAATCTTTGATTTGAGATTCATGCTTTCCAACACCAATCTTTAAATTTTCCAAAGCTCGTATGGTGCGTTTGTTTTGTGCTTTCTGAATGTTCGTTGATCTTGACCGCAATGTAGTTGAAAGTACTGAAAATTCTTCAAGAATGTCAATCATTAAAGCAAGGTCTTGCAAAAAATTAATGTTAGCTAATCTCTTGGCCAAACCAGAATAGGAACGAGAATAATGCATATACAGTACAGGATATGCATGCCACACTGCAGTAGCAACTTGTAAACTGCATGCTGCCCATCTTGGTCCCATTACCCGACCGATTTTAATAATTTCTATTTCAAGTTCTTTAGCTACAGTTTCTAAAAGCCTGTTTTTACTTTTATTAGATTGGTGATAAATAGCATAAATTTTGTCCAGAAATATTTTAAAATGATTAACTTGTTTTATTTCAGATATTGAATCATCTAGCGACAATTGCAAGCGATGATTTAAACAGTTCCAAATGATGATTTCGGGAAAATTTTCTAACAGCTTTGTAGCTACTCCAGACTTTCTTCCCGGCATTGTATTAGCACCATCAGAACAAAATGCAATTAAATTGCTTTCAAATATTCATTATTAAAGCCACAATCATTTAAAGCAGTCAATAGTGTACTGAAAATACACTCTGCCGTGGTTGACACCCATTCTTTTAAAGCAACAAATAACTGGTGCAGGAGCTGACTGAACTGTGCACTGGAGATAAATCACTAAGGTGCTTTTCTTTGAAACCGTAGATGCTTCATCAATTAGGATACAAATTTTGGCATTCTCTTCTATAATATTCTTAAATATCTTCATCTTCATTTCTTTTGCAAGATGTTCTGCTATTCTTGTTGCACTATATCGTGTATTTAAACAATTGACCTCTCCATTTTTTTCTTGTAATTCTATTGCCCACTCAATATCAGATAAAGGTCTATTATGTTTTACTAAACTGTAAACTGTATTGAAAACTTTTACAGTAGCATCAATATTTTTATTATTTTGTTTATGTGCTAAGTTGGAAACTGAGTCATTAACTGATTCCTTTAACAAATCCTGAATTTTACCATGGGCTTTAGAAATATCGTGTTCCCTAATTTTTTTTTCAGAGATGCCTGCCTAGTAGTTTTATTACTACCATTAGGGGTTACTAAATATGCAATCCATTCCTTAGACACATGGACATGTTTTTCTGCTTTTGATCCCAAATGACGAACTGCTGAACAATCCTTACATCCTAATTTACCTTCTTTTATTTCAAGCCATTTGTACTGTTCTGTAAACATAAACGCTTGTTTTTCATTCCAACAATCTGGAAGCACAAGATTATCTATTTCTTCCTTTGATGAACATGATGGCTTTTCTTCAATTATTGGTTGTTCAACATATTTGAAATTTGGTTCCTTTGACTTAGACGATCCACAATGATTTTTGTTCCTATCATTACTTTCTGTGTCTGTTTTCACCTTCTTCACATTTAAAAAACTTAATAAATCACCCTGTCGTTTTGGCATTTTAGGAAACAGAATCTGAAAAATAATTTTACATTATGTAAGTAAAATTCATGATAACACTTAAGGGCTAATGTAAAATGTTATTAATGATTTCTTTATATAATTTTAAAAATGACAAATTTTAAACTAAAATAGCTTGCTTTGCAGTTTCTACCTATAACTTCAACGTAACTTGCTATTTCTTAAAAAACCCAGTATCAGTGTTTTTAAATTTGATAGCCAACAACAGTGTCACAAAAATCTATCAATAAATGTTTATTATCCAATTCAGCAAAGAAATTGCTCATATTTCTGAACGAGTGTAGTTCCAACATGAATGTTGGCATTTACATTTACATTTCATTTGCATCTTACTCAACTCAAGATGAAAGTGGAACAATGAAGACATATATCGGAACTTTATTCGTTTATCAATGATGACAGCAACTTCTTTGCTCAATCAATGAACAGTTTTTGAATACTAGAAGAATATTTCCTCAATTTATGGTATAGCACACAGTGTATAGTTAGAGGCACATCTAACTTTTTATTAACATTAAATTTTATTAACATTAAAATTTAAGTTTAATCTGTAATAACATTTTATCCATGACTTTCTTAAGTCTAGACAATCAAATAATAAATCAACTCGTAATGTATGTTTGCCATTACCATGGTGTAAATGCTCCCATTATACTCCCACCATGATACAGTATCTCTACCATACAGATATATGTAAATAACTTCAAGTGCATAGGTATTAGGAAGTGATGAGTTTTGAGTATTTATTTCCTTAAATGTTATGATAACTTATTTACTTGTAAATTTACATATTTTAGTTTTTAATAGTGGCTATGTTTAACAAACAACTTGCAAAATTCCTAAAAAACTAAAAATCAGTTCTCAGGAGCCAGTTTAAGCCACCTCCAGCACGCTATTACACTTAAATGATAGAACTGAAAAAACATAAATAAAATGTACTTGCATCACTATGATAGGTGCTAGGCTCTTCATTATCACCACAGACCAGATCAATGTATTCAATAACAGGTCGCGATGGTCCTTCCTAAAAAGGAATTGAGCAAGTTATTAAAACTATTCAAGCTAAACTTGCATTTACAATCAGTGTTGTTTTTGTTGGGATTGGCAAGGGTTCTTCTGAGGAGAGAAGTATTACAGGTGGCACACAATAATCAGAAACAAAAGAAACACCACAAAAGATTCAGAATATATGAATATGTAATGAGGATAAAAGAGATGGGGAGCTAAATCTATATAGAAAAATAAAGCCATGTGGGTTCCTTTGGGAATGGGAAAATAATACAGTAATAGTTTTAAAAAGATAAATATTATTGGACAATGTTTTTTAACTGGGATGGGTATCAACATCTCTTAGATATCTGAGCTCAAAATCATAAAGGTTTTAGATAGCTCTGCTTCATCCTCCACATCTGTATACAGCGAAACATCAAACTTTGAATCTTCTGGATCCCTTCTTTACATCCATATTACCTTCATCATAGACTAGGCTCTGAATACTGAGCTCCAAGGCCTAGATTTTACACTATAGGCAATGGAATGAAAAAATAATGTTGAGATCGAAACAACATTATCAGAGCTATGTTTCAAGATTAATCATATAGAGGAGTCTGGAGTGTAGAAGACAAGAAACAAGAAAGGCAAATGGTAATGTAGTACTGAAATACAGTGATAGCAAAGAGAACAATGAGGAAATACAGTTCTCTGTATACATATTATATTTCAATAAAATCTATATTAAGTGCTCTTTTTGCACCTCAAATCTGTATCACTTTTCTTTCAGCATATTGTGTTTAGTTTGAGGCTATGCATATGGTAGAACAGAGATGATGCATGTCACAATGCAAACTGAAGGCCAGAAAATAAAATTTATATGAAGACTTGAAGAATCCAGAATAAACCAAGAAGTAACATACTAATATTATTATCAAGCACAGAATAGTAACCAGCAGCACTTCATCTTTACTAGACAGTATTACAAAAAATGCAGAGAAATAAGCATTTCCTGGCAGTCAAGCATAGTTGTAGATTCTATCTATATTTCAAAATAGAATTAAAACTATCATTGTCTTGTATGTAACACCATTTTAAGGCAATGTTTTTACCAGGTTCCTTCTAGTATTGCAATTGCACTTGGAGAATATAATTCACTTCCCCATATGGAGCTGTCAAACCTTTGATCCTCTATTTGGAAACAGGGCAAAATGTAAGACGTTGTATCAAGCTGGATATACAGAACTCTGGATGCAAAGATGCAACAGATTTTTGTATATTTAAAATAAAATTTAGAGTATTTTTAAACCCCAGCTGAACACAAACATGTATTAGTCTAATCAGAATTTACAACATAATTCTAGATTCTTTACGGTCCTATGCAAACTTTGATACATTAATTTTTCCGCCTCAATTTTGTAGATTCCTTCTGTGTTTTTCCAAGAAAGACCCATACAGCATAAAAACAATGTATGTTACTCTTTAGTTACGGTTGCACAAAACACCATCCAGATCACACTATCCTGTTAATTCATGCCTTTATACCACAGTTCTGGAGGAACACAATTTTTTCTTCAAGAGTCATAGAATCCTGTTTCCAAATGTTTTTCAGTACAAAAACAGAAACCATAGCTCTTCAATTTGCCCAGCTACATCACTTACTCATCACCACAGTGGAGGCAAGCTCAGCATACATCTCTTGATACTCCCAAATTTATAAAGGTTCCAAGTGTCAAGAATAGAGTACCAGATGCACTATTAATGGGGAAGAATGACAAGAAAATAATCTTGTAAAGAATTTGTACACAAACCTACTAAAAAAAAACAGTAATGTGAACATCACAATGGCCATAATACTTGGAGAGAGGATTTTGTTTGATTTTAAAAACAAGTTATTGAGGTAGTCACCTTACATCTACACCAACAAAAAAATACCCAAACACTGATAGGCACTTAATTTTTTTTTAGTTTAATATCAAACCTCAACCAACTACAGCATAAATAGAGTGGTTTGGGCAGTAGTGTTCTCTAGCTAGTTGAGATACCACTTTTAGCAGACTCTTTCTAAAATTTAATATTTTTGGATAAAAATGATCTCAAAATATATCAAACTCCCCCCCTTTAGCTTTCCAAACCAATGATTCGTACAATGTGGTTCAGAGATCCATACACAACTGTGTTTGTTCCAAAATGAAGATTCCTAGGCCCTACCATGAAATTTGATCTAGCAGGTCTGGAGTGAAGCCCAGAAACGTGCACGTTTGCACATACTAATGCTTGAAATTTGCTTTGAATTGTGGTGTTGGCAAAGAACATTGAAACACCATGGACTGCCAAAAGAACAAACAAATCTATCTTGGAAGAAGTACAGCCAGAAAGCTCATTATAAGCGAGGATGGTGAGACTTTATCTCACATACTTTTGACATGTTATCAGGAGGGATCAGTCCCTGGAGAAGGACATCATGCTTGGTAAAGTCCAGGGTCAGCGAAAAAGAGGAAGACCCTCAACGGGATGGACTGACACATGGCTCCAACAATGGGCTCGATCATGACGACGATTCTGACAATGGCACAGGACGGGGCAATGTTTCATTCTGTTGTACATGGGGTTGTTATGAGTTGGAATCGACTTGATGCACCTAACAACAACGCTTGAAAACTACTCTCACAAAGGGAATAAACACAGAAAAATACAGCATGCTCCTGATGACCCAGGGATCCTCATTATGAACATCAAATGTACTATGCTGTAACATGATGATCTCAAAGATTAGTGAAGTCTTTAAGCTACTGCCCTCATGTTATGCCTTAGCAACACAGTGCTAAGCTTTTGAGTTCTTGCAACCTTTTTCCTACCTCCTTCATCATTAGCTGTCCCTTCTCCATAAGGGACACCTCCTTCTCCGTGTGACCTCTTTTAGAAAATATTCTTTTCCATTCCAAAAAGAGATCAGACTTTTGTCTAAATTAAGAGTAAAACAGGTCTAAACGAAGGTAGGAGAGGCGTGATTAAGTATACAACATGTACTTCAGGCCACGGTCTTTGTGTGCTGTTGCTCAGAAACCTCTGGTAAATTTCCTAATCCTCTGCCATGCTCCACGGTGTTAATAAACAAAAAACCAAACCCGTTGCCATCAAGTTAATACGTATTACTGAAAACCCATTGCCGTCCAGTCGATTCCGACTCATCGAGAGACCCTACAGGACAGACTAGAACTGTCTCATAGGGTTTCCGAGGAGCAGCTGCTGGAATCGAACTGCCGATCTTCATGGTTAGCAGACGAGCTCTTAACCCAGGAGGGTTTCTTAGACAGTCATAAATACTAGTTGAATGGTGAGTGAACGGGCGAGGGATAAGTACATAAAGGCTTACCATAGCTTTTTATTCCGGGGAAAAAACCGAGTATCACCGCTACTTACACTAACAAACTGAGTATCATCTTCATTTTCATCCGCTGTTGACTCTGATGCCTCAGGCTCAGCTGGAAGGACAGATTCTATTATCTATAAAAATAAGCCAAAACATGCTTATCTTTACAGCCACATACTTGCAGATCTTCCTGAAAGGTACACTTAAAACACACAGCTTTTGAGCAAACTAACTCAGCACAACTCCCGCAAATCCGACTCGATGGAGTTCGGTTATGCCACGGACTATGTGCAGACGTCGGAGCCGAACGCTGAAAACGCGTTACCATCCCCCATCCTCTCACACTTCCCACATCTACCCCATGAGGAATGCATGCTCACGACTTCAGAGCAGTTGTGTCTCAAAATGTCGCTCCCACTGGCAGAGCAGCGGCAACAAGGAACCCCCGAGCCCGTGCAGGGGGCCAGGCGGCCATTGTTGCTGTTGGCTCCTCGCTCAGACATGCACCAGGCCCGAAAGCCGCATCGCCCGGAGTCTGCAGCCGAGCACTAGGCCTCAGGCCGGGGAGAACACAAACCTTCCGAGGTTCGGCTCTGGGAATGCCAAGGCCGGACGCTGCACTACCCACCTCCGACCCTGGGTCTCCCATTTCTCCGACGGCCTAACTGACAGCACCGCCGCTCCTGCTGTCCCTACCAGCGCCGCCGCTGCTGTCCCTGCAGCCACCACCACCGCCGCCACGACTTCCCTTCCCGCCCAGCACAGCCTTGCGCTGCCGCGCCCCGCCCTCTGTGAGCGCCGACGTCGCCGACGCCGCAGGCGAAGACGCCAAAGCGCTCTAAAAGAAGCAGCCGCCCGCACCGGCCCCGTATTCCGGAGCTTCTTTCGCTCACTCCGGGCCTGGGAAGTTCAGATAGCCTCCCAGCCTACCGCTGGCGTCAGTGGAGAAGCGTGGAAAAGGATTCCGAGCTACAGCGCATGCGTCCCGCTAGGCTGTTACCCTAATAAAATCGAATAATAGCTGAACTCTTTTTCTTCTATATTTTTTACACCTTTTTATTTTTGTTTTTTAGAGCCAAACTCTGGTCTGTGTAATAGATCAATGATGTTAAAATGCTTTCGTGGTTTGATACAGATACAGTATTGCCTCACCAAAACAATGACCCATCTTTTTATTTTCAATATTACATCAGATTGTAAACAGATGAAATTTATGAAAACAAATTTTAACTGAGAAATTTCTTTTAAAGTATTTTTTTTCCTAGCCCCAACAGCTTTAGACCACCTGTGGTATGATAAATCTGTAGTCCAACAACATCAGCTTTATAAACTCTACCAAACAACAGAGGAACCATGAGGAATGGTAAGGGTAAATACAAATTTACAATAAGAGGCTTAATTCTACTTGCTGAAAATAAGCATTTACTTTAGAAAACTTGTACATTCCTTCTCCGTCTTTTTGAAAACTGTGTAAATCAAGGATGTTTCCTCAAGGTCCTGGACCCATCTCTCTTGAAATGTAATCATCAGGTAAATCCACTGCTACCAGTTTCCTGGAAGTAGATTAACACAGCTTCAAATGGTTCTGGGCTCCAAATTACAAACCTATCTCTGGCTAGAAAGGTACTAGAAAATTAGCAATTTTATCTTGAAAACATGAATGTAATGGGAGGTACCCACTTAGCTATATAATTTCTATCTTTGGGATCTCTTTAATGAATTGCCTGTGATGCATAGTATTCTGGTTTAATGCTTCATTCAATAATGACACTGTTTTCTTTCTCTTCTATCTTTGTGGAGGGGTTTTCTGGGTTGGGAGCAGATGTTGTTTTTAATTATTTTTTCCCAACAGCAGCTACCAAACTGTTGGGGGAGTTGTTTGCCTCTACACCTCCCATCCAGGCTGCCTAAGTAAAGGCCTTGGGCCCAGAATATTCTCTGATAATGAGGCTGGGAATTGGGTCACCTTCTCTCTCCCACTTCCTTCTCCTTATCAGAGAAGCCTTCCCCTTGTTCTGGGTACACAGTAACTTTCTCTGTCTTTGGCACATGCATGGGCACCATATGGCACCTGGCCAACCCCACTTCTTTATCTGTTCCCGTCGGGGAGGGAATGGATTCTTTCGTGCTATGGTACAAGAGGAGGAATGTGCCCGACTGTTAAGAGCTGGCTTTGAGGTGTGGACTGCAGGAGAGGCCGAACATTAGCGCCCTCATGTGGTCCACTAGTGGTTCACACCATTTGCTGAGTCATTCTTATGTAAGCCCCTGGCTTGCAGCTACTTTTGTCCACCACCACTATAAAACCTCTGCCCTCCCACTGTGGAGTGCCGATATGGTCCTGCAGCCAGTCCAAGGCTTGCCTCAATATGTAAATCTTCCTAATAAACTTTGTCACCACACTTGAGTTGCCCACCTCTTTCTTTGGTCTCTTGGCACCCTCCACTTTTGGATGCAAGTTTTACATTATTGGCCCATGCCTGAACAAGAACAAAGGAAAAGATAGTTATTATAAGATTTTAAGGAAGGGTAGAAATTTAAATGAAGCAGTGTTTTGATAGGTTCAAAGCAAAGCAGGGCTGTGTGTAAAGGGCTCAACATCAGGTTTGAACAGCAAAATGGACCTAGGCTCCTATTACCTTAGAAATTACATAGTTAGGATACATATGGAATGTTGTGCCCAGAAACTCCTTGTCTGTAGCCATTTGGATATTGAGGCTGATTCTCTAGTTCAAAGTAACTTAGATCCTCCCAAGTAATAGAGGGATATTTCATTCTTACTGTTATATTTTCAGTTTCTGATGGTCTATTATTTTAGAGATGAAATTTTCTCATGAGTAAGAAAGCAGTACTCATCCAAAGTAACCTTGACTCTTTACAAATGCAGAATGTCTTTGGGAGAAATACTGTTTCTTGTTAATTTTGCAGCTAGCTTTTATCTATTTTTGTTGAGCCTGATAAATAGCCTGGCAGATATTTACTTTCTCAGTCTAATGCCTTTTTTTGCCAGTCAAATACAAGTTTTCCATATATGTGTGAATCTATTTCTGAACTTTCTGTTATAGTCTATTGATGAATTTATTCATCTTGCCACCAATACCACATTATCTTGTAGCTTTAAAGTCTTGAAATCAGGTAGTGTTAGTCTTCCAATTTTGTCTTCTTTTTCAAGTTTTTTGGTTAATCTAGATCTTTTGCATTTACATATGAATTTTAGAGACATCTTGTCAATTTCTACAAAAAGAAATCCTGCTGGGATTTTGATTGAGATTTCATTGAATCTATAGATAATTTGGGGAGAACTAACAGCTTAATAAATTTGAGTCTTACACTCCATGAAAATGGTATATCTCTCCACTTACGTAAGTCTTTTTAAATTTCTCTCAGCAATGTTTTGTTTTCAGAGTACAGATATGGATGTTCTCACCAATTCAGGAATCCCCAAAGAGAGCCTACTCATTTCATTAGATTTTTCAGTAAATATTTCACATTTTTAATGATATTATAGATGGTATAATTTTTAAAATTTGCATTTCTGGTTTTCACTGTAACAAAACACCCTGCCCCATTATTTTTGGCAAAATAGGTTGACATAAAATCTACAGAACTAAAGACTTTTAAAAGTTGCTAAAAACAGTTATTGGGCAGAAAATGCAAGGAGAATATCAAGGTGTTTTCGTGAGTGGTAGATCTCAGCATCAGCAAATGTGTACTTCCTTAAAAGGAGGAATTCAACCTAGAAATATAAAATCTAAATCTCATTGTAATGGATTGAATTGTGTCCCCCAAAAATATGTGTCAACTTGGTTACACCATGATTTCCAGTATTGTGTGGTTGTCCTCCATTTCGTGCTTGATGTAATTTTCCTATGTGTTGTAAATCCTAATCTCTGCCTATGGTTAATGAGGCAAGATTAGATTATGTTAAAGAGGATTAGGGTGGGATGTAACACCATTACCTAGGTCACATCACTGATCCAGTGTAAAGGGAGTTTCCCTGGGGTGTGGCCTGCACCACCTTTTATCTCTTAAGAGATAAAAGGAAAGAGAAGGGAGCAGAGAGTGGGGGACCTCATACCACCAAAAAATCAGCACTAGGAGCAAAGCACGTCCTTTGGACCCGGGGTTCCTGCACAAAGAGGCTCCTGGACCAGGGGAAGATTGATGTCAGGGACCTTCCTCCAGAGGCAACAGAGAGAGGGCCTTCCTCTGGAGCTGGTGCCCTGAGTTCAGACTTCTAGCCTACTAGACTGTGAAACAATAAACTTCTGTTTGTTGAAGCCATCCACTTGTGGTATTTCTGTTATAGCAGCACTAGATGACTAAGACACCCATACATCTAACAGCCCTGGGTGAGAGCAGGGTTGAACCAAGCAGAGCCATAAAGTTGGGATACAGAGAGACAAGGCACAGAGAGTATCCAGAGGATACTTAGCAACAGATCCCAGAAAGGTTCACAAAAACACACTCCTTAAAGGTGAAAGTCTTATCTGGAATTGCAAATGCTCTGTCCTTTACATGCAGCTGCTGGTGAAGAGCCAGGGGAGTGCAGGACTGGTAACAGAAATCCTTCCAGATTCAGCTTGAGTCAGAGAACAGAGGAAACAAGGCTACACACACACAAACCCCCAGAGGAGCCATACTGGCCAGAATCAGTGGTCTCTATGATTGCAAAGAGAGAGCCTTTGAAAGGTGTGAAACCTGGAAGGGATCCCTTGCCCCTCCTGCCATCCAAGAACCCTCTTGCAAGCAGCTGTTACTGGAAAACCATGTCATTAAAAACTGAGTGTTCAAGAAAGGCTATGGCACAGTATCAATACAAAGATTTTATTAGAAAAAAATGTGAAAAAGAGTTGAAAAATTGACGAATGAAAAGCATGCACAAGAAAAATGTTGCCAGGAAATGAAAGTTTTGACCATACATCACAGAATAAAAATCTTAGTGAAACCATCACCTCCATACAGGAAAACCACAGACCACACAAGCGGGGACTTACGCACTAGTATGTTTTTTTCTTTGTGCTTTTGCTACACTTATATTAAACTTAGAAAGCCCTTCCCATTCAGAGAATATAAAAATATTGATTTTTTTTCTCATATAGTTTGATTTTTTTATGTTTTATTAATCTGGAATCCTAACATAGTCTGTAGTAGAACCATAACTTAATTTTTTTCCATTCACTAATCGTCTCACTATCATTTAGTGAATAAATCTTCCTTTCCCTACTTATTAAAAGCTTTACTTTAATCATATTCGATTCTTATATGTGTATGGATAGAAATATATGTATACATATACCTATACATGTATATCAGTTTCTTTCTGTGCAATTGTGACACTATAAACAGGGCAAGGTGGGCAAACCTCATCGTTATCACTAACTGGGTGGCAAGGATAAGCATGAATCCAATCCCCATCTAGAAATGGATCCAGACTTCACCTTCCCACATCTCCACTCCTTGTTGCCAGCCACTTCTGTGGCACTTCCTCTCTGACCCTAACCACCCAGAACTAAGTCAAACTTCATCCCTAGCCACCTGGGGCCAGGTCATCAGGTACCAGCTATAGGCTCAGGAGTCTGCACAACTCCCTGCACTTCAGACAACTGGCCTCTGTCTCTTTCTTTCTCTCTCTTTTGCTCTTGTTCTACCTCTCTCTCATCTCCTGGGACTAAATCTCAAGCTAGAAATAATATATCTTTCTCCATTGACTGTCTGTGTAGCCTTTCTCTGAATAAGCCACTCCAAACTAAGTCAGAGTCTCATTGTCTCTGTGAGTTTATTAACTCTCTATAACAGCTCACGAAATTCGCAGAGACTATTACCTATACTTACATTTATTTTTTTGTTATAGCCAGAAAGAATACAATCAAAGAGATGCATCAAGCAAGGTCTGGAAGAGATCCTAGCAGTACAAATCTCCCATTGACCCCAGGGACATGCTGCATCCTCTCCTATGCATGGATGTTCTCACCATTCCAGGAAACCCCAAAGAGAAGGCACCATTGTCCAGGGTCCCTTATAAGTCATTGGAACCTCAATGTATATGCATGACTAGAGCCTCAATATATATGTATGAAACAATGAATATGTATGACTGATTCCATCATACCTCCTTCCCTTTCTGAGGTTTACTGTCAGGGTGGGGCCTGTGTGAGCCCTAGTCATTTATACTTGTGTAAGTGTTGCCTGGCTATTTTATAAAACAAAAGCCCCTTGATGGCTGGAGAATTCCAAGGGCTATTTTCAGAAACCAGAGACAAAACGCCAAATCAGTTCTTTGTCTCACAGCACTCTTCAATTTCATTAGTTTTTTTATTTAATAACTCATTTAGAGCCAATATATGGAGCTGAATCCAAAAAATAAGTATCATCTATTATCAATAAAAATTTCAACATATAATCTCAAAATAGGTTAAGTGGGGACCATAGTAGTTCCTGATGAACAATATAGTTATTATGTCTTTCATTTTAGTAAAATACACATAAAATTTACCATTTTAACCATTTTAATGTGTACAATTCAGTGGCGTTAAGTACATTCCTAATGTTGTGCAATCATCACAGCTATCTAGTTCTAACACTTTTTCATCATCCCAAATGGAAACTCCATATCCATGAAGCATTTTCTCCACATTCCCTATCCCTGGCAACCACTAATCTGCTTCTGTCTCCATGGATTTACATATTCTGAATATTTTATATAAGTGGAATCATACAATATGTGACCTATTGTATCTGATTTCTTTTACTTAGTATAATGTTTTCAAGGATCATCCACGGAATGGCATATATGAGTACTTCATTCCTCTTTATGACTGAATAATATTCCATTCCAACTTTGCATTCCAATCACCAGTAATTATCAGTGCATCTTGATTGCACATTTGATCAATTTCAGACTGCAAAAGTCGGTAAAAATCTTCAGTTTCTTCATCTTTAGCATTAGTGGTTGGTGCATAAATTTGAATAATAGTCATATTAACTGATCTTCCTAGTAGGTGTATGGATATTATCCTATCACCAACAGTGTTGTACTTCAGGATAGATTTTTTTTTTTTTTTGTACTTTAGATGAAGGTTTACAGAACAAATAGTTTCTCATTAAACAGTTAGTAAACATATTGTTTTGACAATGGTTAACAACCCCATGACATGTCAACACTCTCCCTTCTTGACCTTGGGTTCCCTATTACCAGATTTCCTGTCCCCTCCTGCCTTGTATTCCTTGTCCCTGGACTGTTGTGCCCCATTAGTGTCATTTTGTTTTATGGGACTGTCTAATCTTTGGCTGAGTGGTGAACCTTGGAAGTGACTTCATTACTGAGCCAAAAGAGTGTCCAGGGTCCATACTCTTGGGGTTTCTCCAGTCTCTCTCAGACCAGTAAGTCTGGTCTTTTTTTGTGAGTTAGAATTTTGTTCTGCATTTTTCTCCAGCTCTGTCCGAGACCCCCTGTTGTGATCCCCATCAGAGCAGTCAGTGGTGGTAGCCAGGCACCATCTAGTTGTACTGGACTCAGTCTGGTGGAGACCTCAGGATAGATCTTGCAGTTTTCTTTTTGACAATGAACGTGATGCTGTTCCTATTCAATTTGTCATTCCCGACATAGTAGACCATATGATTGTCTGATTTAAAATGGCTGATACAGTCCATTTTAGCTCACTAATGCCTAGGATATCGATCTTCAAGTGTCCTATTTCATTTTAGACAACTTACAATTTTCCTAGATTCTTATATCGTACATTCCACGTTCCGATTATTAATGGATGTTTGTAGCTGTTTGTTCTCATTTTGAGTTGTGCTACATCAACAAATGCAATCAAGATGCATTGAAAATTACTGGTGATTGGAATGTGAAAGTTGAAAACAAAGAAGAAAGATCAGTAGTTGGAAAATATAGCCTTGGTGATAGAAATGACACCAGAGATCTCATGATAGAATTTTGCAAAACCAATGACCTATGCATTGGAAATACCTTTTCAACAACATAAATGGCGACTATACATGTGGACATCACCAGATGGAATTCACAGGAATCAAATCGACTACATTTGTGAAAAGAGATGACGGAGAAGCTCAATATCATCAGTCAGAACTTTGCCAGGGGCCTACTGTGGAACAGACCATCAATTGCTTATATACAAGTTCAAGTTGAAGCTGAAGAAAATTAAAACAAGTCCATGAGAGCCAAAGTATGACCTTGAGTGTATCCCACCTGAATTTAGAGACCATCTCAAGAATAGATTTGACACATTGAAAACTAATGACTGAAGACCAGATAAATTGTGCGATGACATCAAGGACATCATAAATGAATAAAGCAAAAGGTAATTAAAAAGACAGGAAAAAAGAAAAGATGAAAATAGATGTCAGAAGAGACTCTGAAACTTGCTCTTGAATGTAGAGTAGCTAAAGCAAATGGAAGAAATGATGAAGTAAAAGAGCTGAACAGAAAATTTCAAAGGGTAGCTTGAGAAAAAGTAAAGCATTATAACAAAATATGCAAAGACCTGGAGTTAGAAAACCAAAAGGGAAGAACATTTTTGGAATTTCTCAAGCTGAAAGAATTGAAGAAAACATTCAAACCTCGAGTTGCCATATTAAAGGATTCCATGGGCAAAACATTGAACGATGCAGGAAGGATCAAAAGAAGATGGAAGGGATACACAGAGTCAATGTACAAAAAAAAATTGGTCGTTCAATTTCAGGAGATACCATATGACCAAGAACCTATGGTACTGAAGGAAGAAGTCCAAGCTGCACTGAAGGCATTGGCAAAAAACAAGGCTGCAGGAATTGATGGAATACCAATTGAAATGTATCAACAAACAGATGCAGCTCTGAAAAGTGCTCACTCATCTATGCCAAGAAATGTGGAAGACAGCTACCTGGCCAACTAACTGGAAGAGATCAATATTTGTGCCAATTCAAAAGAAAGATGATCCAACAGAATGTGGAAATTATCGAACAATATCATTAATATCACATGCAAGTAAAATTTTGCTAAAGATCATTCAAAAATGATTGCAGCAGTATACCAACAGGGAACTGCCAAAAATTCAAACCAGATTCAGAAGAGGACATGGAATAAGGGATATCATTGCTGATGTCAGATGGATCCTGGCTGAAAGCAGACAATACCAGAAAGATGTTTACCTGTGTTTTATTGACTATGCAAAGGCATTGGACTTAGTGGGTCATAACAAATTACCGATAACACGGCAAAGAATGGGAATTCCGGAACACTTAAGTGTGCTCATGCAGAACCTGTACATAGACCAAGAGAACAAGGGGATACTGAGTGGTTTAAAATCAGGAAAGCTGTGCATCAGGGTTGTATCCTTTCACCATACTTATTCAATCTGTATGCTGCGCAGATAGTCCGAGAAGTTGGACTATATGAAGAAGAACTCGACATCCAGGTTGGAGGCTCATTAACAACTTACGTTACTCAGACGACACAACCTTGCTTGCTGAAAGTGAAGAGGGCTTGAAGCACTTACTGATGAAGGTCAAAGACTACAGCATTCAGTATGAATTACACCTCAACATAAAGAAAACAAAAATTCTCACAAATGGACCAACAGGCAACATCATGATAAGCGGAAAAAAGATTGAAGTTGTCAAGGATTTCATTTTACTTGGATCCACAATCAATACCCATGGAAGCAGCAGTCAAGAAATCAAACGTTGTATTGCATCGGGCAAATCTGCTACAAAAGACTTCTTTAAAGTGTCAAAAAGCAAAGATGTCACTTTGAGGACTAAGGTGCACCTGACCCAAGCCATGGTGTTTTCAGTAGCCTCATATGCATGCAAAAGCTGGACAATGAGTAAGGAAGATGGAAGAATAGATGCCTTTGAATTATGGGGTTGATGAAGAATATTAAATATACCATGGACTGCCAGAAGAATGAACAAATCTGTCTTGGAAGAAGTACAGCCAGAATGCTCCTTAGAAGGGAGGGTGGCAAGACTTTGTCTCACGTACTTTGGACATGTTATCAGAAGGGACCAGTCCCTGGAGAGGGACATCATGCTTGATGTCATGGATTGAATTGTGTCCCCCCAAAATATGTGTCAACTTGGTTAGGCCATGATTCCCAGTATTGTGTAGTCGTCCTCCACTTTGTGATCATAATTTTATGTTAAAGAGGATTAGGGTGGGGTTGTAACACCCTTATCCAGGTCACATCCCTAATGCAATGTAAAAGGAGTTTCCCTGAGATGTGGCCTGCATCACCTTTTATCTCTCAAGAGATAAAAAGGAAAGGAAAGTGGTGGGGAGGACCTCATACCACCAAGAAAGCAGTGCAGGGAGCTGAGCACCTCCTTTGAACCCGGAGTCCCTGCGCAAAGAAACTCCTAGTCTGGGGGAACATTGATGAGAAGGCTGATAGAGACAGAAAGCTTTCCTAGGTTAAGCTATTCTTAGGCATTTTAATTTTTTTTTGATGATGTTATTACAAATGGAATTATTTTACATTTTCAGATTGGTCATTATTAGTGTACAGAAATACAACCAATTTTTACATGTTGATCTTGTATCCTGCTATTTTGCTGAATTAATTTATTAGCTCTAACAGTTTTTATGTGAGTTCTTTAGGATTTTTCTACATATAAGAGCATGTCATCTATGCATAGAGATAGTTTTAATTCTTCCTTTCCAATTTGAAATTCTTTTATTTCTTTGTCTTGTCTGATTGCTCTGGTTAGAACTTTCAGTATAATATTGATTGGAAGTGACAAAAGCAGGATTCCTTATCTTGTTCCTGATCTTAGGGGGAAAATTTTCAGTCTTTTACCACTAAGTATGATGTTAGCTGTGGATTTTTCATGAATCCACTTTATTATGTTGAGGATGATCCTTTCTGTTCCTGGTTTATTAAGTGTTTTGTTTTTTTAATATCATAAAACAGTTGTTGGATTTTGTCAAATGCTTTTTTCTCATGAACTGAGATAATCATGTGGATTTGTTTGCTTCATTCTGTTACTGTAGTGTAGTATATTGATTGCTTTTCATATGGTGAACTATGCTTGAATTCCTGGGATAAGTCCCACTTGGTCATGCTGCTGGATTCAGTTTGCTAGTATTTTGTTGAGGATTTTTGCATTTATATTCATAAGGAATATTGGTCTGTAGTTTTCATTTGATGTTTTGGTCTTGCATTGGTATCAGAGTAATGCTGGCCTCATAGAATGAGTTATGAACTGTTCGAACCTCTTCTATTTGTTGGAAGAACTTGAGAAGGATTGGTGCTAATTATTATTTAAATGTTTGGTAAAATTCACCAGTGTAGCCGTATGGTCCCACACTTTTCTTTGTTGGGAACTTTTGGATTACTGAATCAATCTTGTCACTTGTTGTAGGTCTATTCAGATTATCTATTTCTTCTTGAGTCAATTTTTGTACTATGTGTGTTTCTAGGAATTTGTCCATTTCATCTAGAATGTCTAAGTTGTTGGAGTAAAATAGTTCATAGTATTCTGTTATAATATTTTATTTCTATAAGGTTGGTAGTAATGTCTCCACTGTCATTTTTGATTTTGATAATTTGAATCTTCTTTTTTTTCTTTGTCTATCTAGCTAAAGATTTGTCAATGTTGTTATTCTTTTCAAAGAACCAACTTCTGGTTTTGTTGGTTTCCCCTATTGTTTCTCTATTCTTTATTTAGTTTATCTCTGCTGTAATCTTTATTATTTCCTTCCTTCTGTTACCTTTGGGTTTAGTTTGCTCTTCTTTTTCTATTTCCTTAAGGTAGAAGAAGTTTAGGTTATTGATTTGAGATCTTTCTTCTTTTTAAATTTAGATGTTTACAGCTTAAATTTCCCTCTGAGTTCCCTCTGAGAACAGCTTTCTCTGCGTACCATGAGTTTTGGTATGTTGTGTTTTTGTTTTCATTTGTCTGAGAATATTTTCTAATTTTCCTAGTTATTTCTGTTTTGATCCATTGGTTCCTTAAGCATGCGTTGTTTTATTTGCACATATTTATAAATTTCCAGAATTCTTTCTGTCATTGATATTTATCTTCTTTTGATAGTGCTTTAAGTGGAAGTTTACAGCTCAAGTTAGTTTCTCATACAAAAATTTATACACAAATTATTATTTGACACTAGTTGCTCTCTCTATAATGTGACAGCACCCTCCTCCTTTCCACCCTGGATTTTCCATGTCCGTTCAACCAGCTCCTGTCCCTTTCTGCCTTCTTATCTTGCCTCCGGCAGGAGCTGCCCATTTGGTCTCATGAACTTCTTGAACTAAGAAGGACACTCCTTAATGAGTATCATTTTATGTCTTATAGTCCAGTCTAATCTTAGTCTGAAGAGTTGGCTTCGAGAATGGTTTTAATTCTGGATTAACAGAGAATATGAGGGCCATGTCATCCTGGGTTCCTCCAGTCTGATGGAGTCTCTGGTTTGTATGGCCCTTTTGACTCTTGGACTAACATTTTCCTTGTGTCTTGGGTGTTCTTCATTCTCCTTTGCTCCAGGTGGGTTAGGACCAATTGATGCTTCTTAGATAGCCGCTCACTAGCTTTTAAGACCCCAGATGCCACTCACCAAAGTGGGATGCAGAACGTTTTCTTAAGAAACTTTGTTATGCCAATTTACCTAGATGTCCCCTGAAACCATGGTCCCCAGACACCTGCCTGTGCTACTCTGTCCCTCGAAGTGTTTGATTGTATTCAGGAAACTTCTTAGCTTTGGTTTAGTCCAGTTGTGCTGACTTCCCCTGTAGTGTGTGTTGTCCTTCCCTTCACCTGAGATAATTCTTGTCTACTTTCTAGTTAGTGAATACCCCACTCCCTCCTTCTTCACCCTCGTAACCGTCAAAGATTGTTTTCTTCTGTATTTAAACCTTTTCTTGAGTTCTTATAGCAGTGATTTCATAAAATATTTGTCCCTTTGCGACTGACTAAATTCATTCAGCATAATACCTTCCAGATTCCTCCACATTGTAAGATGTTTCACAGATTCATTGTTCTTTATCGTTGTGTGGTATTCTATGGTGTGAATATACCATAATTTGTTTATCCATTCATCTGCTGATAGGCACCTAGGTTGTTTCCATCTTTTTGCTATTGTGAAGAGTGCTTCAATTAACATGAGTGTGCATATATCTATTTGTGTGATGGCTCTTGTTTCTCTAGGATATATTCCAAGGAGCAGGATTGCCGGATCATATGGTACCTCTATTTCTAGCTTTTTAAGGAAGTGCCAAATAGATTTCCAAAGTGGTTGTACCATTTTACATTCCCACCAGCAGAGTATACATATTCCAGTCTCTCCACAACCTCTCCAGCATTTATGATTTTGTGTTTTTTTGATTAATGCTAGCCTTGCTGGGGTGAGATGATATCTCATTGTAATTTTGATTTGTGTTTTTCTAATGGCTAATGATCGTGAGCATTTCCTCATGTATCTGTTAGTCGCCTGAATGTCTTCTTTGGTGAAGTGTCTGTTCATATCCTTTACCCATTTTTTAATTGGGTTATTTGTCTTTTTCGTGTTGAGGTTTTGCAGTATCTTGTAGATTTTAGCAATTAGACCCTGATAAGATATGTCGTAGGCAAAAATTTTTTCCCAGTCTGTAGGTTGTCTTTTCACTCTTTTGGTGAAGTCTTTTGATGAGCGTAAGTGTTTGGTTTTTAGGAACTCCCAGTTATCTAGTTTCTCTTCTGGTGTTTGTGCATTAGTAATGTTTTGTATTCTGTTTATGCCATGTATTAGGGCTCCTAGTGTTGTCCCTATTTTTTCTTCCATGACCTATATCATTTTAGATTTTGTATTTTATTATGTGATCCATTAGGAGTTAGTTTTTGTGCATGGTGTGAGGTATGGGTCTTGTTTCATTTTTTTGCAGATGGATATCCAGTTATGCCAGCACCATTTGTTAAAGAGACTGTCTTTTCCCCCATTTAATGAACTTTGGGTCTTTGTCAAATATCAGCTGCTCATAGGTGGATGGATTTACGTCTGGATTCTTGATTCTGTTGCATTGGTCTATGTATCTATTGTTGTACCAGTAGCAGGCTGTTTTGACTACCATGGCCACATAATAGGTTCTAAAATCACATAGTGTGAGGCTTCCCACTTTGGTCTTCTTCTTCAGTAATGTTTTACTTATGTGGGGTCTCTTCCCTTTCCATATGAAATTGGTGATTTGTTTCTCCATCTCATTAAAAAAAGCCAGTGGAATTTGGATCCAGATTGCATTGTATGTGTAGATTGCTTTGGCTAGAATTGACATTTTCACTATGTTGAGTCTTCCTATCCATGAGCAAGGTATGTTTTTCTACTTATGCAGGTCTCTTTTGATTTCTTGCAGTAGTGTCTTGTAGTTTTTTTTGTATAGGTCTTTTACGTCTCTGGTTAGATTTATTCCTAAGTATTTTATCTTCTTGGGGGCTATTGTAAATGGTATAGATTTGGTGATTTCCTCTTGGAAGTTCTCTTTGTTGGTGTAGAGGAATCCAACTTATTTTTGTATGTTTATCTTGTAACCTGATACTTTGCTGAAATCTTCTATTAGTTCCAGTAGTTTTCCTGAGGATTCTTTGCGGTTTTCTGTGTATAAGATTATATCATCTGTAAACAGAGATACTTTGACTTCTTCCTTACCAATTTGGATGCCCTTTATTTCTTTTCCTAGCCTAGTACCTCCAGCACTATGTTGAATGAGAGTGGTGATAAAGGGCATCCTTGTCTGGTTCCTGTTCTCAACGGGAATGCTTTCAAACTGTCTCCATTTAGGATGATGTTGGCTGTTGGCTTTGTATAAATGCCCTTAATTATTTTGAGGAATTTCCCTTCTATTGCTATTTTGCTGAGAGTTTTTAATCATGAATGGGTGTTGGACTTTATCAAATGCCTTTTCTGCATCCATTGGTAAGATCATGTGGTTCTTGTCTTTTATTTATGTGATGGATGACATTGATTGTTTTTCTAATATTGAACCATCCCTGCATACCTGGTATGAATACCACTTGGTCATAGTGAATTATTTTTTTGATATATTGTTGAATTCTATTGGCTAGAATTCTGTTGAGGATTTTTGTGCCTATGTTCATGAGGGATATTGGTCTGTAATTTTCTTTTTTGTGGTGTCTTTACCTGGTTTTGGTATCAGGGTTATGCCGGCTTCATAGAATGAGTTTGGGAGTATTCCAACTTTTTCTATGCTCTGAAATACCTTTAGTAGTAATGGTGTTAACTCTTCTCTGAAAGTTTGTAGAATTCTCCAGTAAAGCCATCTGGGCCAGGGATTTTTTTGTTGTTGTTGGGAGTTTTTAAATTACCTTTTCAATCTCTTCTTTTATTTAGTTTATTTAGTTGTTCTACCTCTGTTTGTGTTAGTTTAGGTAGGTAGTGAATTTCTAGAAATTTGTCCATTTCCTCTAGGTTTTCAGACTTGTTAGAATACAGTTTTTCATAGTATTCTGTTGCGATCCTTTTAATTTCAGTTGAGTCTGTTGTGATATCACCCATCTCATTTCTTATTCGAGTTATTTGCTTCCTCTCCTATTTTTCTTTTGTCAGTTTGGCCAATGGTTTTTTGATTTTGTTGATCTTTTCAAAGAACCAGCTTTTGGTATTGTTGACTCTTTTGTTTTTCTATTTTCTATTTCATTTAATTCTGCTCTAATTTTTATTATTTGCTTTCTTCTGGAGCCTGAGGGCTTCTTGTGCTGCTCTCTTTCTATTTGTTCAAGTTGTAGTGTCAATGTTTTGATTTTGGCGCTTTCTTCTTTTTGGATGTGTGCATTTATTGCTATAAATTGACCTCTGAGCACTGCTTTTGCTGTGTCCCAAAGTTTCTGGTAGGATATGTTTTCATTCTCATTTGATTCTGTGAATGTCTTTATTCCATCCTTAATTTTTTCTATAACCCAGTAGTTTTTGAGCAAGGTGTTGTTCAGTTTCCATGTATTTGATTTTTTTCCCTTGTTTTTTCTGTTACTGATTTCTACTTTTATGGCTTTATGGTCAGAAAAGTTGCTTTGTAATATTTTGATGCTTTGAAGACTGTTAAGGCTTGCTTTATGGCTTAATATGTGGTCTATTCTGGAGAATGTTCCATGTGCATTGGAAAAGAAAGTATACTACTCTGCTGTTGGGTGGAGTGTCTGTATACGTCTGTGAGATCAAGTTGGTTGATTGTGGCATTTAGATCATCCATATCTTTATTAAGCTTCTTTCTGGATGTTCTGTCCTTTACCGAAAGTGGTGTGTTGAAGTCTCCTACTATTATTGTGGAGCTGTCTATTTCTCTTTTCACTGCTGTTAGAGTTTAAGTATTTCAGATCCCTGTCATTGGGTGCATAAATATTTATCATGGTTATGTCCTCCTGAGGTATTGAGCCTTTAACCATTATATAGTGTACTTCCCTTTCCTTTGTGGTGGATTTTAAAGTCTATTTTGTCTTACATTAATATTGCCACTTTTGCTCTTTTTTGAGTGTTGTTTGCTTGATATATTTTTTCCATCTTTGAGTTTTAGTTTGTTTGTGTCTTTAAATCTAAGGGATGTCTCTTGTAGGCAGCATACAGACGGATCGTGTTTTTGATCCATTCTACCACTCTCTGTCTCTTTATTGGTGCATGTAGTCCATTTACATTCAGTGTAATTATTGATAGGTATAAGTTTATTGCTATCATTTTGATGTATTTTTGTGTGTGTTGTTGACACTTCCCTTGTTCAACTTAATTTTCTGTGCTGTTTTTCTTTATGTAGTTTCTTTTCATTGTTGTTGATTTTGTATTTGCTGAGTCTTTATGTTTTTCTTGTTTTTTATTTTGATGTGTAGGATTGTTAGTTTCCTTTGTGGTTACCTTAATATTTACCCCTATTTTTTTAAGTTTAAACCAATCTTTTATTTCTTGATATTGCCTTGACTTCCTCTTCATATGAAAGATCTATGACTACATTATTTAGTCCCTCCTTTTTGTTTTAATGTTGTCATCTTTTACATATTGACATCTCTGTTTCCGTGTTTTCAGTGTTTTAACTTTGATTTATTTGTGACCTCCCTATCTGGGTTGATATTTGGTTACTCTGTCCTGTATCCTAGTCTTGGGTTGTTATCTGATGTTATTGATTTTTTAACTGGAGTACTCCCTTTAACATTTCTTGTAATTTTGGTTTGGTTTTTACAAATTTCTTAAACTTCTGTTTATCTGGAAATGCCCTAATTTCTCCATCATATTTGAGAGACAGTTTTGCTGTATATATAATTCTTTGCTGGCAGTTTTTTTCCTTCAAGGCTTGATGTATGTCATCCCATTGCCTTCCTGCCTGCATGGTTTGTGCTGAGTAGTCACAGCTTATTCTTATTGACTCTCCTTTGTAGATGACTTTTCGTTTATGCCTAGATACTCTTAAAATTCTCTCTTTATCTTTGGTTTTGACAAGTTTGATTATAGTATGTCTTGGTGACTTTCTTTTGGGATCTACCTTATGTGGGGATCAATGAACTTCTTGGATAGATATCTTCTCCTCTTTCATGGTATCAGGGAAGTTTTCTGCCAACAAGTCTTCAACAATTCTCTCTGTATTTTCTGTTATCCCCTCCTGTTCTGGTACTCCAATCACTCGTAGGTTATTCCTCTTGATAGAGTCCCACATAATTCTTAGGGTTCTTTATTTTTTAAAATTCTTTTATCTGATTTTTCCTCAAATAAGTTGGTATAAAGTGCTGTATCTTCAATCTCACTAATTCTGACTTCCATTTCCTAAGTTCTGCTACAGTGACTTTCTACTGAGTTGTGTAAATCTGAAATTTCATTGTTAATCTTTTGGATTCTGTTTGCTGTCTTTCTATGGATTCTTGTAGCCTGTTGAATTTGTCACTATGCTCTTCTATAATCTTCTTAAGTTTCTCTATTCCTTTGTCTGTGTTTTCCTTGGAATGTTCTGAGTTTTGCATGATCTGCTTCTTGATCTCTTGAAGAGCTCTGTATATTAATCTTTTGAATTCTACATCTGGTAATTCTAAGAAGTTCTTTTCCTCCAGAAAATTTCTTGATTCTTTGTTTTGGGAGCTTGCTGAAGCCATCATGGTCTGCCTCTTTACGTGATTTGATATTGACTGCTGTTTCTGAGCCATCTATAAGTTATTATATTTATTTATTTTATGTTTGCTTACTGTGTCCTTGCTTCTGTTTTGATATGCCCAAATAGACTGCTCATGTGAGCTAGTTTGATTATTGGCAACTTTGAAGCTCTTACGTCTTGTCATGAGACAAAGTGGTTAGAGCTGTTACTAGGTATGTGAGCCCAGGAGTCTGTTTACTTTTCTTTTATGGATTCAGCTCAGGTGTCCAGGTCGTCAGTCACCAAGTGTGTGGTGCAGGCTCTCACCTACAGTCCTGGACGGGCAGGGGGGATTGGAGTAGCCACATGTATCTGGCTGCAGGAGGGGGTCATGTGCTGAGCAAGGCAAGGGGTGGACTGCTGCCCCTGAGCATCTGGGAGGAAAGCATGTCCCTCTTCCCTAGAGTGCGTAGGTGGGTGTGTTTTGCAGCCAGACTATGGGCACCCATTGCTGTTGGCTGTAAGTACTGGGAGGCACCACTTATTCTTGAATCCCTGTCGCAGGTGCCTAGGTGGTGTGGTTGGAGCCACCAGTCCTCAGACCCCTGATATGGGTAGGTGAGGACTCTGCTTAATGAGCAGAGCAGTGTCAAATGTCATGAATCTGCCACTCCACCTTACAGCTGATACAGCTGAAAATAGGCTTCAGATATATACCTTGTTGTACTGTGCTAACGAGGGCCTGCACTGTTGAAATGGGCCCACACAGGTCTATGCAGGGGTGAAGGACATTTAAAGTCTGTGGACCCCTTATGCCTGTGCCTAGGCAAAGGGGCTGTGCATGCCCTGAACTCTTGACTCTGGGGAAATTGCAGATTATTTATTCCTGTTTGTTAATTTGTTCCCTCTCCAAAGTCGGGAAAATGGCTCAGGGCATGTGATGGGTCTACCTCTGGCCCAGGGGATGCAGCAATCACTGAAGCCGGCCTGGGACCTGGTGCAGAGCGGGGAGGTGGTAGGTAAATGGGAGGGAGTTTCTTCCCAAAGGGGGTGTTTTTTGATCTGTGTGGTATGTTAGACAAATCTTTTGCTGATTGAGCACCAATTTTCACTGGTTCTGGAGGCTTGAGTAGACTCTCCACTGCTCGGTCTCTTTTGATGTGGAAAACATGTCCTGAGTGCTATTGCTTGCCTCACCGCGCACGTCAGCTGATCCAGCCTGCAGTGTGCTGGTTCCTGTCAGGTCAGGTCTGCCAACTCCTTGCTGCTTCTGAACAATCTCTCCCTCCTCCTGCCACTCATTCTGACTCCTCAACTTTGTCTTTGATGTTCAGGGCTCCTACATTGTCATATATAATCGATTCACTTGTGTTTTTTGGTCTTTGTTGTAAGAGGGACCACAGGAAGCATCTGACTACTCTGCCATCTTAGCTCTACCTCCTGATATCTAGTTTTATTGCATTGTTGTTTGAGAAGATACTTTGTTTGATTTCAATCTTTTAAATTTATTGAGACTTATTTTGCGACCTAATAAATGGTGTATTCTAGAGACTCTTCCATGTGGACGTAAGAAGACTGTATACTTTGTTGTTGTTGGGTCGAGTGCTCTATATACGTCTGTTAGCTCTAACTGGATTATAGTGTTGTTCAAGTCCTATGTTTCCTTCTTGGTCTTCTGTCTAGTTGTTCTACCTATTATTGAAAGTGGGTTATTGAATTCTCCAATTATTATTATGGAACTATTTCTTCCTTTAATTCTGTCAATTTTTTCTTTATATATTTGGGGCTCTGTTGTTAGATGTGTATATAATTGTTATATCTCATTGATGTATTGATCTTTTTATCAATACATAATATTCTTTGTTCTAACAATTTTTTATTTAAAATGTGTTTGGTTTTATATTAGTGTAGTTTCTCAGCTCTCTTTTGATTTACTGTTTACATGCAATGTCTCTTTCTATTCTTTTACTTTCTACTTCTTTGTGTCTTGGATCCAAAGTTAGTGTCTTGTATGTAGATAGCATATAGTTGGATTTTTTAAATGCATTCTCTGCCTTTTAATTGGAGAGTTTAATCCAATTACATTTAATCTACTGACAAGGAAGGGCTTACTTCTGCCATTTTGATTTTTTTTCCTGTATGTCATATCTTTTTTCCCCCAGTTCCTCCATTACTGCATTCTTTTGTGTGTGTGCGTGTGTTTTTTTTTAATATTATTTTCATTGCTTTGTCATTTCCCTTTTGGTATATCTTTTATTTTCTTAGTGGTTACTTAAACAGCTTAAACTCATAACAGTCTAAAGACCAGACAGGTTAAAGCTTATGGCCATCTCTGGTCTTTTCCAAGTATGAGTCCTGCCCTGGACATATGTGTGGCCCTCTAGATTCTCTGATGTAGAAGAAGAGGAAGGTTTTCAAATTCTCTAGTCCCCCCAAAAGTTCATGCCCCAGCTTTTCCTCTTAGGCTTTTGGCATATCTTTATTTTGCCCCAACTGTTACTTTTTTCCAGGTGGCAGCAGCTTGTTCATTTATCTTTCAATGTTTTGAAGCAACATTCTCTGAGTAGCTTGCTCCTGGCAGAATTTCCTGCTAGAATTCTGAGCTAGGCAAAACAAAGGGAAGGCCCTTGCATTGGTCCTTCTGGAAACCACAATCAGGTCAAATAGACAAACACAATTCCTTGGTCCACTCTGCTTCCTCTGAAACCAGGTACCTCACACTGGGAGCATGGGCTGTCTTCTTCAAGAGAGATGGGTGGGGCAAGGCTAATTTAAAATGCCACAAAACTCTCCTTAGTGTTTCTGTGGCCTTTCTCCTTGTTCAGCATTTGCTTGGTTGCTCTAAATCTTTGATTATTTTCCAGAGTTTTGGTAAGGTTGATTCTGACAATTTTTGTCAGGCGTTTCAGTATTTCTGGGAAGGGATGGACCCTGGAGCTTCCTACTCTGCCATTTTTGCTGATGTCACTCCGATAGTTATTTTTTGCAAAGGCAATTTATTTACATTTAGTAGGCATAACTTTATCTCACAGAGACCCTAAAGGCCAGAGTAGGACTCCCCCATAGGGTTTCCAAGGCTGTAATCTTTACCAAAGTAGACTGCCCCATCTTCTTCCTGCACAGCAACTGGTGGGTTTGAACCGCCAACCTTTTGGTTAGCAGCTGAGTGCTTTAACCACGATACCACCAGACCTCCTTTCAATCGACTAGATGGCAGTGGGTTTGGTTTTTTGGTTTAGGCATAACTTATATTAGTTGTTTCTAAAAGGAAATTAGTTGTTTCTAAAAGGAAATACCATACATCTTAATCTCATTATACTTTTTCTGATAAAAATATTAAATCTATTTACCTTCCTGTATATTGTCCTATACAGTATGACTTTTTACAAGATAAACAAGGCAGAGCTATACAGTCAAATTATAATAGTAATGCCTCAATGTGTTGGTAAAGAAGCCATTAACTTAGAAAAGATTTTTTTCCCCTGAATTTTACACATTAATAAAAACAAAACAAAACCAAAAAAGCAAACCTTTTATGTTTTGATGCAGTTTATTTATATTTAAGTAAAAGTAGCAAATGTTACATAAGTCATTTCCTTAAGAATATTTACTTTGTGCAACCACATAGTTATGATCAAACCACATTTATGGAATGTTCCCTGGATCCACAATACTGAACTTTGTAATTATTGTATACCTCCATTTTTCTAAGTTTTAAACAAAACCTTTGTACACTGAAGAAGTATGGCTTGGCATTGCAGAGTGGCCATATGTGACAACCTGGCTTCAAGTGAAAAACCTCTTGACGAAGAATGTTTTATCTTTTGTTGATTATAAAATGGTATTTTTCTTTTTATGTGATTATCAAACCCATGGTTTTGTTTTGAATTCCTTTTACTTCTGATACAATTAAAATAAACCAGTAAAACTAAACAGAGAAGCAATATATTTGTCCAAATATATATGATGTATCTCATACAGTATGCTTTAAAAACATTGATGTTTTATACTACACATCTGTATTTAACATATTTTGGGCAATAAAAGTTAGAGGCATGTCTGGTAAACAACAACAGAAGATTATTCTGAAAGTTGATTCATTGTTTTAGCAATTGCAAAAAACTAGATTTGCTCCTTTTTCAGGACTGTAGTAGAATAGTTTAATATTACAATTAAAAGGTATTGTGAGTCTTTTTTTTTCATATTCCCATTTTATACATTTTAAATAACCAAATAACCCTGTAATTTTATTGCTAAAACACTGTTTCTTGTTATTTAGACATAATTATCAGATTTTAGGCTGACTTTTCTGCTCTCATGTCTGTGAACATCGATCATTTCACTGTCTACCTTTCCAAACATGTGCTTATGCTAATGATAAAAAATATAATGGGGAGTCACTAGTAATAATAAATATCCAACGATTGATTAGGACAATGACTAATCTTAAGAGTTAGAGTTTTTATTGCTATAGTAAGAGCTGTATCTTGTTAAGTTAGCTGTGCAGAGAAGAATTTTGGCATGGGGAAACACACATTTCAAAAGAAACCATACTGCATGCTTATTTGACTGCTAGAAATTCTCTGGTTCGATGCATCAGTGTTGTTTAAGGTGGAATCTACATGCAGTTTCTTCAGCAAGCTTGTTGTTCCATCAGCAGAGCCCAGCAATAGTATAGACATCTCACAGCCTGTCACTGCACGCATCTTTCTGTGCTCACTGCCAAGGAGGTTTCAGATTCTTTAACAAAATCCAATGTTAGATTTAGAACTGAAGGTGCTTTGTTTCCCATATCTAAAATACCTATAAAAAACAAATTTCAAAAAACAGGGTAAATTTATGTCATTGTTTTATAATATTTTTTCACAGTTGTAGAAATTACTTTTGTATCTGCTACAAATTTTTTGTTTAAAAATACAAATTGTTGGCATAACATAGTTTATAAAGAAAATGTTATACATCCTACTCTGGTGAGTCGTGTCTGGGGTGTTAGAAGCTTGTGAGCAGCCATCTAAGATACTCCACTGATCCACCCCAACTGAAGCAAGGGAAAATGAAGGAAAAAAAAAAAAGGCACAAGGGAAAGATTAGTCCAAAGAACTAATAATGGACCACAACTACCACACCCTGCACCAGACTGAATCAGCACAACTAGATGGTGCCCGGCTACCACCACTGACTGCTCTGACAGGGATCACAACAGAGGGCCCCGGACAGAGCTAGAGAAAAACGTAGAGCAAAATTCTAACTCACAAAAAGAAAAAAAAGACCGGTCTTACTAGTCTGACAGAGACTAGAGAAACCTTGAGAGTATGGCCCCCAGACACCCTTTTAACTCAGTACTGAAGTCACTCCTGAGGTTCACCATTCAACCAAAGATTAGACAGGCCCATAAAACAAAACAAGACTAAAGGGGCACACCAGCCCAGGGGCAAGGACGAGAAGGCAGGAGGGGACAGGAAAGCTGGTAATGGGAAACCCAAGGTCGAGAAAGGGAGCGTGTTGACATGTTGTGGGGTTGGCGAATGTTACAAAACAATATGTGTATTAATAGTTTAATGAGAAACTAATTTTCTCTGTAAACCATCTAAAGTACAATTAAAAAATGCATATAAAAATAAATAAAAAGAATGAACTTGCCATTTGAACAACAAAAAATAAATAATAAAAATACGAATTGTTAATAAGAACTGTTACTACTGCTGTGATTGAGGAATAACTTTATGATCCATTCAAAGAAACTCTACAAGAGAAGAATTAAAGTATTTACCACTTATCTTTCTTTCAGATGACCTACAAAAAACCTTTTTGCTAAGGAAATTTTCAGACACACAAAGTAAAATGAACCCCCCACATACCCATCAGCCATCCCAAAAAATTATCAACAGTTCTGTCATTCTCCAATTAACATTTATTGAATGCTTTTAAGTGTCTGGTAATTTCCCAAGCCTGCGTTACCTCACTCAAAAGTCAGAAAAACCAAATGAGCTAGGTTAGAGGTGGAATTACTGTGAAGAGCTTAAGGAATCCCTGGGTGTTATAAATAGTTAACGTGCTCAGCTGCTAACCAAAAAGTTGGAGGTTTGAGACCACAAACAGGTGCCCTGGAATAAAAGCCAGGTGATCTACTTCCGAAACATCAGCTATTGAAAACTCTATGGAGCACAGTTCTACTCTGACGCACATGGTGTCACCATGAGTCAGAGTCGACTAGAAGGTAACTGGTTTGGTTTTGATTTTTAAATAAAGCTTAGGGAGTCTCTGGATGGTACAAATGGTAAAAGCACTCAGCTGCTAACAAAATGTTGGAGGTTTGAGTTCACTCAGAAAGGCCTGGGGATCTATTTCTGAAAAAGCAGTAACTGAAAACCCAAAGTAGCACAGTTCTATTCTGACACACATGGGCTAGCCAGGAATTGGCATCAGCTTGATGGCAACTGATTTAATAAAGCTTACTCGCGGGGGTAACTTCCAAGAAAGGAGCCCTAGCAGTATCTTCACGTTTGTATATTTTTTGTAAAATTTGAAAAAAACAAGATATTTCAACCATAATCAGGTAAGACTTCTGTCTCTTTCCACTTCAACTACCCTTTAGTCAAACTTTTCCCTCCTGTTGTAACCACAGAGTGGCAGTGGGCATTTCTGAGATCTGGTTAAGGGTTGACTGGGATATACTGTTGTGCTTTGCAGTCTCTTTCATGTGTAGTATCGTTATTGCTGGCCATCCCTGTTTGGAATGTCTTTTAGGAATACTCTGAATTTGATAAATTCAAAAAATATTTAAGAGCACTCACTCCATAACTTGAAATGCCATAAAATCTTATAGCTCAGACATGAAAGAAACTCAATAGTTTTTCCCAATTTGATACTCAAAAAATTGATTGTTATTACATGGTATTGCTAATAAAGAGCTGAGAATTTGAAGGAAACCTCTATAAACTGTCAAAAATTAAAAGCAAATTTCCATCAACTATGTTAGAGGATAGTCTAAATTATCTTTCTATTCCTTCTAGAGAAAAGGCTATTACAGAATTTTCAAACAAAGAGGCAATCAATGTGTATGCATCCAAAAAAAAGGTAGAAAAAAAAGTATTGTAAAGCTGTGATTTAATAAAAATATTGTGTCATTTTCCTACATTTTGTGATATTTGAGGTATTTGTTAACTTTTATACATTATGCAGTTTTTCATGATTTATTTTCTTCTTCTAAATATACAGAATTGTATCTCTTGTATCCATAATTTTGTGTTCCTTTTCTTAAAGGGGGTTCTCCAAATTCTACAAACGTCAGGTTTCAGAAATGCTGGATCTTTCCCTTAAGTAGATATTATTATATCTCTGTTTAAAGTGAAGCTCAGAGAGGTCAAGTGACTTGCCAAATATCACCCAGTTATTAAAAGGTGGAGCAGGCTTTAAAACCAGACTCTCCGATCCTAAAACATTAGATAAGAAGTACCAACTATTATATGCTAGTCTTTGCTCTCTAGTAGTTAATTATCATATGATCTTGGCACTTCACATAACCTCTTTGTGCTTTAGTTTCATTATCTCCAAAATAAGGAAATCATATTAGACCAAGATTTCTCAACCTTGGAACAACTGACATTTTAGGCTAGGTAAGTCTTTGTTGTGGGAGGCTGTCCTGAGCATTGTAAGATGTTTAGCATCATCCCTGGCTCTATCTACTAGATACCAACAGCATCCCCCATTTGTGACAACCAAAGATATCCGACATTGCCGAATATCCCCTGGGGAGATGGGAGACAAAATCACCTTCCCAACCTTTTTGAGCACCACTGTATTAGATCATCATTAAGTTACAATATATGTATATGTAATATTATGTTAGAGGTTATATGCACCGAGATAGCTTTTGGAATTTTTAGGAGAAAGCTATTTGACCACTTAGTGGGATGTTATGCCCTAATAGAGGTGATATCCTTATAATCTGTGCTTCTTGTAAATATTTTCTTCAGCTCCTGTAAGAAAGATGAAAAACATGGAGAGAGGCCACAAAGATCGGCAACACTGAGCTCTTGGCAAGTTAAATCTGCCAGCAATTTGAGGGCATTCACAAGAGTTAGAGAGAATAAATGGAAAAAGAAGAGACATGGAAACTAGCTCTTACCCTCACAGAAATGAGTCTTACCTGGAAAATGTTTGCCCTGTTAAGTCCAGGCCACAAGTGGCTACACTGACCTTGTACTGAGTGAAGAGCACAGTCTACCACAGGGCATGGGGTTGCGGGTTGCTAGGCTTCTTGGATACAGACGAATTTGTAGAAATCTGTATGATTTTGCAGTACAACAGTAGTGCTACAAAGACTTGGAGTTTGAAAACCAAAAGGGAAGAACATGCTTGACATTTCTCAAGCTGAAAGAATTGAAGAAAAAATTCAAGCATTGAGTTGCAATAGTGAAGGATTCTATGGGCAAAACACTGAATGACGCAGGAAGCATCAAAAGAAGATGGAAGGAATACACAGAGTCATTGTACCAAAAAGAACTGGTCAACATTCAATCATTTCAGGAGGTAGCATATGATCAAGAACCGATGGTACTCAAGGAAGAAGTCCAAGCTGCACTGAAGACACTGGGGAAAAACAAGACTCCAGGAATTGATGGAATACCAATTGAGATGTTTCCACAAACAGATGCAGCTCCAAAAGTGCTCACTCGTCTATGCCAAGAAATTTGGAAGACAGCTACCTGGCCGACTGACTGGAAGAGATCCATATTTATGCCTATTCCAAAGAAAGGTGATCCAACCTAATGCGGAAATTATTGAACAATACCATTAATATCACACACAAGTAAAATTTTGCTGAAGATCATTCA
>NW_004444108.1:3873972-3915013 GCF_000243295.1 Trichechus manatus latirostris | reverse complement strand
CAGAAAAGGACGGGGAATGGGGGATATCACTGCTGATGTCAGATGGATCCTGGCTGAAAGCAGAGAATACCAGAAAGATGTTTACCTGTGTTTTACTGACTATGCAAAGGCATTCGACTGTGTGGATCATAACAAATTATGGATAACATTGTGAAGAATGAGAATTCCCGAACACTTAATTGTGCTCACGAGGAACCTATACATAGATCAAGAGGCAGTTGTTTGAAGAGAACAAGGGGATACTGCCTGATTTAAAGTCAAGAAAGGTGTGTGTCAGGGTTGTATCCTTTGACCATACTTATTCAATCTGTATGCTGAGCAAATAATCCAAGAAACAGGACTATATGAAGAAAAGTGGGGCATCAGGACTGGAGGAAGACTCATTAACAACCTGCGTTATGCAGGTGACACAACCTTGCTTGCTGAAAGTGAAGACAACTTGAAGCACTTACTGATGAAGATCAAAGACCACAGCCTTCAGGATGGATTATATCTTAACATAAAGAAAACAAAAATCCTCACAAATGGACCAATAAGCAACATCATGATAAACAGAGAAAAGATTGAAGCTGTCAAGGATTTCATTTTACTTAGATCCACAATCAACACCCATGGAAGCAGCAGTCAAGAAATCAAAAGACTCATTGCATTGGGCAAATTTGTTGCAAAAGACCTCTTTAAAGTGTTAAAAAGCAAAGATGTCACTTTGAGGACTAAGGTGTCCCTGACCCAAGCCATGGTATTTTCAGTCGTTTCACATGCATGCCAAAGCTGGGCAATGAATAAGGAACATCAAAGAAGAATTGATGCCTTTGAATTATGGTGTTAGTGAAGAACACTGAATATACCATAGACTGCCAAAAGAATGAACAAATCTGTCTTGGAAGAAGCACAACCAGAATGCTCCTTAGAAGCAAGGATGGCAAGACTTCGTCTCCCATACTTTGGATGTGTTATCAGGAGGGACCAGTCCCTGAAGAAGGACATCATGCTTGGTAAAGTAGAGGGTCAGTGAAAAAGAGGAAGACCCTCAATGAGATGGACTGGCACAGCGGCTGCAAAAATGGGCTCAAGCCTAACAGTGACCGTGAGTACAGCGCAGGACCAGGTTGTGTCTTGTTCTGTTGTACATACGGTCGCTATGAGTCAGAAGTGATTTGACCGCACCTAACAACAACAACAACAACAAATGATGCTAAGAAAGTAATTTTTTCAAAGAATACTTTTGGGAGTGGGATTGGGAAGGATATGGTTTGCTTAATAAGCAGGCTCCTGCGAGTTAAATGACTTAGAAAAAGAGAAATACAGCAGCATTCCACTAGATGGTGTTATATCTAACTAATTCATCAAGCGTGTCTAGATTAGGTTGTACTTGACTATATCTTTCCCAGCGTATTTTCACAGTGCTTTTGAAATAATTTGAATTGAACTAAACTTCAAATGAAAGGTATCAGCCAATTTTTAAAAAATTTCAATTCTAGTGTTAATATCCACTTACGATTCAAAACATATGCACTTGTAGTACAAGCAACTTGGCATTACACAGCAAGGTTCAGGCCCAGAAACACTATATTGTGCTTGCTGCAAAAAGATTTGTCCTTTGTTTCCCTTTTAATTAATGCCATAGCCAGGTGATTTAATAACACTACCACTGGCAGATACAAGTGAAACTGAAATAAAACCTTTTTAACTTTAATTTCTTTAATACCCTGTCGGGCTGATAGGGTCAGAGATGAGTTTTGTGCCTAACCCTTGGCAATCTGAGATATTAAAAAGGCAGAAGTTAGGATATTAAAATTCTTTCCAGAGCTCTGAAATACAATAATGTGCTCCAAAAGAAATCCCTATGATTTGGAAATCTGGTTATATAACATCTAGAAAGGAAACTTGGGTCATTATATACCAGGGTATCTTGTGTTAAAATGAGAAGTTCTAAGAGCACATTTCAGCAATTATTTCATAATTGGAAAATTGTGAGATTCACAGATGTCCTGAAATTTATATCACTTGGAGAGAAAAAGCTTACAAATATCCTTATCTTCTACAAATCTTCGAGTCAGTCTACCAGTATGTGGGAAGAATCCCACTGCAGTTGTTGTAAGTACTGTTTTTTGCCTTCTTAAGGAAAAAGGACTGTTGCTGATCCTCATCAGAGCTGGCCTTGTATAGCAAATAGATACAGGACCCTTGAGGAGAATAGGGCGGGGTGGTGGTCAGCAACAGGTTGGGACTACTGTATTACACACAATTCCACGTCCCATTTAAAATATGACCTGAAATGAATACAAGTAAAATTCTCCCAAAGGGGCTCAGGTTAGTCAGAGAACAGGCAAAGTGGAAGCCAAAGATAGAAGAAAAAAAAAAAAAGGGTTGTGGGGTGGGGAGGAAAGAAGATACCTGTAGTGGGCCTTGCTCTCATGTTATCCATATACCTCTATTAATCAATTAAAATATTAATAACACAACCATACATTTTTTTTCACATATTTTTCCATCAAAATAATGGAGAGAGAAGAAGAGTGAGCACAAACGAAGAGGCAAGGACATTGGGTTGCTAGTGCAAACACACAATTCCACTTCAGTTTTGTCTGGGGCGAGGCCTGGCTATCAAATATGGTCTGTACGAACTCTCTCACTAAGAGTAAATAATTTTCTTTCCTTAATACAATGTAAGCACCCTGGTAAAATTTCTTATTAAATGCAAACTAAAAGAACTGATTTAAAGATTTAAAGACAATGAGAAGCAGCAAGGAGAATGGTGAAAGAGATCCCTTTAATACTTCTAGCCAATAGTGTGTGCACACATCAAACCACTGTTTAGATTTCTAAGGTCCATCTCACTGATGTGCCTCAGGCTTCCCAAGGGCCTGAATCTCCCCTGTTCTAGAGAAACACTTCATAAATTGTCTTCTTTCTCTCCTTTGGCTACTTTCTATCCTACCTCCAAATTAACAGGTATTCTGTGAAGAAAAAAATGTTCTTCAGTAAAACATGTTTGGAATACTAGATCCCCTTCTTAGAGATTTCTAGTGCACATGGGCATATTAAAGAGTACCAAAATACTTGAGAGGTTCTGGGAAAAGAAAACTTGTTTGACTTAACTTAGCATTTCCCAAATTTAAATCCCCTAACTACCCTGTCCCACTTTCACCCCCAGGAATACCTACTAGAATTTCACAGGCCACTAGTGCTCTCTAGTAGAGGGTTTGGAAAATGCTAGTCTACACATAAAAGTATTACAATATTTAAAAGACTTACCAAAAAGGCCTACTTAAAATCCTGAAAGTTAAGATTTCTGCTTAAATTTGGCTTCTTGGTACAGTTATTTAGCTTTTGCCCTATCATTCTCCTAATTGAAACATCATCTGTATTGGGAAATAACTGTTTTGTGACTCCTGTGGAAAAAAAACACAACAATAAAAATACGTTATGCAGCCTTTGCATTTTAAGGTATAAACTGGGAGAAAACAGCAAGCATTCCTCATTGTAATTTTGTCTCCATTTTGCAAAACGAGCCCAAACACCAATGAGATATTTAAACTGATGAATATATAGGCAGGTTTTTCAAAGCAAAGCAAGAGAAATCAGAAAGTCTGTATTATACATTGAGAGCACAGATATTTGTTTTCTATGGTACTACTCAACTTTAACCCTACTATATTATACATTGAGAGCCTACATATCTGTCTTTCTATGGTACTGCTCAATTTTTAACCCAACTGCTTGCTATGAACTCTAAGTCTCCTTGCCCCAAAATGTTAGGAATTTGTTATTAATCAATTCCCAACATTAGCTGAAATAACTAGATTCTGACTGATCCTTTTTGAACTAAGAAATGACATATCATTGAAATTTACAGAACTGAGATTCAGAGAGCCCCTAAATTTATTGGATGTTTGCAAAAAAATTAATTTGATAAGCTAGATAATCACATGAAGGAGATTTATTAATTTCAAAACCATAAATACAATAGTCTAATTAACTTCTATCTTTCTAGAAGAAAAGATGATGGATGTAACCAAGACAAGAAAGAGGGAACAAGATATAATCTGTTACTGAAATTTTATTTTAAAAGGTTTTGAAATTTTACTTTCTAAAGATATGAATTTTTTGTCATTCAATTTTTTCAGGAGCATAAAACTTAGTTTTATTTTAATAATCATGTTTAATATAAAGTTTTTCTAAGAAATTCCCAATATTTAATAAGAGTATTATTTAGACTATGCTGAAGTTTTTCTTATTTATAGAAAAGTTTGAAAAAAATGAAGAACCATTTTTGAAAGAATAACTTGACCTTGAATGATAATGCAATTTCAAATTCATGTGACAATATAACATAATCTTATTATTACCTATGATTTCTTGAACTTCATTCTGATTCATGGCTGGTTTCACGGCTTTGTCCCTTGAAGTAGAAGATTTTGCCCCAGTCAGGCTGTGTGTAGCCATATATTCATTTGTATAAAGTACTTGCATTAAATCGTTAATAAACTTCTGAGGCTTGCTCTTATTACAATGGGCAATCTGCCATTTTTCAATCTTGAACTAAAAAATTAAAATGACAATTGAAATTGGAAAAAAGAAATATTTGGAGAGATATATTACTAATTGAGTTAAGACATACAAGAAAACAATATCAACATTCTTTAAGGTGATGTATTATACTTTTAATATACATTTTACATTTCAGGGTTTAGAGTTAAATGATATCTTTGAGATAATTCCCAAGATTTATGAGGCATTTCTTCCAAAGTATATACAAATTCTTGACATATAATCTAAGGTCCCCGGGTGGCGCAAGCGGTTTGTGCTAAACTACTAATTTAAAGGTTGGCAGCTTGAACTCACCCAGCGGAGCGGTGGAAGAAAGGCCTGATGATCTGCTTCTATAAAGATTACAGCCAAGAAAATCCTATAGAGCAGTTCTACTCTGTAACACATGGGGTCATCATGAGTAGAATCAACCTGACGGCAACAGGTTTGGTTTTGTAATCCGGATTGGGAGCTTTAAGGATTAGTCCCATCCTCAACACTTAATACTAAGTGTGGCAGGTAGAATAATGGCCCTCCAATCTCTACATCCTAATCCTCAGACCCTGTGTGTATGTTACCTTACATGGCAATAATGACTTTGCAGGTATGATTAAGGTTAAGGACTTTGATATGGGGAGATAATCCTGGGCCCAATCTAATCACATGAGTCCTTAAAAGTGGAAGAGGGAGGCAGAAGAATAGGTCAGAAAAGTGTGATGAGAGAAGGAGGAGAGATTGGAAGAGTTAGAGGGACTTGACCCGCCATTGTTGGCTTTGAAGAAGGAGGAAGCCAAGGAGTGCAGTAGTCTCTAGAAGTAGGAATGGCTTTCAGTTGATACCCAGCAAGAAAACGGGGACTTCAGTCCTACAACCCCCTAGAACTGAATTCTGCACAAACTGGAATGAGCAGGAAACAGATTCCCCCCTAGAGCCTCTAGAAAGGAATGCAGCTACTGACACCTTGAATTTAGTCTGGTGAGACTCCTACCAGATGTCTGACCTACAGACTGTAACACAATAAATTTGTGATGTTTCAAGTCATTAAACTTGTGGTAATCTGTTACAGCAGCCATAGGAAACTGATATACTAAGATTCAAATATTCAGGATGTTAGACTATTATTGTTGTTGTGTGCTGTTGAGTCACTTCTGACTCATAGTGACCCTACAGGACAGAGTAGAACTGCCCCATAGGGTTTCCAAGGGGTGGCTGGTGGATTTGAACTGCTGACCTTTTGGTTTGTAGCCTGAGCTCTTAACCACCACCAACGCTCTGTTACACTATTAGTTAGCATTTAATTAAGCTTTTGAAGGCATATTTTCCAAGGCTGATACCTGGTTCTGACAAAGCTCTTGTCTTTTTAGCTTCTGCTTCTTGATTAAGAGAAATTGGGAAATTAGAAAAAGAATTGTGTTCAGCCAGCATGAAGAGGCTGAAATTTACCTTCTTTCAATGACATAATGTTATAACCCTTAATGCATAGTTATTCTGTCACTGGTTTAAGAGTTGATACATCATTTACTACAGAAGTTTATAGTTTAATAACTTTATCAATGTCTGCAATTTGACTTTAACTTTCTAAACTGGGTATTTGTTTCACAAAGATTAGTTTTTATTATTAAAATTTTTTTTTATGCAATAGGAATGTTATGGTTGTTACCTAAAGATATCCGATAAAACATTTTCTACCCTTATTTTAATTTTTACGTTTAACTGTATACCAAAGAACAATAGGGCAGGTATTCTAACTAACCTGTTTCCCATCAGTATGAGGTTCTTCCTCGGCATTCAAGGAAATTGGTGAACTGGAATTAGAGTTACTGCACGTCGAGGCAAATGAATCTGGCGAAGAGTTGTTTGTTGCTCTCCAGAGGGTAGCTGTAGATGTAGACATGATTCCTCCACCCTTCAGCAGGGCCTCGGCCATACCTACCAGTTCTTCAAACTGGGTGACTGCCTGTGGTAGCACTAAAATGGCAAGAAAAAGTAACATTTTACAAAATACTGATAACTATAGGTGTATATACACATACTTTTTATTGGGTGTATATGCATAGAAATACGTAGAAGAATACCCCCAAATTGTTAACGTTTGCGAGCTTTGAAAATAAACGTGGTAAGAAGGGTGGTTGCAATGTACTTGCTTTTTATTATTAAATAATTAAATAATAATAGTAAATTAATTTTAAAGCAGTTGGTTATTGTATTTAAGTGTATATGCATTCCTTTGTATCTAAACAGAACATTTTAAAAGGTTGATTCCTTTTCGTTATTACTGAAAGTATCACTGAAAGTGTTTAATCTCTTGTTTGGAGACATCACTGATTGTATTAACAATCACTTTCCAGAAGCTCACATTAGGCTTTAGGCCAATTTAAGTGCTAAAATAAAACAAGATATTTCTCACAGATTAAACTGAATTTTCTATGATCTTTGTATATGGTTTCCCAGGAAATCAAATTCCATTAAATTAACAAAAATTCATTGCCACAATTCAAATATATGTTTTCACGTATTAAAGATGATACTGGTAATCAACTGAATGGTCTCTTGGTTTCTTTCTTTTTTCTTTAATGGAAACTTACACATTCAAAGGTTTCATGCCTCCTTGTAAAATGGTCTTCTTTGTTGTGATAGCTAGTTTGTTTCCTAAGGACAAATAACATTTTGTTGGAGTGGGATGATACTTTGGACCCTATCTAACTCAACTCCTCTGTTCTACGGTTGAGGGCAGTTCCTGCTGGAGAGGTGAAAACACTGAAACTTTTTTTATACTTCTCTTAAGCATATTATTAAGCTATAATCTTAAAATAATATTTGAATTAAGAGCTGAAAATTAGGCATCTTAATGATGTGTTTAAATCAGTATACCTAATATTATATTGACAGGGAAATAGGAAAACCTAATAAAGAAGAAAATCTTATTTTCTATTCTTTCAATAAATATTTGCTAAGCATCTCTCATGTGCCAGGCATTTATTCAATCAACAATTATTTATTGAGCACTTAGTAAAATTAAATGCTTATTTAGCTTTTACTCTGTGTCAGACACTATTCTGAGAGCTTTACTAATGTTCACTCATTTAATCTTCATTGTACCTCTATGAGATTGTCATTACCCTCAATCTACAGATGAGAAAATTAGGCAGTGAGAGGTTAAGTAACTTGCCCAGGGCCATCCAGTTAGTAAAAAGAAGAGCCAAGATTCAAATTTACACTGTCTGGCTCCCAAGTCATGCTATAAACTGCTATCTTATGCAGCCTCTCAACATTTGCCAACCACTATGCTAGGTGCTAGGGATAAAACCACGAACAAAAGCAGGTGTGGTCCATGCCCTTTTAGAGCTGAGAGTCTAGTGGAAGAGGGAGGCATTATTTAAGTAATTATGAAAATAAATGAAAAATTATAATTAAGTGCCACGAAGGGGAGGCACAAGGTGTTTGATCTAGCATGGGGTGGGAAAAGCAAGGATGGCTTCCTTGAGGAGGTCAAGATTGATCTGAAAGCTGAAGTCTGATCAGGAATTAAGTAGCTGAAGGGAATGAGGGAGGCATGGGCATAGGAAATACAAGTTCTTCATTTGAGGAACTGCAAGAAGGCCAAGCTAGAATGCAAAGAGAAAAAAAGAATTGTGCATGAAGCCTTTGAAAATGTGTACTTTTTTTTTTTCTAATTATGGAAGTTCGCATGCATCCTTCTCGTCATTTTCATCTGTGCATCTCTATCTATATTTGCATATTTTCTTATACATAATTAGGACCAAACTATATAAACAGCATTGTATCATGGTTCTTTTTTCTAATTAAGACTGGAAGGTGAATATTTTGCCTGTTTTATTAAATGTTCTTGGAAAATATTATTTTTTGAGGTCTAATTTACACACAGTGAAAGGTAAGATCTTTGGTGAAGTCTGAGCCGAAATTAAGTAGATAAAGGGGATGAGTATGACAAATGAATACACCTGTTTAACGCACACCCCATAAAGATACAGAACACTTCCATTGTCCCACAAAGTTCCCTCATGTCCCTTCTAAGTCAATCCCTGGCCTTGCCTCCTGACTTCTTTAGCCATAGGTACATTTTACCAGTTCTACAATTTCATATAAATGGAGTCAAACAGTATGTACTTTTTTAGGGGGGGAGGAATGACTTTTTTTTTCTCTGCATAATGTTTTGAGATACATTCATGTTGTTTTCTGTATCCGAAAGTCACTGCCAGCAGTAAGTGCTATAAACTTCTTTCACACACAGTTCCTGAATTTTTTTGTAGTTCTGTGGTGTGATGTGGCTTATCTCTTTTTAACTTCTCTTCCTCTATCCCTTCCCTACCCCCATCACAGACACTGAGCTTTCAGCTTTCTCCAGATTAACTCAGTCACCACTCACCCATCTGTTTCTCAGCTTCTAAGAATTTACTGTCATCTGCCTTAGTTTCCTAGCGCTGCCACAACAAAACACCACAAAGTGCGTGGCTTTAAAGAACAGAAATTAATTTTCTCACAGTTTTAGAGGCTAGAAGTCCAAATCATGGTGTCAGCTGTGTTAACTCCTTCTGAGGGCTTTGAGAGAGGAACTGTTCCATGCCTGACTCCTAGTTTCTGATGGCTGCTGACAATAATTGGTGTTCTTTTGCTGTTCAGCAATGCATCTGCCTCCATTGTCACATGGTATCTGTCTTCCCTGTGTGTGTCTGTTTCCCTGTCTGTCCTTCTCTTTTATAAGAGGCCACTCAGAAGGGATTGGGATTAAGACCCATCCTACTCTGGTATGACTTTAGTGGTCTCACTAGGGTTGGTGTTACCCAGTGTGATAACTCATGGTGTCATCCCCCACCCCAGGGACCTCTGCCTGTACCAGACCATACAGAATCCTTAGTAATGTTTTTTGTACCAATGTTACTCATAAATCACAATTCCCATATATCACTCTTTCTTTTCCTTTAATTAACAGTTCATTCTCAAAAAAGTTACTGATACAGGTTCACAAATACTAATTACCACAATATTGTAGCTAAAACACCAAAATATTTGACAAAATCACTGACTATTAAAACACTGGTGGGCAACGAGAACAACAGCGCGTGCTTGCAGCATGTGCAGATGAGACCACATGATTTGAAGCATCCTTGTAATTGGGTAATAATGACAGCTCTGACTGGAGCACATTAGAAGGTTCAGAAAGTAAATTAGTGGAGAGTTTTAGTCTTGTAGGTATATTGATACATGTAAGCTGGGCTTAACGAAAAATGTGTTTGTTGTAACCAATTACAGGCATATTTTTGTAAAAAATAATAAATTTCTGCTGAAACACTGCACAAAAATTTTTATAGACAATCATTTTGGTGTCACCCCCTCTGACAGTGTCACCCAGCACGGTCCATACGCCCTGCAGCCCCCTAGTGATGCCATTGTATGACTTCATTAATTTAACTGATAATATCTGCAAAGGAAAATGCTATTTCCCCAAACGAGATCACATTCACTAGCGCAGGGGTTAGGATTTAACATAACTTTTGGGGGGGCCACAATCCCATGCAAAATGGCATATTTTTATTTGTTGTGTTCTTCTCTAGAATTTTGTTTGTCTTTGTGCTTTTATGCCTTTTAAATTTGTTTTTAGTGGGGTTTCAAGAGAGGAGGAAAAGTCACACATATGTAAATGAAGCTTTCCGCTATATTTAAATAAAGCTGGAAAAAACATTGATTTTTGACTCTTTACTGAAATATCAGTTACAAAGTTGGGTTTTCAGCTGATTCTTTTGTTTTTGCTGCCAGGGCTCCTTTTGTATATTCATTGTCTATGTTGTTGTTGTTAGGTGCTGTTGAGTCCATTTCAACTCATAATGACCCCATGTGACAGAGTAGAACTTCCCCATAGGGTTTCCTAGGCTATAATCTCTATGGGAGCAGATCACCAGGTCTTTCTCTCGTGGAGTGGCTGGGTGGGTTGACCCACCAACCTTTCAGTTAGCAGCCAAGTGACAATTTAATAGCCAACTATAAAACATATCATCTATTTCCTTTTACCTTTTATTGTGCTTGTCAGTTGTGGCCCAGAAGACATGTTTCAAATGCTTACCACACACACATAGCACACACACACACACACATTTGCCATTCTGAACGTCTAGAATGGTAGGTATATTCTGCCATTTTTCTTAGTAGGCTTTATAAATAGAGAAACAGCCATGACTCTTAGCTCAATGTGTTGTTAGGAATATTGAGCAAAAGATAAATAACCAGCATGCATTGTACTCTCAGGCCCTTTTGTTATTTGGATTATACATAAAATGTCAACCAACTGGTATCTCCTTAGTTCCCAGCTGTGGCTTTACAATGAGTTCTATGCTGATGACACTCTTTAAAATTGCAAACTACTCCCTCTGCCTCAAATCCCAATCCCTCTTTGCCTCTCTGTGTTTTCCACGGCACCATCTTCTAACATATAATTTATTTATTATTTTGGCACAATGGTTAAGTGCTCAGTTGCTAACTGAAAGGTTGGTGGTTCTAACCCACCAAGCAGCTCTGAGGGAGAAAGACTTGGTGATCTGCTCCTGTAAAGACTACAGCCTAGAAAACATCATGGAGCGGTTCTACTGTCATGTGGGGTCGCTATGAATTTAAATCGACTTGACAGCACCTAAAAACAACACCTTCCTTCACCTGAATGTAAGCTCTATGAGGGCAGGGATCTTTGTCTGTTTGTTCACTGATCTTCCTAGGCACTTAGAACAGAGCTTGACATATAGCAGAAACTCTAAAATATTTACTGAGTGAATAAATGAATGAATGAACACTCAAGTAGAGGCAGGCAGTTACCTACTTTCCCTGGTGCCTGAAGTCCAGCCAGTAACGAATTTTACTACTTGGTTTCTAGAGTTATATTCTAGTCTGTGTGTATGGAGGAGGGGGTAGACAATATTAAATATGTAATAGATTATATATAGTTATAAGAGCCAAAGAGAGAACAAATCAGGGAAGGAGGATATAGAATGTTGGGAGTTGGAGGAGAGGTTGAAATTTTAGATGGAGAGAGGGGGTGAGGGAAAAGATGAATTTGGAGTGAAGACCTGAAGGAAGTGAGGGTGCCATGTAGATATCTGGGGGAAGAATATTCCAAATAGAGAGAATGGAATAGACATAATGCCTGATGTCTCCAAGGAAAAGCAAGTAGTCAGTGTGGCTGGATCACAGAGAAGGAGGGGGAGAGTAGTATAAAATAAGGTCAGAGAAATAACTGGAGGGGAAGTGGCTAGATCATGTAAGGACTCAAAAATCATAATAAGGATTTCAGTTTTTGCTCTGAGTGAGGTAGGAATCCACTGGAGGGTTTTGAACAAAAGAGTGACAGGAATTGACTTATGTGACTTATGTGTTGGAAAGACTGTAGAAGAGCAAAAGCAGAAGTAGAGAAACCTGTTGGGAGGCCACCAAAATAATCTAAGCAAGAGATGATGGTGACTTGACCAGAGTGGCAGTAGTGGGAATGGTAAAAAGGGATTAAATTCAAGAAATATTTTTAAGGTAAAGTCAGTAGGATTTGATGATAAACTGAATATGGAGTGTTAAAGAAATACAGAAACCCAAGATAACATCATGGTTTATGGTCTGAGAAACTGGAATAATGAAGTTACCATTAACCAAGATGAGGAAGAAAGAGAGAAACAGATTGAGGGAGGTCAGAAATGTGGTTTGAGGTAGGTTAGTCTGAGATGCCTATTACTCATGTCAAGTACACAGGTAGACAGTGAGTTTGGCGTGTAAGGGAAAGGTCCTGTCAGGAAATACGAATCTGAGAATCAGAGCTTATCGATAGATCTTAACAACATATGACTGGATAAGATCACCTGAGGGGAGAATGTAGATAGAAAAGAAAGACATTCAAGGACTCAGCATGGGGCATCATCAGATATTTTGTGGGTGGGACGATGAGAGAAATCAGGCAAATAAACTGAGATGAAAAGACCAGCAATGCAGGAGGAGAAATGATGAGTTTGGTGTCCCGGAAACCAAGTGAAGAAACTTTTTCAAGGAAAGAAAGATTATCAAATGTGTCAAATGCTGCTGATGGGGTACTTAAGATGACAACTGAAGAATGACCATTGGGTTTAGCAATGTGGAGGTTTACTGATGATCTCGAGAAAAGAAGTTGTAATGGAATGATGAGGACCTGATTAGAGTCGGATCTAGAGAAAATAAAAGGGGAAAAATTGAAGAGTGTGTACAGTTAGTTCTTTTAAGGAGCTTTCCTATAAAGGGAAGAAGAGAAATAGGGTGGAAGGCGGAGGAACAAATAGGTTGAATGAGGACTTTTCTTTTAAAATGGAAGAAGTAGTAGTATATTTGATACTAATGGGAATGATTTAATAGAGAAGGAAAACTGATTTTTTTTTTTTTACTGTGCTTTAAGTGAAAGTTTACAGTTCAAGTCAGTTTCTCATACAAAAATTTATACATACATTGCTATGTGACCCTAGCTGCTCTCCCTATAACGTGACAGCACACTCCTCCTTTCCATCCCTGACTCCCCATGTCCATTCAACCAGCTCCTGTCCCTTTTTGCCTTCTCATCTTGCCTCCGGACAGGGGCTGCCCATTTAGTCTCATGTATCTACTTGAGCTAAGAAGCACTCTCTTCAAGGGTATTATTTTATATCCCATAGCCCAGTCTCATCTTTGTCTGAAGAGTTGGCTTTGGGAATGGTTTCAGATCTGGGCTAACAGAGAGTCTGGGGGCCTTGTCTTCCAGAATCCCTCCAGTCTCAGTCAGACCATTAAGTTTGGTCTTTGTATGTGAATTTGAGTTTTGCACTCCACTTTTCCCCTGCCCCTTCAGGGACTCTTTGTTGTGTTCCTTGTCAGGGTGGTCGTTGGTAGTAGCCAGGCACCGTCTAGTTCTGGTCTCAAGCTGATGGAGTCTCTGGTTTATGTGGCCCTTTCTGTCTCTTGGGCTAATATTTTCCTTGTATCTTTGGTGTTCTTCATTCTCCTTTGCTCCAGGTGGGTTGGGACCAGTTGATATATCTTAGATGGCCGCTTGCCAGCTTTTAAGATCCTAGACATCACTCACCAAAGTGGGATGCAGAACATTTTCTTAATAAACTTTGTTATGCCAATTGACCTAGATGTCCCCCAAAACCATGGTCCACAGACCCCTGCCCCTGCTACTCTGTCCTTCGAAGTGTTTGGCTGTATTCAGCAAACGTTTTAGCTTTTGATTTAGTCCAGTTGTGCTGACTTCCCCTTACTCTGTGTAGTCCTTCCCTTCACCTAAGATAATTCTTATCTACTATCTAGTTAGAGAATACCCCTCTCCCTCCCTCCCCACCCTGGTAACCATCAAAGAATGTTTTCTTCTGTGTTTAAAACATTTCTTGAGTTCTCATAATAGTGGCCTCATACAATATTTGTCCTTTTGCGACTGGCTAATTTTAGTCAGCATAACGCCTTCCAGATTCATCCATGTTATGAGATTTTTTTTTTTTTATTGTACTTCAGGTGAAGGCTTACAGAACAAATAGTTTCTCATGAAACAGTAGTACACATGTTGTTCTATGACATTGGTCAACAACCCCACAACATATCAACCCTCTAACTTCTCAACCTTTTTTTTTGGTGAAAATACACATAGCCAAAGATACACCATTTCAAAAATTTCTACATGCACAGTTCAGTGACATTGACTACACTCTTCCAATCGTGCTGTTATTCTCACTTAAGATGAAGGCTTACAGAACAAAATAGTTTCTCATGTAACAGTTACTACAAATGTTGCCCTATGACAATGGTTAACAATCTCACAACACATCAACAATATCCTTACTCAACCTTGGGTTCCCTATTACCAGCTTCCTTGTCCCCTTCTGCCTTCTGGCCCTTGTCACTGGACTCCTGTACCTCGTTAGTCTCATTTGGTTTTACAGGGCTGTCCACTCCCAGGCTGAACAGTGAACCTCGAAGGTAACTTCACCACTGAGCTAAAAGGGTGCCTGGGGGCCATACTCTCGAGGTTTCTCCAGTCTCCTTTAGGCCAGTAAATTTGGTCTTTTTTTTGTGAGTTAGAATTATGCTCTACATCCTTCTCCAGCTCTGTCCAGACCCTCTGTTGTGATCCTGATCAGAGCAGTCAGTGGTGGTAGCTGGGCACCATCTAGCTGTACTGGATTCAGTCTGGTGGAGGCCTTGGTAGCTGTGGACAATTAGTCCTTTGGAATAATCTTTTCCTTGTATCCTGTTGTTATGAGATGTTTTGCAGATTCATTGTTGTTCTTTATCGTTGTGTAATATCTCACTGTGTGAATATACCATAATTTGTTTATCTACTTGTCTGTTGATAGGCACCTAGGTTGTTTCCATCTTTTTGCTATTGTGAACAGTGCTGCAATGAACATGATTGTGCATATATCTATTTGTCTGATGGTTCTTATTTCTCGAGGATATATTCCAAGGAGTGGGATTGCTGGATCATACGGTACTTCTATTTCTAGCTTTTTAAGTAAGCACCAAATTGGTTTCCAAAGTGGTTGTACCATTTTACATTCCCCCCAGTGATGTATAAGTGTTCCAGTCTCCCCACAACCTCTCCAGTATTTATTATTTTGTGGTTTTTGGATTAATGCTAGCCTGGCTGGGGTGCGATGGTATCTCATTGTAGTTTCGATTTGCATTTTAGAGAGAGAAAACTTATCATGCAGGAAATAGGAGGAAGAACGGTTGGAGCAATGTCCTTGATTAGACAAAAGGGGACGGGATCTGGTACACAGGTGGAGAGATTGTCTTTGGCTACGAACAGGGCTAGGTCATCCATGAATAGCAGGAGAGAATGTGGAGCATACAAGCACAGGTGCAAGAAGATAAGAGTTTCTTCTTATCTTCTCATTTCTCAGTGAAGTATGGAGCAAAGTCATCAAACAAGAGTGAGGTGTTGGGGATGGAGGAGGTGTTGGGGATGGCACAGAGAGGAGAAAGGATACAACAGCAATCTGAAAGTGTGAGAAGGAGAAGAAACCTTATTTGGTCATAATGACTCTTTTCATATGCTACTGAACCTGATTTGCTACTCTTTCATTGAGAATTTTTTTATCCATAGGAATTGGTCTATAATTTTCTTTTTGAGTGTTTATGCATCAAGTTCCGCTTTCAATGAGTAAAAACAGTGACAATAACAGCAATAACTACCATTACTGAGTTCCATGTGCCAGGCACTGGGTAAAGTATTTCTTCTAATTATCTTGTTTAACTTGATAGCAACAAAGAAATGCTTTATTATGCCCATTTTGTTATAACTGAAGGCAACAGAAGCTGGGGGTGAGGGTACTGTAAAATGACAAGGCCAAAGTTGTACTGCTAGAAAACAGAGTTGGGATTCAAACCAAGCTCTATGACTCTGAAATCTATGTTTTTAACCAGAAATTTATGCCTACTTTATAAACCAGCTTTTCATCTTACTCTAAGTTGGAACAGATAATATAAAAACAGGAATTATCTGATTTTTGAAAATCTCAAAAACCTCACTAGGAAAAATCATCAGTTACAAAAATGCAATAATTAAAGGGAAAAAGTAAAGAGGTAATAGCTTGCTAGTGGAATAAACATCTTATTCCCATTCACACATGGCTGTTTCTACTTAAACTATCACATATTCAATTTAATAAATATTCTTAAGAAGGCATGTGAACCATTACTCTGTCAACCTCACCCATCACCATGTTCTACCTGTCTCCTGTCAGTTCTGCCTCTAAAGTATTGTGAAACTGTCGTCTCTATTTCCGCAGCCACCTCCCTTGGCTGCCATCATTTTAGTCTGAATGATTGCAACACCCTCCTGGTATTGCTCTCACACTTGTACCCATACTACGCACAGCTGCCAGAGAAATCTTTTTTCAAAATGTTTTAAGTATTTACTGTTTTACAACAGAATGCGGCCCAACATAAGGCATAATTGCCAAATACTCAGCTGTTCAAAATAGTGCATGGTGCTTAACTACAAATGAGAAACATAATTTTGAAAAATAAATGCTTAAACACAATATAGGGGCTGACAGAAAGGCATTAAGCCAGGTGGTTTCTAATTTCCTTAGGCTGATCTTTCTCCTCTATATGTCCTCAAAGGAATGAGATTATTTCCCCGAACCACTCCCCACAACACACAAACTAAAATTTAATACATGGATTCAGCAGTCTCACTGATTCCATAATGGATCACAATAAGCCTCATTTCTAGAGATTTCTCTAGCAGGGGTGAATGCGGTAAACACATCATCAGCTTCTTGTTTGCTTTGTCTTACTAATCTTTTTTCTCTAAGTTCTAGAACAGTGACTGATCTATATTAAATGCTCAATAAATATCTGTTGAACATTATCAAATGAGTACAACAGTTAGTATTTTGTAGGAATAATCTAAAATTTTCTAAGCAGTAAACCAGATGCTTCAAAAGAGTGTTTCCGTATTTAAATTATGTAATCGTGGTTTTCTTAAAATGTGATTTTTGAGTTACCTAAGGTAACTGATTTTCTTTTTCACTCTTGACAGCTGATTTGCAATACTTTTCACTCATCATATATCTTCCCTTACAACTAAAATGTCAAGACTTCTCAAAGTTCACCTTGAAGCATGACCAAAGACTGTCGAAGTCGGCTGTTTTCTTTCCGGGTGTTTGTTAGCTTTTGTTTCAGGCTTTTTATTTTGGTGCACAGTTCCTGCTTCGATAATTCTGCTAAAGGCTCTTCATCTTCACTGGAGCTCTCGCCCGGCAGAAAGGCATTTCCCGAAAATGGATCTCTCTAAAAAACAAGGCAGGCACAACGAAAGAACGTTCAGAGGACTATTAGTAGTTTATCCCATGTTCTGTATGCTAAAGCGACTTAATCCCATTGACAAATGCCTGTTCTGCCAGGCACTTCCTGCACCAGGAGAGGGACCAGGCCCTAACTGATAATCTAGACAAATTTTGTCTCCCACCATCCAGAGGAGTGCAGGAGAAGGGAAGAACATCAAAGTTTCATGCATATGTGCCTCACTTTCTGCCTAACTTCAGTGAAAAATATAAAGTAGAAAAATAGCATAACAGAGTAGAATCAACAAGATCACCGTTCGAATCAGGGCTCTTTCTCTGATAAACAGCCTGATGTTGAGCAGGATGCTTCACTGTCTGAACCTTACTTCTTTCATCTGTAAATACACACAAAGTATTTAATAAAATAGGGAAGCTTAGCAAGAGGGCAGGACATAAACCGACATACAAAAGGTAGTTGCTTCTATATACCAGCAACAAACAATTAGTAACACAGTGTTCTAAAGGACACCATTTATTAGGTCAGGACAGTGGTGACCTATAGGGAAGAATGTTGGGGTGGAACCTGGGAGGAAGAACGATGGGAGCTTCTGGGGTGCTGGTGGTGTTCTATTTCTTGATCTGGCTGTGTTCAGTTTGTGATAACTCATCAACGTGTATGCTTCTGATATGTATACATATTATACTTTAATAAAACATTTATAAAAAGATCTCCAGAAAGTTAATTTTATAGATTCCTTTAACAATTTCCAGTTCTTGGAAACTAAATGTTTTGTATTTACATTTAATCACTATTTTGAGAACAGCTGCCATGAGCGTATAACAAAAGATGTGCAAGATCTTTATGTAGAAGTCATAAAACTTCACTGAAAGACATCACAGAAAATCTAAATTAATGGAGAAAGACCCCATGTTTAGAGATAAGAAGACTTAATTTAAAAAATATTAACTACCATATAACCCAGCAATTCCACTCCTAGGCATATACCCTAGGGATCTAATAGAAGTGACACGAACAGACATATGCACACCTATGTTCATTGCAGCACGATTCACAATAGCAAAACGATGGAAATAACCTAAGTGCCCATCAACGGATGAACGAATGAGCAAAATGTGGTACACACAAAAAATGGAATACCACTCAGCCATAAAGAAAAATGAATTTCCTGAGACATCTTAAACATGGATGAACCTAGAGAACCTTATGTTGAGCGAAGTAAGTCACAAAAAGACATATATTGTATGCTCTCACTTTTATGAAATGGCAAGGATAGGTAAATATAAGAGATCAATGCTCACTGGTAGTTACCAGGGGTGGGGGCGGGGGGGTGGAGGGAAGCATTCACCAGGTAGTAGTCACTTTTTGTTTATGGTGATGCGAAAGGTGGTACCGGACGTGGGTGAAGTTTGCACTGCTTGACTAATGTAATTGATGTCAACAAGCTGTACACAAAAAAAGGATGAATTGGCAAATGCAATGTTATATATAATTTTGCAACATAACAACAATCAAAAAAAGGGAGGGCTACAGATGTTGCTGTTAATTAGCTATAACAATCACCTCATGGGATGAGTTCTTTTGGTTAGAAGGCTTAGTGTCATAGTCTCATGGGACAATTCAGTCAATTGGCATAATATAGCTCTTAAAGTTTATGTTCTACCTCCCAGTATGGTGAGTAGTGTTTGGGGTCTTAAAAACTTACAAGAAGCCATCTGAGATACAACTATTGGTATCTTTGTCCGGAACAAAAGAGAAAGAAGGAAACTCAAAAATCAGAGAAGGAACCGGACTACAGGACTATCTCCATAAATTGCTGCCTTCTAGACCTTGAGACCAGAAGTACAAGATGATGCCCAGCTATGACTATTGAAGGTTCTGATCGGGACACAATGGATGGATCCTGATAAAAAGGGAGAAAAATGTGGAACAGAACTTCAAATTCTTAAAGAACACAGACTTACTGGACCTACTGAGGCTGAAGGAGTCCCTGAGTTACTTTTCAAACCTTGACTCAAAGTTATCCCCTGAAGTCACCTTTAAACTAAGTAACAGTTTAGCTCAAAAAGTAAAAATTGTCACCCTTGAGTACTGCGTTCTTTTAAAAAAATTATCTATGTAAGACCAAATGGACAACAGTTATTCTAAAGCACAGACAAGAAGGTTGGGGAACAGGGAATTTAAGTCAATGGGAATGAAACTAGAAGAGGAATAACAAGAATGTTGACACACTATGAAGAACGTAACCAGTTACTGATCATTATGTCTAGACACTATTGAATGGGAGTGGGTTTTGTTGTGTATATTTTCACCAAAAATAAAATAAAATATTAATAAAAAGACAAACAACTCAATTAAAAAATTGGCAAAGGGCTTGAAAAGATACTTAACCAAAGATATACGAATGGCCAACAAGCACATGAATAGATGCTCAACATCATTAGTCACTATATACATATACATACATATATTCACATATACATAAATATCTGATTATATGTATGTACATAATGACTAGTATAGTCATTAGTGTATATATACACATACATACAATTGCCTTGGAGTTGATTGCGACTCATGGTGACCCCATGAGTGTTAGAATAGAACTGTGCTCCACAGGGTTTTCAATGGCTGATTTTTTGGAAGTAGACAGCCAGGGATGTTTTCTGAGGTGCCTTTGGGTGGGTTTGAACTAGCAACCCTTCAGTTAGTAGTCAAGTGTTTAATTGTTTGTGCCACCCAGAGACTCTCATACCTAAATCCAAAAAAAAAACCCCACTGCCGTTGAGTCAATTCTGACTCATAGTGACCCTACAGGACAGAGTAGAACTGCCCCATGGGGATTCGAAGGAGCAGATGGTGAATTTGAACTGCTGACCTTTTGGTTAGCAGTCGAGCTCTTAACCACTTTGTCACCAGGGCTCTTATACCTAAATAGGAGCAGGTAAATTGCTGAATATGTTTCTAACTCAACTCATCCAACATTCAAAGGAGAACATGAAAGAAATTATAGTCCTTGGGTTGAATACAATTTAATGAAAAGAATAAATTAATAGAGGAGGAGAAAGAATTAATAAATCATTAAAGGCATTATGGGATTATGGTTAAGCTAGATAATAAAATTATATCAAGGTAACAAAAAACCAACCTGTCCTTTATCCACGTCACTATCTGCATTCTCTGAGTCCATTGTCTCTGTCCTTTTCCTCTTTCCTTTCCTAAAAGCGTCGGCATTGGTAATTTCATCTGTTTGCAAGAACTTCTGCATTTTCTCAATTAGTTATCAAGGGTCTTTTGAAATTGTGGGAGGAGGAAATACCCATGTAGATGACGCTATTCTGGATGTAGCACAAAAGTTAATGTTTTTCCTTAAAAAGAAAGCACACATACAAAAAAATAGATACATAATATATTTAAAACTGTATGTTTGATAAGACTCATTCAGATAAACTACTTTTACTAAATGTTTCTTTATCTTTCTTTCCCCCACTGACCAATTTTCTACCCATTTTTATTTGTTTCTAAAGTCTTTCAATTTCATAATCATCATGAGGGCATTCATGTATCCGTGAAGGGATTTATAATGAGTTGTTACTTACAAAATCAAACAGTGTAAAAATTTTCCACCTTTACAAGTTTTTTCTTTTCAACCAGTTGTGAGGAGTCTAAAAAACAAAGTAGAAACATTATAAATTTATGCGAACACCATCTCAGAGGACTGAAATTATCCACCTAGCAGATTTTCCCAGGACCAAAATATTCCACGAAGAGAAATAAGAATTGCTTAGAGATTGTTTGTTTTTGTAACTGGAAACCCTGAAATCTTGAGATGGTTTCCTTGGTGTAAACTGAAGAATTAAACCATAAAGAATGGTGGAAAAAAATCTCGAGGGCAATAATATATTTCATCGAAACTGTAAGGGACATTTTTCAAAACCTAATAGAGTAGATGGTAGTTCTTATGTAATACCGAATTGAAATGATCAAAGGTAGCTTTTGCTACACACAGATGATGCAATACATTAGGTCTCAGCATCCTTATTGTAATATAGCACTAGAGCAATACTCATTATAAAATAGAAAATCACACGCATGGACTGCATAAAGTGCAAGTGTGAATGTCTTCCATTCTATCCTCTTCCCTTTTAAAATAAATAAATAGGTTTTAATAGTTACAGTTTGCTACTTTAAACTTTTTTATTTGTGCTAAAAATTATTTTAGGCTTGCAAATTACTAAAAACAAATTAGTTTACAAAAACATAGGCTTTGCATTATCCTTAACTGGATTAAACTTTTCTCCTGCTTATAGGATTTGGTTAAAGAACAAATCTGGATGTTTCTTCACAAACATGAAATTCATGCAAGACCAACCAGAATGGACATATCAAATCTCTTTTAGAATGACTACTGTTCAGTAGATTTCAGGCCTATTTTCTGTTATAACATCCACAAACAGGTGATTCCATGCTTATATTATATGCCAATTAGCAAGTTCGGATGGAATATTATAAATACGGTTGTATATTAAACATTACTAGTCCCTGATAGCTAGTGAAAAATTCACCATCCCCTACCCTCCCCCTCATTTTTTTTTAAATAACAGAAAGCATTTCATTAATCCTCTACATAGTTGGGGGCCCTGGTGGCACAGTGGTTAAGAGCTTGGCTGCTAACCAAAAGGTTGGCAGTTCAAATCCACAATTGCTCCTTGGAAACTCTATGAGGTAGTTCTATTCTGCCCTACAGGGTTGGTGTGAGTCGGAATCGACTCAACGGCAATGGGTTTGGTTTGGTTTCATACATAGTTGTAGGGCAAGATTAAACATAACCACAGACAGGAGAACACCCAAGATATGTTTTTGGATGAATAATATAAGCCAATGGATTTCAAATATTTTTTGACCGCGATTCACAATAAATAAATATATTTTACATTTTGACCCAGAAAACAACAGAGAAACACATACACACAAGTTTTATGATACAATACTTACCTTAATACACGTCGTACACTCTCTCAGTTTCTATTCCATCTACTCTATTCTATTTTATTTAAAAGCACATTAAATTGACTTACAACTCGCTAATGGGTTATAATCCATAGTTTGAAAAACAATGATCTAAACAACAACCAAATTATGAAAATAATAATATCTAAGAAATAAGGCATAGATAAAGGTGAGCTTTGCAACTAATGAAAGCAAACATCACACTCAGAGAAAAGAAATCAATATTGGAATGGCTCTAAATGATTGTGTGCCTTTTCATGTAGTACTCATAGCACTGAGTACCACCCAGTCTCAAAAGAAGTGCTTGAGTAGCTTTCTCATCAGTCAAGGTGTTCTTGACTTCTGGGGGTAAATTACTAGTTTTACTCAGCACCGAACAACAACAAATTAGAGAGTTTTTCAGCTTATTCTTTACTCCGTCCATTTCCAAATGACATCAAAAACACATTTTCAATTTCCAAACTGTTCCAGGAGTATCCTGATTAAAAAGATGCTCAGCGAACTTCAGGATGGTTCACAGATGTTTTCAAACTATGACAGCATTACATAGACTGGATTTGAGAATATGAATGAGCCTAAGAAATGTTAAATATGTTAAATCATTTTAAACTTGAAACTGTAAAGTTTCCCTAAGGGAAAGGAATTTTAAAAACTCTTATTTGGTCAGGATTTGTGAATGTATTTTTATTCAAACTAATTCAATGAACAAGCAGTGATATCGTATATGTAACCATTATCTAGGAAAAAAACTCATTTACCTCCCTGTATTGCCCTATGTGACATCCTCAGATCTTTCCAACCCTGTCTCCTTCATTTAATAAGAATAAAAATAATAGCTAACATTTACTGACTGCTTGCTATTTATAAGGTACTGTTCTGAGCATCTAACCCGTACTAACTCATTGAATCCTCACAGTCACTCTCTGAGGATAAAGACAATGATTATTTACACTTTACAGATGAGGAAATTGGGATCCCTAGCAGTCCCTGGCAACCATTCACAGTTGCTAACCCCTAAGCCACTCCACTGCAGAAAGATCTGGTTAGTGAACTGCTCCCGTAAAGATTACAGCCTAAACAACCTAAATGCCCATCAACAGATGAATGGATAAACAAACTATGGTACATACACAATGGAATACTAACGCAATGATAAAGAGCAATGATGAATCTGTGAAACATCTCACAACATTGATGAATCTGGAGGGTATTATGCTGAGTAAAATAAGTTAATCACAAAAGGACAAATACTATGTAAGACCACTATTATAAAAACACACGAAAATGTTTCCACACAGAAAGAAACAATCTTTGATGGTTAGGAGGGAGGGGAAGGATGGTGAGGGAAAAGCATTAAATAGATAGCAGATAAGCAGTAGCTTTGGTGAAGGGTAAGACAGTACACAATACTGGGGAAAAGAGCAAAACTTGACCAGGGCAAAGTCGTGGAAGTTTCACAGACACATCCAAACACCCTGAGAGACTGAGCTCCTGGGCTGAGGGCTGGAGGCCATGGTCTTGGCGGACATTTAGCTCAAATGGCTTAAGATAGTCTATAAAGAAAACGTTCTACATCCAACTGTGGTGAGCAGCAACTGAGGTCTTAAAAGCCTGTAAGCACCATCTAACACACATCTACTGCTCCCATCCTGACTGGAACAGAGGAGAATGAAGAAGACCAGAGACACAAGGGAAAGATTAGTCCAAAGGACTAATGGACCACCATCATCACAACCTCCAATAGACTGAGCTCAGAACAACAAGATGGTGCTTGGTTACCACCATCGACTGCTCTGGCAGGGATCACAATAGAGGATCCCAGACAGAGTGGGAGAAGAATGTTAACAAAATTCAAAGACACACACACAAAATAAATAAAAAGACCAGGCTTGCTGGTCTGACAGAGACTGGAGAAACCTCAAGAGTATGCCCCCAGACACCCTTTTAACTCAGTACTGAAGTCATTCCCAAGGTTCACTGTTGAGCCAAAGCATTAGATAGGTCTTTAGGGCCAATAATAACACACATGAGGGATGTGCTTCATAGTTCAATCCTGTATACGAGACTAATGGGCACACCAACCCAAAGGCAAAGATGAGAAAGCAAGAAGGGACTAGATGAATGGTAACAGGGAACCTGGGGTAGAGAAGGGGAGAGTATTGACACACCGCAGGGTTGGTAACCAATGTCACAAAACAATTTGTGTATTAACTGTTAAATGAGAAACTAATTTGCTCTGTAAACTTTCACCTAAATCACAATAAAAAAAAGGTAAAAAAAAAATTACAGCCTAGGAAACCCTATCCTGTTCTATCCTGTTATACAGGGTTGCTATGAGTTGCCTGTAAGAAGATCAGTTAATACAACTATTATTCAAATTTACGTGTCAACCACTAATGCCAAAGATGAGGAAATTGAAGACTTTTGCCAACTTCTGCAGTCTGAAATTGATCAAACATGCAATTAAGATGTATTGATAATTACTGGTGATTGGAATGCAAAAGTTAGAAACGAAGAAAAAGAATTAGTAGTTGGAAAATGGCCTTGGTGATGGAAACGACGCCAGCGATCCCATAATAGAATTTTGCAAGACGAACGACTTTTCATTGCAAATACCTTTCTTCAACAACATAAATAGTGACAATAGACATGGACCTCACCGGATAGAAAACACAGGAATCAAATCAACTACATCTGTGGAAAAAGACTGGAAGAGCTCAACATCATCAACTAGACCAAGGCCAGGGCTGACTGCGGAACAGAGCCATCAATTGCTCATATGCAAATTAAAGTTGAAGCTGAAGAAAATTAAAACAAGTCCACACAAGCCTAAATTCGACCTTGAGTATATCCCACCTGAATCTGGAGACCATCTCAAGGATAGATTTGATGTACTGAACACTAATGACCAAAGACAAGATGAGTTGTGGGAAGATATCAAGGACATCATACGTGAAGAAAGCAGAAGGCTTTCTTTCAAAGACAGGAAAGAAAGAAAGGCCAAAATGGATGTCAGAAGAGACTCTGAAACTTGCTCTTGAATGCAGAGTAGCTAAAGCGAAGGGAAGAAATGATGAAGTAAAAGAGCAGAACAGAAGATTTCAAAGGGCAGTTTGAGAAGACAAAGTAAAATATTGTAATGATATGTGCAAAGACCTGGAGTTAGAAAACCAAAAGGGAAGAACATACTTGGCATTTCTCAAGCTGAAAGAACTGAAGAAAAAATTCAAGCCTTGAGTTGCAATTTTGAAGGATTCTATGGGCAAAATATTGAATGACGCAGGAAGCATCAAAAGCAGATGGAAGGAATACACAGAATCACTGTACCAAAAAGAACTGGTTGACAGTCACCTATTCCAGGAGGCAGCATATGATCAAGAATCTATGGTACAGAAGGAAGAAGTCCAGGCTGCACTGAAGGCATTGGTGAAAAACAAGCCTCTGGGAACTGACAGAATACCGACTGAGATGTTTCAACAAAGAGAAGCAGCGCTGGAGGTACTCACCAGTCTATGCTAGGAAATTTGGAACACAGCTACCTGGCCAACCAGCAGGAAGAGATCCATATTTGTGCCCATTCCAAAGAAAGGTGATAAAATAGACTGTGGAAATTATCGAACAATATCATTAATATCACACAGAAGTAAAATTTTGCTGAAGATCATTCAAAAGTGGTTGCAGCAGTATATCGACAGGGAACTTCCAAAAGTTCAAGCCAGACTCAGAAGAGGACATGGAATGAGCGATATCATTGCTGATGTCTGATGGATCTCGGCTGAAAATAGAGAATACCAGAAAGATGTTTACTTGTGTTTTATTGGCTATGCAAAGGCATTTGACTGTTTGGATCATAACAAATTATGAATAACACTGCAAGGAATGAGAATTCCAGGACACTTAATTATGCTCATGAGGAACTTGTACATAGACCAAGAGGCAGTTTTTCAAACAGAGCAAGGGATACTGCATGGTTTAAAATAAAAAAAGGTGTGTGTCAGTGTTGTGTTCTTTCACTGTATTTATTCAATCTGTATGCTGAGCAAATAATCTGAGAAGATGGATTATAAGAAGAATGTGGCATCAGGACTAGTGGAAGATTCATTAACAACCTGCGATATGCAGATGATACAACCTCGCTTGCTGAAAGCAAAGAGGACTTGGAGCACTTACTGATGACGATCAAAGGCTACCACCTTCAGTATGGATTACTTCTAAACATAAAGAAAACAAAAATCCACACAAATGGACCAATATGCAACGACATGATAAATGGAGAAAACGCTGAAGTTGTCAAGGATTTCATTTTACTTGGAGTCACAATCAATATCCATGGCAGCAGCAGTCAGGAAATCAAATGATGCACTGCATTGGGCAAATCTGTTGCAAAAGACCTCTTTAAAGTGTGAGAATGCAAAGATATCACTTTGAGTACTAAGGTGCGCCTGACCCAAGCCATGATATTTTCAATTGCCTCATATGCATGCGAAAGCTGGACAATGACTAAGGAAGACTGAAGAAGAATTGATACATTTGAATTATGGTATTGGCAAAGAATATTGAATATACCATAGTATGAGTCTGTCTTGGAAGAAATACAGCCAGAGTGCTCCTTGGAAGCAAAGATGGCAAAACTTGGTCTCACATACTTTGGACATGTTATCAGGAGGGACCAGTCCCTGGAGAATGACATTATACTTGGTAAAGTACAGGGTCAGTGAAAAAGAGGAAGACCCTTGGCGAGACGGATTGACACAGTGGCTGCACAACAGGCTCAAACATAACAATTGTGAGGAAGACGCAGGACAGGGCAGTGTTTCGTTCTGTTGTACACAGGGTCACTATGAGTCTGAACCGACTCTATGGGATGTGACAACCACAACAACATGATTCAGATCAACTTGTTGGCACACTACAACAACAAGCAGTCAAAAAGGACTCTGGAGTCAGAAACTTAGAAAACTAATCATGTCAGTTTTGCAGCAGATTCTGTCAATTCCAGTAACCAGGTTTTTGCTTTCTTCACTTGACCAAGTCACTTACAGGGACCAACTTACCTAAGTTTCTGCCTAGTATTCCCATTACCCCCTGAGACTTAAGTCTTGCCTTATCCAAGTGTTTCTTGGACTATAGACCTGCTCAGACACGAGTGCTGGAGATCCTCTCTTTACCCTCCAGATCCATTCTCCAGTCATCTCCATTCTGATCTCTAAGCCTGGAGGCTGACCTGTATGGGTCCCTTGCCCTCTTTTCAGCTGGATTCAACCAATGGGGTGTCCCAGTAGGAGATCAAAGGGAGGGAGAACTGTGAACTAGGAGCATTTATCCTCACTTTCTCCCTGTGGGGTCACCTCAGGCAGGCTCTCTCTCTTAAAAAAGAGTCACAGTCCCTCTCATGCCAACACTCTCTGTGTGACCCTCTCCCTTCTGATTGTAATAACCTCTCCCTTCTCTCATCTCATTGGGCCCAGGGGTGGTAACATTCCCATTCTTATTAGCCCTGGGTACAGCACTATCCTTTATGGTTGCCTTACCCAGCCCAAATCTCTTTAAATAGTCCGTTTAATAAAACCTTATCGAATTATCCTAACTTAAATGGACCATTTGTTTCCTGTCAGGACCCTGACTGATATAACATAGTGGGGTTCCTCATACCTCCTGACTGCCTGGGTTTGTATTTATTGTCAGCCAATAGATTCCTTCTGCCACCAGTACTTCCACCTGTTGTCTCCCTAATGGACATCTGATGTTGACAATGTGCCTTGATGCATACTATTTGTTTGCTAGAGTATTTCTGTTCTATTGGATAAGGCTGGTATTTCTGATTTCCACGTCTGACATTATCCATCCTACCACTCACCAAGCTTGCTTTCCAGTGGTGAAGGAATAGTTCAGGAAAAGAGGAAAACAATCTTATTTTTTGATCTTCTCTTAATGCATAAGCACTAAAATCTCCAGCACTGATAAATCTAGTGCCATTGGCTCCGCACATTTTAGCTTCATCATTGTACAAAGGCTCTGTTCTCTCCTGATCTCCCGATTTGGAAAGAGAACCAGAGGCTAAATGACTTAGCCTCTTTCTTATCTGTAATTAGACAGTCGAAGACAATCTTTACCTGCTCCACAAGGTTAGATCTTCCTCTAGAGTCTGTCAACACTCTGATTTCAGACTTTAGTCCTCTAGAACTGTGAGACAATAACCTTCTGTTGTTTTAAGCCACCAAGTTTGTGGTACTTTGTTTTGGCAGCCCTAGGAAATGAAAACCAAGTTAACCCTAAAGAAAAGTAGGAATCAATTAAATGTTCTATTTTAGGATGACTATAATTCATGTAAAAGGTCTTCTGTTTTTCATTTTTTGATTAATTTAGAACATTCTATTCATGTTGAAAGTTTAGAGCAAGATGAGATCATCATGCTTTTTGATTTATGTAAATGTATTCTATAACATTAATGTTTCAGATCAATTTTTTTTAGTTCACAACATATATTGAATCTGATCCCAGAATCAATGTCTATGCATAAAAATCAGGAGTGATACAACTTTCAAGTATTAATTTATCTTATGAATTCTAACATGAAAGGAAAAGATAATTTCTCTTTGAAATATCTAACTCATTATATTCTATATTAATATCATATGCTAATTAAATAACTGGCTACCATTTCCCAATGTCTATTAATTTTGTCCTTTTGTTCCCTTGAACAAGGGGATACTGCATGGTTTAAAGTCAGGAAAGATATGCGTCAGGGTTGTATTCTTTCACCATACCTATTCAATCTGTATGCTGAGCAAATAATCTAAGAAGCTGGACTATATGAAGAAGAACAGGGCATCAGGATTGGAGGAAGACTCATTAACAACCTGCATTACGTAGATGACACAACCTTGCTTACTGAAAGTGAAGAGGACTTGAAGCACTTACTGATGAAGATCAAAGACCACAGCCTTTAGTATGGATTACATGTCAACATAAAGAAAACAAAAATCCTCACAACTGGACCAATAAGCAGCATCATGATAAATGGAGAAAAGATTGAAGTTGTCAAGGATTTCATTTTACTTGGATCCACAATCAACACCCATGGAAGCAGCAGGCAAGAAATCAAAAGACGCATTACATTGGACAAATCTGCTGCAAAAGACCTCTTTAAAGTGTTGAAAAGTAAAGATGTCACCTTGAAGACTAAGGTGCACCTGACCCAAGCCATGGTATTTTCAATCGCATCATATGCATACAAAAGCTGGACAATGAGTAAGGAAGACCAAAGAAGAATTGACGCCTTTGAATTGTGGTGCTGGAGAAGAATATCGAATATACCACGGACTGCCAAAAGAACAAACAAACCTGTCTTGGAAGAAGTACAGCTAGAATGCTCCTTAGAAGCAAGGATGGTGAGACTACGTCCTACATACTTTGGACATGCTGTCAGGAGGGATTAGTCCCTGGAGAAGGACATCATGCTTGGTAAAGTCCAGGGTCAGCGAAAAAGAGGAAGACCATCCAACGAGATGGATTGATACAGTGGCTGCAACAATGGGCTCAAGCATAACAATGATTGTGAGCATGGCGCAGGACCGGGCAGTGTTTCGTTCTGTAGTACATAGGGTCACTATGAGTTGGAACCGACTGGACGGCACCTAACAAGAACAACATTAATTTTGTGCTTCTATACTCTCAAAAGAATCAGTCAACGTTCAACCATTTCAGGTGGTTGTGTATGATCAAGAACCAATGGTATCGAAGGAAGAAGTCCCAGCTGCACTGAAGGCATCAGCAAGATGCAAGTTTCCAGGAATCGATGGAATACCAATTGAGATGTTTCAACAAACAGATGTAGCTCTGAAAGTGCTCATGTGTCTATGCCAAGAAATTTGGAACACAGCTACCTGGCCAATTGACTGGAAGAGATCCATATTTATGCCCATTCCAAAGAGAAGTGATTCAACAGAATGTAGATATTATTGAATATCATTAATATCACATGCAAGTAAAATTTTGTTGAAGATCATTCAAAAGCGGTTGCAGCAGCACATCGACAGGGAACTGCCAACAATTTAAGCTGGATTCAGAAGAGGACGTGAAACAAAGGATATCATTGCTGATGTCAGATGGACCTTGGATGAAAGCAGAGAATACCATAAAGATGTTTACCTGTGTTTTATTGACTATGCAAAGGCATTCGACTGTGTGGATCATAACAAATTATGGATAACATTGTGAAGAACGAGAATTCCAGAACACTTAATTATGCTCATGAGGAACCTGTACATAGTCCTAGAGGCAGTCCTTTGAACAGAACAAGGGGATACTGAGTGGTTTAAAATCAGGAAAGATGTGCATCAGGGTTGTATTCTTTCACCATATTTATTCCACCTGTATGCTGAGCAAATAATCCAAGAAGCTGGACTATATGAAGAAGAACAGGGCGTCAGGACTGGAGGACGATTCATTAACCATCTGTGATATGCAGATGACAACCTTCCTTGCTGATAGTGAAGAGGATTTGAAGCACTTACTGATGAAGATCAAAGACCATAGCCATCAGTATGGATTACACCTCAACATAAAGAAAACAAAAATCGTCACAACTGGACCAATAAGCAACATCATGATAAATGGAGAAAAGATTGAAGTTGTCAAGGATTTCATTTTACTTGGATTCACAATCAATGCCCATGGAATGCACCAGTCAAGAAATCAAATGATGCATTGCATTGGGCAAATCTGCTGCAAAATACCTCTTTAAAAGTATTAAAAAGCAAAAACGTCACTTTAAATAATAAGGTGCACCTGACCCAAGCCTTGATATATGTTTTTTCTTTTTTAAAATTTTTTTTATTGTACTTTAGATGAAGGTTTACACAGAACAAATAGTTTCTCGTTAAACAGTCAGTACACATATTGTTTTATGTCATTGGTTAACAACCCCACGACATGTCAACACTCTCCCTTGTTGACCTTGGAGGACCTTTTTTTTTGGTGAAAATATACGTAGCCAAAGTGTACCATTTCAAAATTTTCTACATACACAATTCAGTGACATTGATTACATTCTTCCAGTTGTGCTGTTATTCTCACTATCCTTTTCCAAATTATTCCATCATAATTATCTTCAACTCACTGTCCCCTAGGCTTCCCATCAAACCTTTTGAGTTGCTGTTGTTAATTTGATTTCACATAGATAATTCTCCTTCTTTTGTACTTTAGATGAAGGTTTACAGAACAAATAGTTTCTCATTAATGTTAGTACACATATTGCCCTATGACAATGGTTAAGACCCCACAACATGTCAACACTGTCCCTTCTCAACCTTGGGTTCCCTATCACCAGCTTTCCTGAACCCTCCTGCCTCCTAGTCCTTGTCCCTGGACTGCTGTGCCTCATTAGTTCCGTTCTGTTTTATGGGGCTGTCCAATCCCCGGCTGAACGGTGGACCTCGGGAGTGACTTTACCACTGAGCTAAAAGGGTGTCCAGGGGCCACACTCTCGGGGTTTCTCCAGTCTCTGTCAGGCCAGTAACTCTGGTCTTTTTTTGTTAGAATTTTGTTCGACATCCTTTTCCAGCCGTGTCCAGGACCCTCTGTTGTGATCCCGGTCAGAGCAGTCAGTGGTGGTAGCTGGCTACCATCTAGTTGTACTGGATTCAGTCTGGTGAAAGCCTTGGTAGCTGTGGTCCATTAATCCTCTGGACTAATCTTTTCCTTGTAACTTGTTTTCTTCATTCTCCCTTGCTCCTGAAGGGGTAAGACCGTGGAGTATCTTAGCTGGCTGCTCACAGGCCAAGCCTTGATATTTTCAGTCGCCTCATATGCATATGAAAGCTGGACAATGAGTAAGGAAGACTGAAGAAGAATTGATACCTCTGAATTACGGTGTTGGTGAAGAATAATGAATGTACCATGGACTGCCAGAAGAACGAACAAATCTGTCTTAGAAGAAGTACGACCAGAATGCTCCTTAGAAGCAAGGATGATGAGACTTGTCTCACATATTTTGGACATGTTATCAGGAGGGACAAGTCCCTGGAGAAGGACGTCACGCTTGGTAAAGTAGAAGGTCAGCAAAAAAGAGGAAGACCCTTGACGAGATGGATTGACAGAGTGGCCGCAACAATGGGCTCAAGCATAACAATGATTGTGAGGATGGCGCAGGACAGGGCAGAGTTTCTTTCTGTTGTACATAGGGTCCCTATGAGTCAAAACCAACTCAACAGCACCTAACAACAAAAACATACTCTCAAAAGTTTAGGTCTAAACATAATTAATATGCTGAGTCACATATTTCAGATAATTTACTTAATAAATCAGCTTAAGGGGTTTGTTCCTCTCATCTGTTACCAACTATTTTCTCTCATCTCTAACATTATTTTACACCACCTTGAAGCAACATTAAAATACAAAAATCCAGAACGATTAGCTACATTACTAATTTTTATCAAGGCATTTCCCTACCTCCTATGTATAGGTCATTAGAAGAATACATTCATAGTATTTATAAGTGAAAGTATTTTACTACCAATAAATTCATAGAATGATAAAAATGGAAGGGAATGTAAGAAACTGTCTTCTTCTCTCTGTTACACATTGCCAAGCTTGGGTGTAGGTAGCCATAGGGCAAGTCAGAACTAGGTAAGTGGTTAAGGGTAGAGAATGCAAGCATTGATCAAAGAAGGAAATCCAAGGAGACGGGACGGATCTATTTAAGTGGGCTAAAGCTAAAGCTAAATTATGGATTAAATTATGTTCTCCTAAAATATGCGTTGTAAATCCTAACCTCTATACCTGTGGTTATAATCCTTTTTGGGAATGGATTGTCTTTGTTATGTTTATGAGGCAGGATTAGCGTAGGGTATATCTTGAGTCAATTTCTTTTGCGATATAAAAGAGATTAAACAAACAAACAAAGCAGAGATGGGGAAGAGAGAAGCCTGCCAATCCACATGAAGATTACCCAGGAGAAGAAGCTCAAAGAGACAAGGACCTTCTGCCAGAGCTGACAGAGAAAGAAGCCTTCCCCTAGAGCCAGCACCCTGAATTCAGACTTCCAGCCTCCTAAACTATGAGAAAATAAATTTTTGTTTGTTAAAGCCACCCATTTGTAGCATTTCTGTCATAGCACCACTAGATAACTAAGACAGAAGGTATAAGAAAACAAGGAAGGATAGATGGATACTGTGGGTTCAAAATATGCAAGCAAACCTCAAAGTTCAGGAATGTCCAAGACTGAGAGGACAGGGGACTGACTCATCAGCAGTGGTGTTTTGGAAGAATGTGTGAGCACTTGATTCTATGGTGGAGAAGTTGCTGAAACAGCCAGGGGGAGACAGAAACTCAGGCAAATGTATACCCTGTTCATAGCAAGAAGGGTAGGCTAAACTTGTCCTTCTACTAAAGGATAGAAAGCTTAGTGAGTATCTTAGGCTCCAACAGAAATACCAAAAGTTATAACAAAGAGAAGTTCATTCTCTCACAGTCTAGCAGGCTAGAAGTTCAAATTCAGGACATCATCTCCAGGGGAAGGCTTTCTCTCTCTGTTGGCTCTGGAGGAAGGTCCTTGTCATCATCAGTCTTCCACTGAACTAGGAGCTTCTCTGCGCAGAAACCTCGGGTCCAAAGGAAGAGCTCTGCTGCTGGTGCTTCTTGGTGGTATGAGGTCCCCCTGTGTCTCTGCTCGCTTCTCTTTTATATCTCAGAAGAGATTGGATTAAGACACTAATGTTGTAAACCTCACCAGTATTACCTCATCATAATGATAGAGTTTGACAGAGTTTATAACACATAAGGAAATCACATACAACCTCATCATAGTGCTAGAGTTTACAACACATAAGGAAATCACATCAGATTACACAATCATACAATACTAGGAATCATGACCCAGTCAAGTCGACAGACATTTTTGGGGGACACAATTCAATCCATGACAGTGAGACACTTCTTTGGTTTTTCGGTAAATGTAAAGTTTTGCTATGTATGTAGTTTCAGATATCCAGTCTGAATCTCTTCCAAATATATTCGATGGTGAATCAGGGTCACATTTAAGTGATCATAAACACAAGCTCTAGAACCAATTTGTCTTATGAATTCTAATACGAAAACCTATTGCCATCGAATTGATTCCTACTCATAGCGGCCCTATAGGACAGAGCAGAGCTGTCCCATAGAGTTTCCATAATCTTTATGCAAGCAGACTGCCACACTTTTCTCCTGCAGATCGGCTGGTGGATTCAAACCCTGACCCTTCAGTTAGCAGTCGAGTGCTTTAACTACTGTGCCACGAAGGCTCCTTTCTAATACGAAAAGACAAACTAATTTCACTTTGAAATATCTAACCCATTACCCCTTATATTAATATTACATATTAATGAAATAACTGGTTACCATTTACTAATGTCTGGGTCCATAACCCTGGCTGTGCTATTTACAACCCATGTAATCTCTCTGTGCCTCTGTTTCCTCATCTGTAAACTTGGAATTACAGCACCCCATTATGAGTTAACATGTTAGGTATATTAATAGCATAGTAGTTTATTAATGTGGAGTCACTGGGTGGCACAAATGGTTAAGTGCTTGCCTAGTAACTGAAAGGTTAGTAGTGGTTATAACCTACCCAGAGGCACTTTGGCAGAAAGTCCTGGTAATCTGCTTCCAAAAGATCAAAGCCTTGAAAACGCTACGGAGTGCAGTTCTGCTGTGAATCACATGGGTCACCATTAGAAGGAATAGACTCAATAGCAATGGGTTTTGTTTTTAGTTTATTAACGATAGTATTTTTTTTTATTAACTAAAGGAAATAGGCCCAGAACACCCTCACTGAAACTTAGATCCAACATTCAGGGATGGGAGGGACATTTACAAGCAGCATAGGAAGGTAGGGGAGATGAAAGGGGACTTTGGGAGGTTGGAGGTCAAGAAATGCAGCTAATTAACCTATGATGCTATATTACACAAATCTTATCTGTGTTCTTAAAAATAAAACCTCAATAGTACTTAAAAAAACTATTAGAGCTATCCCTTTTATGAAGGCTGGCCAGATGGTCTTCAATAGAGGCCTTTTTCCAGAGGAGCCCCCAAAGCTTGTTTAACATCCTGGAGGTCCTCGGTCAAAACTACCTAAGTGATAGTCAGAGGACACAGCAGTATAAGGGTCGGAGTGATAACTATGGTTTTTTATAAAGGGAGTCTTGTGAAATTGAGGTTAAGTGCTTGGCTGCTAACTGAAATGTTGACGGTTTGAATCTTCCCAGCGGCTCAGCGCAAGAAAGGCCTGGCAATCTGCTTCCATAAAGATTACAGCCTAGAAAAGTGCATGGAGCAGTTCTACTCTGTCACATGGGGTTGCTATGAGTCAAAAATCAATTTGATGACATCTAACAACAACAACTTGTTAGACTGAAGGATTAGGGGAAGTAGTCTAGGTAAATTTTTTGCAAGTTAAAGGAGGGGACCACATACTTTGTGTGTTAAGAATCACCTGATAGACTCTTTGAACGTCTGGTTTGCCCTCATTCATCTGGGTAGAGCTCATCTAAGGGCAGTCAGAAGAGAGAAAGAGTAGCTGCCCAGCAAGCCCCAACTGAAAAGAATCCCTTTAGGGACAGGCTGCAGTGGGCAAGAAGCTGGTGCAAACAAAAACGATGCAACAGAAACAGGGTGGTTGGGAATCCTTATGCCACTTGCTAGCTGTGATCTTCGGGGAACTCCTTACATCAAGCTCTAGGGTCCTCATCTATAAAATGGGCACAATAGCAGTACGTATCCAGGGTTGCTGTGAGAATTTTTGTTGTCATTAGGTGCTGTCTGGTCGGTTTTGACTCATAGAGACCCTATGTACAAGAGAACCAAACAGCGCCTGATCCTGCACCATCCTCAAAATCCTTGCTATGCTTGAGCCCACTGTTGCAGCCACTTGTGTCAATCCATCTTGTTAAGGGTTGCCTTAGTTATCTAGTGGATAACTAAGAAATACCACAAGTGGATGGCTTTAACAAACAGAAGTTTATTCTCTCACAGTTTAAGAGGCTAGAAGTCCGAATTCAGGGCACCAGCTCCAGGGGAAGTCTTTCTCTGTTGGCTCTGATCTTTATCATCAATCTTCCCCTAGTCTAGTAGCTCCTCAGTGCAGGGACCTGGGATCCAAAGGACGTGGTCTTCTCCCAGCTCTTATTTCTTGGTGGTCGGAGGTCCTTCTCTCTGCTCGATTCTCTCTTTTATATCTCAAGAGATTGACTCAAGATACAACCTAATCCTGTAGATTGTGTCCTGCCTCATTAACATAACTGCCTCTAATCCTGCCTCATTAACATCACAGAGGTTAGGATTTACAACACATAGGATAATCACATCAGACCATGGAAAGGTGGACAATCACACAATACTGGGAATCATGGCCTCGCAAAGTTGATACACATTTTTGGGGGACACAATTCAATCGATAACAAGGGTCTTCCTCTTTTTTCGCTGACCCTCTACTTTACCAAGCATGATGTTCTTCTCCAGGGACTGGTCCCTCCTGATAACATGTCTAAAATATCTGAGATGAAGTCTTGCCATCCTTGCTTCTAAGAAGCATTCTGGCTGTACTCATTCCAAGACATATTTGTTCGTTCTTCTGGCAGTCCATGGCATATTCAATGTTCTTCACCAACACCAAAATTCAAAGGCATCGATTCTTCTTTGGTCTTTCCTACTCATTGTCCAGCTTTCACATGTATACAGTGTGATTGAAAATACTATGGCTTGGGTCAACATCTTTGCTTTTCAACACTTTAAAGAGGTCTTTTGCAGCAGATTTGCCCAATGCAATGCGTCTTTTGATTCTTTGTCTGCTGCTTCCATGGGTGTTGATTATGGATCCAAGTAAAATGAAATCCTTGACAACTTCAGTCTTATCTCTGTTTATCATGATGTTGATTATTGGTCCAGTTGTGAGGATTTTTGTTTTCTATATGTTGAGGTGTAATTCGTACTGAAGGCTGTAGTCTTTGATCTTCATCAGTAAGTGCTTCAAGTCCTCTTCACTTTGAACAAGCAAGGTTGTGTCATCTGCACAATGCAGGTTGTTAATGAGTCTTCCTCCCTTCCTGATGATATGGTCTTCTTCATATAGTCCAGCTTCTTGGATTATTTGCTCAGCATACAGATTGAATAAGTATGGTGAAACTATACAACCCTGTCGCACACCTTTCCTGATTTTAAACCACGCAGTATCCCCTTGTTCTGTTCGAACAACTGTCTCTTGGTCTATGTACAGGTTCCTTGTGAGCTCAATTAAGTGTTCTGAAATTCTCCATAATTTGTTATGATTCACACAGTCGAATGCCTTTGCATAGTCAATAAAACACAGGTAAACATCTTTCTGGTATTCTCTGTGTGACTGTTAGGACTGTGTGTCAGCTTGGCTAGGCCGTGATTCTCAGTGTTTTGGCAGTTATGTAATGTTGTGATCACTTCCCTTTTGAAATCTGATATGTGATCACCCCATGATGGAATGTGCTGAGTGGTACCAGTGGGGGTGGGGCCTGTGGCAGCTCACCACCCCCTCAGCTTCATCTCTCTCCCCTCTGCAGATACTTCCTTCCTGCTTGCCTGCTGAAGTTTTTGGCTTGTTCTAGATCCAGAAGCTGCCTCTTGTAGTCTCACTTCTGGTTCTTGGGACTTGAGCTAGCAGCTTACCTGTTGATCTCGGAATCTGTCGATCTTCACAGCCCATGAGCAAGAGTCCTGTTCCCCGACCTACTGATCTTGGGTTCGCCATCCCCTGCAGCTACATGAATCAGGAGAAACCTTGCGGTCTTGTCTGCTGATCTTGGAATTCATCGACCTTCACAGCCTGTGACCTGCTGACCTTGGGTTCACCAGCTTCTGTGACTGTGTGAATTGGGAGAGGCCTCTACACTGATCCACAGACTTGGGACGTTCTAGCCTCTACAATCCCGTGAGCTGTTTCCTTGACATAAATCTCTCTCTATATATATTTATACGCTCTACTGGTTTTGCTTCTCTAGAGAACCCAGCCTAAGACACCCTGCTTTCAGCCAAGATCCATCTGACATCAGCAATGATACCCCCTTTCCATGTCCTCTTCTGATTGCGGTTTGAATTTCTGGCAGTTTCCTGTCGATGTACTGCTGCAACTGCTCTTGAATGATCTTCAGCAAAATTTTACTTGCATGTGATATTAATGATATTGTTTGATGAATTCCGCATTCTGTTGGATCACCCTTCCTTGGAATGGTCACAAATATGGATCTCTTCCAGTTGGTTGTTCAGGTAGCTGCCTTCCAAATTTCTTGGCATAGAAGAGTGAGCACCTCCAGCGCTGCATCCGTTTGTTGAAACATCTCAATTGGTATTCCGTCAATATGAGGATTAAATGAATAAACTTCAAGCATTTAGCAGAGAGGCCTAGCAGAGAGCAGATAATCACAAATGATAGTTACTGCTAAAGATAACTATGTTGTTTAGTTCCAGGTAGCCATTCAGCAGTGAGGAACCCATGTTTTCCCATTCCCTTTGGGTAAGGGGCAGAGGTGAATAATGATCATAGCCATTAGCTCTTAGGTTGCTGCTGGCACCCTTTGATCCAGGCACTAAGACCCAGCTTTCAACAACTCACCAGATGACAGCCCACCAGGGAGTCTAGTGCATTACTTGCAGTCTTGCAGTGTGTTCTCAAAGTGGAGTCCTGCCTCATTACAAATGACCACAGAATGAAGTTGTGCAAAGGATAGTGCTCGCTAAGCCTAGAGGGATCTGAGGAACTCAGGCAATGGTGTTGATTCAAAGTCTGTCTGTGTGTGAAATGCATGAATGTTATGCCACCAAACCTCTCACAGCCTACAGGGTCAGAAGGGAACTTGAAGCTTAGTAGGAAATGGTACTAGAGATCAGGATAGTACAGGAAATGGATCTGCCCATAGGAGTGAGACAGCCACATGATCAAACAACCAGCTTCCTGCTGTGACAGAAAGTGACCAAAATGATAAGAAGGTGGGATCTAGCCCTGAGATTATGGTGGGGATAGGGGGTGGGGAAGGCAAGTTTCATAACTATGGCAAGTGTAGGGAGCTAGAGATAATGGTGGAAGACAGGCTTACCCTGGTGGTATGAGGACCCCAGTTACACAGCCAACTCGACAGCAGGCTGTGAAATGTTGAAACACCTCATAAGCTGTAGCTTGGGGTAGGACATAGGCAGAATGGCTGCTACATTCACCATGATGTCTAAGAATAGTTTCGAAGCCTGATATCAAGTCCTTTTGCCACTCTTTTATGCTTTAAGACTATGGAGGTCATTGCAGACTCTGACTCTAGGACCAGTTCTGTTGGCTCGAAATGGGCTTATCCATTCAAACTTCTAGACATAAATTGGGATTCCTAACTGCTTTGAAGGCAGATTAGGAATCAAGTTAACTCTTCTTCCCATGACAGAAGTCTGTGAAAGTGGTCATAGATAGTTAACACAGTCTTTTCCTTCTCAGGGTTAAAGCTGACATCCGAAGGACAGTTACCTTAGGGAATCCACTTGTTTCTCTCCCAATCTGTTTAAAGTTGCAATAGGACAAGAAAATTCACAACATATGGTCGCCACCTAGTGTTAGGGTGGGCAGCATCCATCTGCATTTGGGAGAACTTTTATACATTAGATCCTATCTGTACTTTAACCATAGAGATAGGATCAGCAAAACAGGCATAAAGTTCTTGACTTTCATCTATTGGAACATGAACTCTACAATATTCTAATTCAGTGTGTTTGCTATCAGTTTCCCTGCTTTACTCCATAAAGTATTTGGGGCTACAAAGACATTTTGAGATGTCCTTTTCTTTTTTGTCAGTAGATCTGCGAGATGTCATTATAATGGAATAATTTCAATAACCTCTGGAACTGTGCATTATTGAAACATCTTTTACTAATCATCAGTTACTCATTGTAATTCTCTGTTCTCCTTGGTACACTTGGTACCTTTGCTCTCTGACATTATTCCTTCAGGCTACCAGCACATTGATGCATTGGCATCAAAATCTACTAGCATACAATATCATGCAAAAATTCTAAATGACACATAATTACTTTAAGACATGGAGAAAGTTAGCTATTAAATATTGCTATAACTTTATTACCAAGACAATCCGGAATTTAATCCATAAATATTAGTTAATCAAGGTTTTCTTCATCTCATACCATATTTACTATGCAACTACAAGCCTCCTAGCTTACTTTTTTCCCCTTTTTCGCTTAAGAATGTAGAAATGCTTGTAATCTTGGATCTAGAAGGCGACACCGTCAGCTTTCAAACTTGTTTTGTAAATTGCCTAGTCTTAGAAAAGTTGGAAATATTTTACACTATCTGAATAATAATGAACAATGCTGCTCAGTGATTTATAACTCTAAGAGCTTTATAATTTGGTTTATGAACAGCTCTCAAAGTTTCCATTGGCAGTTCATACAACTATGAGTAAATTTTCTGGCCAAATGACTCAGTATTTTGCTGCATGACTAATCCCACACTCAATATGGAAACTAAATGAATTCTATTTGCTGTGGATAATAAATAATTACTTTCTAAAAACTGTCTACAAAGCATTATAGAGTAGATGAATTCAATTATATTGATGTTTTTAAACTCCTAAGCTCAGCAGACTTTCTTGAGAAGTTTGTAATTCTCATAAAAAGAATATATATATTCCCTCGCCCCCCC
>NW_004444108.1:3868748-3873872 GCF_000243295.1 Trichechus manatus latirostris | reverse complement strand
AGCCTGGCAACTCATAGGACAACGAACCCTGCTTAGGCTTTAAATTTTCTAAAATATTTAAAGAACAATTTGGAATGTTTCCATTTAAAATACTTTTTTCTTACAATGACATCTTTATTTTTAAAGTTTTTCTTATGATAAAATGTTATGTGTTGAAAATGATATTTGACATTATTGTGAGTAACAATTGTTTTTCTTTTAAAAACTCAAACACTAAAACGCCAATGGCAGTCCATCTGCATAGTGACTCCCCTGATTCTGGTGGCTGGAAATTGCCTCCAAGATTACATTAGGCTCTTCCAGAGGACATAGTTCCTTTACCTATAAATACAAGCATATATATGTTCCAGGCACGGGTCTTGGGCTCAGACTGTCATGAAAATCCATTTGGGACTAAAGAGATCACGGAACACATTTCCTCAAATTCTCTCAATTCCTGACATGCTGTTTAATTCTGAGGATAAAAAAAACTTCACTTAGGAAAAACTAGGCTACCAGTCCAAAATCAGTATGATTTACTCCTAATTATTGCTAGAGCCATCCTTATCTAAACTTTTTGTTTTTATGGACCTAATATTTCCACGTAACGTCCTTGTGTAATTACCAATTGGACAACTTACTCATTTCCACATAGGTTTGTAATAAAAAGCTTACAAACAACCTGAGCTACACTCCAAGACCTTCTTATTTTTCCCTAAATATCATTCTTCTAGTCTGAGTATAAAAGAACCCTGGTGGTGCAATGGTTAAGTGCTTGGCTGCTAACTGAAAGATTGGTGGGTCGAACCCACCAGAGGCTCCATGGGAGAAAAGATCTGGCAATCTGCTCCAGTAAAGATTACAGCCTAGAAAACCGTATGTGGCAGTTCTACTCTGTCATATAGGGTTGCTACGAGTCGGAAACGACCCGATGGCACATAACAACAACATTCTGAGTATAAAGAGCTCTGATGGCACAAATGGTTAAGTGCCTGGCTGCTAACCAAAAGGCTGGCAGTTTGAACCTACCCTACGGCTCTGCAGGAGAAAGACCTGGCAATGAGCTTCTACTCTGCCACATGCGGTTGCTCGGCAGCACCTAACAATAACACAGCCTGAGTACTGGTAGCCAGGGTGGGCAAGGAGGAGACCACGGACTGGGAGTCTTCATAAGTAACTGGGGTCAGTTCTAACTCTGCAGAGTCAAAAGCAGCTTGAGAACAGAAAGAACCAATCTGGGAGGACTAAAGTTATGTTGAAACAAATGGCTAAACCACACATCTCCAGGAGAATGTCTTCTTCCCTTTCTTCAACTTATACTTTTTCTCCTACCACTGTTTTCTGTCTCCCAGTTTCCTTAGAAACTTGTTCAAGTACCTCTAGCCTTACAATATTGGCCTTTATTCAGCCTGTAATTCCATTTCTACTCATCCTTTTTAGAGTTAAGTTTCTCCAAAGATTGTGGACAGGGGTTCTCTCTTTTTCATCTCCCACTTGCCTTCAACCCATTGGTATGTGGCTTTAGCTTCTCCCACTGTATGAATCAGCCCTCCTAGTCACCAGCTCTTGTCCTCCTTAACCTCCTGGTTGTGCATCTGTTCTAGTAAGCCACTAAACTGGGACACTCCCCCCTTGGTTTCCCGGATCCTGCCTTCTCCTCTCCTTCTCCAGTCCACTAATGGACCTTGTCTCCAAATCTCTGATTCCAATTCTTTCTATAATTTCTCTTCCCTAGTCATTTCATGCATTTTCATGACTTCAGCTGTAATCTGTGTTGATGACTCCCATGTTTGTCTTTGGTTCTGACTTCTCCACCCACATTTCCATGGCTTGCTGGATATTTTCACGAGTGTCCTTTTGACACCTCTACCTTAGTGGCTCTAAAATTCAGTTTTTCATCTTTCCCTTCAAAACTGTTCCTCTACCTAGCTCAATACTTGAGTCATCTTCAATTCCTTCCTTTCCCTTAATTTCTATGCTCAATTGGTCACCATACAATGTAGGGTAAAACCTCTTCTTCCTGATTTTTCTTCTTGACCCATAAATTAGGAACTTGTGCTACCTCTAGGGAAGTAGTGGGGAGATGCTTCTGCCGTTATACTAAATTCCCTTATTCACTCTTTTCTTGGGAAGTAGAATGAATTATGTGATGGAGGATATTAGAGGAGGCCATGCCAGCCACTAGTGGGCGGGACTGACAGTCTTCACACCGGGTTCTGTCATGTGTTGGAAAATGTCAGTTTTTTCTTAGCCTTCTCTTACTCTATAGGAAATGGGGACAGGTGAAGTTCCTTTTGGCCTCAGGGTTGGGGAGGCCTGCAGTCCCTTCAGCTGTGACTAGGTGGGAATGCTGAGTTAGAGGAAAAGGAATAAGATGCCCTATTTTGGCCTTGAGTCTAAACTATGTTCTTCAATCTGGTTTTACCCTGAATAAAACTGATATTTTAATTTCCCTTTGGTTTCTCATGTCTGTTCCCAATTTGGTTAAGAATCCAAAGGAAAGAAGGGGTGAATGATAGCTCACATTCTACATACCTAATATTCTCTTAGCTATTTTTTCCCATTCATTTGTCTTCTCTTGGGTGACAATGATAACTCAATGTCATAAAAAACCCTTAACAGATTATATGTATCTTACATTTTGATGTTCTGGAAGTTGACTATTCTGGAAAGTTGTGGTAGGAAAGATTTTGCCCATGGGCCTTCCTCCCCCATCCTACCACCAAAGTTTAACAAATTTATGACTTTTACACTATGTCAACTATTCTTTTGTAATGAAAACCTAGAAGGAAGAAAATGCATGACTTCTACTAAATTAACTTCCAAAAAGGACTGATTGACCAATTTAATATTTATTGAATTCCACAATGCTTTAGGCACCACCTAAATGCACAAAAAGAAGCAATTAATAAGATGACATTATTTGGAAAAGGAAATTATAGATTAGCAACAAACAAATGAGAAAATAAAAATGGAACCTAATACTAAATTCTTTTAATGATTTGGTTTGCCTATTATTAGTATCCCTGAGGTAGCAGAAATGAATGCAACTAAAAAGAAATATCTATTGTATGGCAGTTAAGCATTTGCCTGCTGGAGAGAAATAAACAACGTTCTCATGTGTGTTTGAAACTTATAAATGGCTGCAGCAGACTTAGGATGATAACAATTGTGCTAAAGTAATAGCTCAGAAAACTGTATTTGCTATTTAGTTGCTTTTTGTTGTTAAAAGTGCAAACTTCGGGGCAAACTGGTTAAGTATGCTGTCTGTGGTCTTAGACATGTTTCTGTTCAAGGATACTTAGGTTATTTTGGCTCACTCACAAATTTTAGTCAATGAGATGCATAAAGTAAAGATGACCGTCCTAAATTCTCTTAGTTATTCTCACCAATGTTTGCAAAAGGTTAATTCAGTTTTGTTGTTGTTACTTTACATTACTCTGCCACGCCATTGTGAGGCAATGAGGCAAAGAATCCTTCCTTGCCTGATGTGCCACACATTGCAGGTTCTCAGGATTCTCTTCAGTAACTGCTGCATAAGGGACAGGAATACAGTCTCTCACTGCAGTGGGCTGAGGTATCAGGAAACCTTTGAAACAACGTGCACATGACGCACTGCCACCTGCCAGCCCTTCTGAGTGCCAGGAACCTATGAAGCCTACAATCTGACATTCATCCTTCTCACTTAGGCAGCGTCTGCAAGCAAGTTTCCATCTTCAATCCAAAACAATTGAATGGGATGCAACATGTCAACAATTTGAATGTTTATTTTGTCTTAGGAAACTCAAACTGCAAAAAAACTTATCAATTGTTTTCCATGTTTATGAAGCTGATATTTAAGAGACTGCATTAGACAATGCCTGTTTTGAGTTTCTGTTAATGCTTACACATGGTAATATGTAAACAGCCTCAAGAATATCAATGGTTAAGCTTTTATGCAGAGCTGTGCATTGGTTTTGTATAGTTAGAAAACAATACTGACTTTGAGATCCTACACGCAAATAACAAAACTTAAACATTCTCACTGTTTCTGCTTTCCAGAATTTTACAAATTACTATTTTATGACACACAATTTCATTAGTCTTTGAAATATCCCAAAATAAGAGTCCACTCTAGCAGTTATTAGAAACTCTATAAATGCAATAATGTGTTACCTTGCCATTATAACTGAAACTTCTTTATGTGAGTAAACAAAACAAAACCAACCCCACACAGGGAACGTCCTGGGGGCAGCAGAACGTGGTGCCGCACTGGCCTGCCAAGTATGCAAGATGCCGCAGACTGCTGCAGGAGGGGCCTCTTGGCCAGGTGGCCGTAGTCATCCGCAGAAGGGCACACTGCAGCTTTCCTGCCTTACCTTCTGCGTTGGCATTGCACCAGCAACCACTATAAAATCCCCTGGTCATCAACTGCAATATACTTTTTGCTGGTTATGAAGAAATGTGGGGAGGGGGAAGAGGAAGACAGAGCTGGTGTGTGCGCAAGTGTGACAGAACACTATTTCTTCACACTCTCTAAAAAACTGTCCCCAAAATATTTACAAGCCAACTCTCCAACGTCCTTCAGATGCCAGATACCTCAATCTGAAATCACCTCTTCCCTCAAATACAGTAGATGAGTCAGAGTTGTACGGTAAACGCACGGATACAGGAGGATCTAAAATGCTCATTTTCTCGGCTGCAAAATAGCACCAAGTTTGGGGGCGGAACAGTTCACGTCTATTCGGAAGCGCTCCTAGTTTAGAGGTGGTTGGAGAGGGGTGAGTCTCCCGTTTCTGGAGCACTCAAACTCCCAGAGAAGGCCCTTCCCAGTGTTCACGCTTCAGCGTGCCAGGCACCCCCCGCAAGCAATTGCTCACCCGGCTGCATCCACCAAAGCCCCAACCTCGCTGCAGGGGCGCGGGGAGGTGGGAAGTGGGGGTAGCACCGCTTGGAGAATCTCGCCACTGCCTTACGGTTTTCCCCCTGGCTCCTTGGCGCCCCCTGAGGCCGGGCTCCACAGCAAGGGAGGCTGGACAGGTGAAGCGCCAGGTGTCCCCGGCGCAGAAAGGCGCCAGGCCAGTGCACCTGCTGGCGGCGCGGGCTGCCGCGCGGCCCCGCGGGAGGGCGCTGGGCACTTAACTCAGGCCAGGGCGCAGCCCTCGG
>NW_004444108.1:3853608-3868648 GCF_000243295.1 Trichechus manatus latirostris | reverse complement strand
CCGCGCTGCCGCAGCCCGGCCGTGATGTCATCAGCCGAGCCCCCGCCGCGGCGCCCCATTCCCGCCTCCTGCGGGCTGCAGCGTCTGCAGCCTGGGCGCCGCGCCCCCACCCCGACCCACGACTGCCCGGCTTAGGGGATGCTGAAGCTCGCGGAGGCCACGAGACTATGCGCCGGGCCTGGGAGACCGCGGCGGCGGCGCTGCTCCTCCCTACTCGCCGCGTCCCCGGCGGGGCTGCGCCCGGGGGCTGCGCACAGACGGGGGCGGGGGCTACTGGGGAGGGAAGGGAGAGGCTCCCCGGCGCCGAGTCCCTGACTCGTCATCGTCTGCTGAGTCATGGCAAGCGCTCCCCGCAGCCCTGGATCACTCGCGTAGCGCGGCTAGCGCGGGGTGCGCAGCCACTGGGTTGGGCGCAGGGCCGCGAGCGCCGGGCATGACGCGCTGAGCCGCGCTCGCCCGTGCCCGTCGCCCATCGTGCGCCCCGCGCGGGTGCCTGTGCAGCCGCCCTCTAGCCCCGCCGCTGAGCCGCCCCCGCCTTGCCTGCACCATGATCGCCGCGGCTTTCCTCGTCTTGCTGAGACCCTACAGCATCCAATGTGCCCTCTTCCTCTTGTTGCTTCTGCTGGGCACTATCGCCACCATCGTCTTCTTCTGCTGCTGGCACCGCAGGCTCCAGAAAGGGAGGCATCCGATGAAATCGGTCTTTTCGGGCCGTTCAAGGAGCCGAGGTAAGACGCCGCGACCGGTTCCCTCGCGCTAGGAGGAACATTTAAGCCTATTTGGAGAGTGAGGCACGGCTCACTCTTTTCTCGATTGCCTCTCCTACCCCCATCATTGCCCACTCCCCAAGCTGAGTACGTTTATTTGTTTCACCCCACTCTTAGCCCCCCCCCCCCCAATCTCTCGGATTTGGATAACCACGGCGATGCAGAAAACTGGAAGGGAAGGAAAGGACAAAAATTTTTAGCGTCCGTTTTGCTAAAGCCCTGAGGGTAATTCGAGTGGACTCCGGGGCTGCTGTTGTTTGTCCTTCACCCATCCATCGCTAGAACCTAGGGGTAAGAAAGTAAGACACAGAGAGTTTGGGTCTCCCCAGCTCCCCCAGAACTTTCTCGGAAACTTCTCTCACCGAGAAATAGCCTGGAGATTGATGGCCCAGTGACCCTCACCGTAGGATGTCCTTTTCTGAATTCGAGGCGTCTAGAATGTGCCCGACCCTTGTCCCTCAGTCTTTGGTAAAAGTCATTAGTAACTCAGCAGGTGAAGGACAAAGAGTTAAATGAAGTCCCGTTTTTCTCTTTTCTCCCCAGATGCTGTTATGAGATCTCACCACTTTCGTTCTGAGGTAATTTATTTAGCGCGCACAGTCAAGGTCAGAAGAAGTTCTCTTTCCTGAGTACCAAATGTTAGTCCCATTCGTGTTAAGAAACTAGCAGGGCAGTGAATGGCGAGCATGCTCTCCCCGAGCCGAAATTGCCGTGATTTCTTTGCAGGCGATTCCAGCACAACCTAAGTTCTCAGTGAACAGTTTTAGCAGATTTCTCGTATAGTGGAGACGCTGTACAAGAAGGGGAAAGGCAGCTCCTAAGAGTGCTGCCGATCTTAGGAAAGTTAGGCGGGTGGTTGTCGTTTTAGTTTACAGTCTGTAAATTGCCAGTGAAAGCTTGCTGGGTGCTGTAAATTGACTGGGATTGTTCACTTGGATGAACAACACAGAAGAGCTTTTAGGAGGTAACTGCAGAGCAATTTGATCCATATGCATTCCATTTTCCGATGTTGCAAATTTACATTTCTATTCACTCAAAGTTCTCCCTGTTTTATTGTAGGCTTCTGATTTTTTTTTGCGGTAATAGTGGTGATGACTGGGCTTTTCTTGATGGGTGCGCTTAAATGCTTGTGCAGGTCTTCTCTCAAAACGTCGACTATCCTTCCGTGAGCAGGTGACCTGGGTACAGTCATTAGGTGGGTCTTTCGTAGGATCAACTCCACTGAAGACAAAACAAAACAAAAAAAACCCCGCAAGTTCTCCAGGATCCAGCTTTTTTTTTTTTTGAGTTTCCAGATCATCCGCTTCTGACTGTGAGATATTTCTCCCCTCTTTTGGGAAAATTTCACACAGCCAGGCTTGGAGGTTGCTGGTGCTGATGTTTGATGCAGTTTACTCATGTTAGAAAAGACTTCATAGTTTCACACCCTCCATTTACCTGAGAAGTTATTTCACATTTCATCTCACTAGTTAATGTGATGTTTTATTAAATCCTAGATGTTTTATTGGACTCTGGTTGCTTAAAAGCCTTAACTGAATTATTATAACATCATTATGGTGTTGCACAGTAAGTAATTCTGTTGTATATAGCCCTGGAGGATGAGAACTTTGTGTTTAGTGTAGGATTCTTGAGAATATAAATTAACTAGTCAGACAATTAGAAGCCGACAATTAGAGGCTCTATTCTTGACTTAAGGAGCCCTGGTGACACAGTGGTTAAGTGTTCGGCTATTAACCAAAAGGTCGGTGGTTTGAACCCACCAGCCGTTTGGAGGGAGAAAGATGTGGCAGTCTGCTTCCATAAAGATTACAGCCTTGGAAACAACTATAGGGCAGTTCCACCCTGCGCTATAGTGTCGCTATGAGTAGGAATTGACTCCACAGCTGTGGGTTTGGTTTTTGGTTATCCCTGGCTTTACAGTAACTAGGTATGAAGTGCTGTGAAACTCACTTAAGTTCTTTGCACCTGTTTCCTTATCTGGAAAATAGAACTAGTAGTACCTTGCAGTGTTGTTGGGGAGATTACAAATAATTAGGTTAAAAATAAAAGCCCACTTACTTCATAGTAGGTATCATTGTATTTTGTAAAATTGAATTTATAAATGTGCAGAATGAATGACCTGTTTGCAAATGTTTTAAGTCTTTATTAAATTAATTAATTCAAAACACATAAATTGTCTCTGTTGTGAAGTAAGTTTCTGAATATGAGTAGTTCAGTAGAACAACCCAGTAAGGTGTGACAAAATGTAAGTAATTGTCAAGTTATCAACATCAAAACTTAAATGATTTTTATCTTAAACGAGATCACCAGTTCTACACACATAAATGGTAGAACCTGTTACGGATTTTTATAACTAGCCTTCAGGCATTTAGGCTAAAGCACAAACGGGAAGAATAAGACAGGCTGTCTTGTGTAGTTATCTCTCCGTTTAAATATTTGTCCTTAGCTTGCATGTTGGTTAGGAAAGCTGGGGCAGTTCTTTTATGCCTTAACTCATTTCCTGAGATTCGTGGAACACTTTAACATCTGTATGTGTACTTGAGGTTTGCCTGGTTGGCATGGGCTGTGAGCTCCTTGAGGGCAGGGACCATGTCTCCCTTGTTTATTGCTGTATGTCCATGCCTGGCCCAGTACCTAGCATACAGTCAGTTCTTAATAACTGTTTGTTAAATGAATGAAAAACTTGGGTGAATAGTACTTTAAGTTGCTGATTCCTGTAAGTGGTTAAATAGAACTCAGTGTTGGGGAGAAAAGAAAAGTGCACATTCTCAGGAAGATGCTTGGAATTCAACATTTTGCTCAATCTCAACTGTTATTTTATCATTCCAGGCTTTTAAAAATTGCCCTGGGGTTAGTAAGAAAAAAATACAAGCCGCGAATGTAACCAATTGGATTTGATTAGAAGGCTTTATTTAATGGGAAAATTGAATGCGATATTAGGTTAACTTGTTGGTAGGATACCTGTTTTCTTTTGTACCAAGTTCTTGTAGATAAACAACTCGAAGAATGTTATTTTATAAGTGAAAATCCTGAGACTCTGTTGTTACCTGAGAATGTCATATTTCATTACTGTTTTGCATTTACCATAAATAAAATGTTTTCCCTTAAGGACAAATGAGGGATTTTTTTCTTCTCCCTTTTTATCAAAATATCATTTTCTACACTATTTTCTCCTCAAGAAATACCTTGGAATTTGTTTGGATTTTAGCATACTATTTAGAGTTTGAGTACAACCATAATGGATATTGTTGTTGCTCCTTAGTAGCAGCTGCTGCAAAATGTTTTGATTTTCTGATGAGTCATAATCATATTGAACTAAGAAGTTTGTGCTTTTTGTTCCTTATTTCAATTGAAGTAAGTAGACAGTTCACTCTCAGAATTTCTGTAGTGGTCAAATGAGGAAAGTGTGTCTAGGATCTGCTGACTCACTTTGAAATGTGAAAGAGCTTTGAGAAAGGCCTTGTACAGATGAAGAAGTTCCATCAGTACTTTGCTGCTTTGCCTGTCAGAGGTTAATGTTTCTCCTGCCCACACATCCAGGAAGGAGTTCAGTTGGACAGAAAATTTCAGTGGGTTCTTTCCCAAGTAGTAAGAGAAATACTTCTCTAGAGGGTAGGTAAAACCATGGCATCAGGACCCAGTTTGTTTTGAGGATGTTCTTCAGCAGGGAAGAAAGCATTGTCTCTCGTCTGAGGAGCTCCAGCTTTTTTTCTTCACTAAGTGTGTAATGTACATATTTCTTCACTTCAGTTTCTTCCCTTGAAGCTAGGAATAAATAATATAGCTGTTTATAAGATGTTTAGGAAACCATAATCACTACCATCCCTTTTTATTTTCATATCCTTGCAAATTTTATTTTTACTGGCTTCTTAATAGTCTTCTAGATTTAAACAATAGCATATGAGAATGTGACATTATTACTTCATCCAGCAAGGCCTGAACTGTAACCTCATTTCACTGACAGATAAAAAGGCTCAACTTGATAGATAGAAATATGTGTTTTGTGTATGCATATAAAGAACTTGGCAGAAACAGTTGAGTATTTTTATTTTTTGGTCTTAAACAGCTCATGAAACCAACTTATTTCACATCTATGTAGGACACTGTGTGGAAACCAAGTGTTCATTCTGAGAAGTGCACTTTTCCTGAGCATTTATAATGTTTTATGCTGTGGTTATAAACAGTGATAAACTGTTACCCTAGATTCCTATGGTGAAAATCAGATAGTAGCAATCCTGATTTTAAGGAAATTTCAAGATGTGATAGGGGTAATTGAGGTACCATTAGATGATAAGAAAGAGTCTCGGGAGTACTTCAGTAAAATGAAGACAATTATAATACCCATTGAGAATACCCAGAGTGAACAGTGGTAAGTGATTCCTATTCATCAGCTCAGTAGAAGAAGGGAGGCCTTGTTTGATGCTAGGAGTGAGCAGTGTGTGTTTTAAGTCTATTCAGATTTGAGTAAATGTCTTCACTTCCCTTTTCAGGTAAAGGAACCAAAAGAGTTAAGTTAAGCAGTTCACTAAGGATCACTAAACAAGATAAGGACTGAGTAAGAGGAGAATTCCCTGGCTACATTTATCTGCCCTGTGGTGTTTAACTGTGTCAGTCAGAGCCCAGAGAATAATATGGCCAAAATTCTCAATGAAAGAGAGAATTGAAGTTGAGTGGGCTTATAGCAGACATTTCTGACAAAGCCAAATAGTCAACTCCTTTAGCTTTTTCTAGTGGTTACTCCAGTTATCCTAAATGAAGACATGATCCACATATGCTTTTGGCCTCATCATGTTCCCACAGTGTCCTTGTACCAAACTCTGGAGGACAATCAGGAAAATAACCACATTTCACGGCTTCTCATTAAATTTGCATTTGCATCTTTCTTTAAGACTTACTCAGATTAGTGGATCAGAGAAAATGATAGTTTGTTATTTAGTTATCCTTTACAATTAGATTATGTTTAGAAATAAATTCTTTACCTAGAGCTAAAGCCTAGGTCTGAATTAATTTATACAAATTAAGTCAGTCTTAAGTTGTGACTGTATGCATGATCCAGTGTTCATTTAGCTTTACCCAATTATTTTCAAAATAAACAACACTTTCTTTTTTTGTATGAGGTGCTTTGTTAGACACTAGGGATCTGAGATATAGCCACTGCCCATGACAATTACTTCTAAGACACTCCCAGTATCAGTGCTGAAATTTTATAGCTACTCATTTTTCCCATTATGGTAACTCAACTGCTGTGCTGCTTCCCACTATGAATCACAGATATGATGAGAGCATCCAAGGCAACAGTGCACAAGTGTACAGTCAGTACATATGTGAAGAAGACAGATTCATTTCTAGTCACAGAGCTTGTTACACCAGACTCACCACTATCATGTAATTGACCATTACTTTAGCTCCATGGCAGTAAAACAGAATGCTGAAAGCAGAAGGAAAAAAAAAAAAAAGGAGAGGGGAAACACAAAAACAACCCTTTTTTTCCATGCATATAAGCCAGTTACACTTCTTGGAAGAAGTACAACCAGAATGCTCCTTAGAAGCAAGGATGGTGAGACTTTGTCTCACATACTTTGGACATGTTATCAGGAGGGACCAGTCCCTGGAGAAGGACATCATGCTTGGGGAAGTAGAGGGTCAGTGAAAAAGAGGAAGACCCTTGACGAGATGGATTGACAGAGTGGCTGCAACAATGGGCTCAAGCATAACAACGATTGTGAGGATGACACAGGACGGGCAGTGTGTTTCTTTCTCTTGCACTTAGAGTTGCTGTGAGTCAGAACCGACTTGATGGCACCTAACAACACAACAACAAGCCAGTTACAAGGAGCCTTGGTTGCACAGTGGTTAAGCGCTCAGCTGCTAACCAAAAGGTCAGTGGTATGAACCCATCAGCCACTCCACAGGAGAAAGATGTTGTAGTCTGCTTCAGTAAAGATTTATAGCTTGGAAACCCTGTGGGGCAGTTCTCCTCTGCCGTATAGGGTCACTATGAGTCAGAATTAACTCGGCAGCAATGGGTTTGGCTTGTTTTTTTAAGCCAATTACGTGCAGTCTAATTTAAAGCTGAAACAAAATCTTTTCCAGAGAAGTTTGAATCCTTGTCTGTACTTAAGGCTCAAGAGTAAAATTCTCTTTGAGGTTTGAATTGCAAAATAGAACCAGGTTAATAATGAGTATTAATGAAAGAAGTAGAAGAACTCTGGCTCTGGGTTCCAACTCTCCTATAAACTAACTGTGTGACCCTGGTCAAATCTCAGTGTCTCTAAGCCTTGATGTTCTTACTGGTAACGTAAAAATTATCTCTAAAGCTCCTTAAGAAGTAACAGGCTATGTTTTTACTACATGCAAAGCATCATGCTAAGAAGGTATCATGTAAGACATAGTTCCTGCCTTCTAGAAATGTAAAGCAGCTAAAGATAAAAATATGATTAGAATAAATTCTGAGGAACAGCAAGGGCCCTGGTGGCGCAGTGGATAAATTTTTGGCTGTTAACTGAAAGGTCAGTGGTTTGAACCCGCCAGCCACTCTTTGGGAGAAAGATGTGGCAGTCTGCTTCAGTAAAGATTTACAGACTTGGAAACTCTATTGGGCACTTCCGTCTACTCTGTCTGATTGGGTTGCTGTGAATTGGAATAGAGTCAATAGCAATTGGTTTACCAAGTAACAAATTATGTAAGGAAAGTGAATCGTTGAAATAGTTCTGATGAAGTGATAGCTTCTAGCTGGGGTGATCAGAGAAGCCTCCCTAGAGGAGGTAATATTTATGCTGATGCATGAGGGTTGGGTAGTACCTGGGTAGACCAAGAGGGAATTGAAAACGAACCCTGGCAGAACAACGTAAGAATAGGCAAAGATTCAAGAAAGCACACAGCCTGTTTTCAGATCTCAGAGTGTACCATTACTATTAGAGTGTAGGTTTCTTGAGTTTGCAGAAAGGAATTTTGAGCTAGAAATATAAGTAGGTGCCAACTACAGTGAAAATAATTTTTATATTCTACTTGATAGTTGGCAGAAGGCTGTGATATAACATTATTTCCTTTAAACACTTTAGGAGGGCACCTGCTATGAGCCCTCTCAAGGGAAGCAAAAAATCACCTTTTGATTTCTTTTCCAGTAACTATAACAAAACAGCCCCGTCATTCTTCTTTTACTTGGGAAGAATGAAGAGTTGTGGCCGCTCAAGCAGACTTGACTGGGGGCCTTTCTGTTCATTCTCTGAATCTGAGCTTTTGCTGGTACCATGTTTTTGTGCTCCAGTGCTAAATCATCATTGGGTTATATTCTGACTGCAGACACCATCTATCCAGGGATCAGTGACAACCTGCTCATGTGTTCAGTGTGGGCATTTCAGATCTTAACACGAAATATAAGAACATTTTCGGTGCTTCATTAGTGCATGGCCATTTTTTTCAGCTATGAAATATATTACAGTTTTTAAAAGTATTTGAAATATGTATATCTGCTTTTAAACTGTTGTTAGGTGCCATCAAGTTGGTTCTGACTCATAGTGACCCTGTGTACAACAGAACGAAACACACTGCCTGGTCCTGTGCCATCCTCACAGTTGTTGCTATGTTTGAGCCCGTTGTTGCAGCCACTGTGTTTATCTCATCGAGGATCTTCCTCTTTTTTCGATCATCTGCCACTACTACTTAACATCACTCACAAGTAGTTCACCAGTGACTCCCAAATTGCTAAATCATACACATCAATCCTTATCTTAATTGACCTATGTATTTGACACTGTTGGCCACTGATTCCTTCTTAAAACTTCCATCCTTGTCTTTTAGACAACAGTCTCTTAATTCTTCCTCTTTTTCCTCATTATGACTTGTTTTCCTGCTTACATGTTGATCTTCCCAGGGAACTGTACTTCACCTCTTTATTATAAACAGCATTATTGAGATAAAATTCAGATTTAATTCATGTATTTAAAGCATACAATTCAGTGGTTTTTAGTATATTCACAAGGTTGTACAGCCATCACCACCGTTTAATTTTAGAACATTTTCATCACCCCCAGAAGAAACCCCATACCCGTTAGCATTTACTTCCCATACCCCTCCCATTCCCATCCACCAGCCTCTGGCACCCGCTAATCTACTTTCTGTATGGGTTTGCTGGGCCACATTTTTGCTCACTGTGTTCAGACTTTGCTTGTGGGATATCATTCGACATACTGTTTCAGTTTAGCCTTATGTAATGATTACTCTGATATCTGAATCTCAAACCTAGACCTTGCTTTTGACCTCCAGATCCGGAGAGTCAACTGCTTTTTCCTCATTTTCACATGGATGTCCCACAGGCATCTCACGCTGAATGTATCTAAAACTGGACTCCTCAACCCCTCACCACATCTGCTCCTATTTTGGAGAAGGGCACTAGCTCCTCCTTCCCCAAAGTGCTCAAACTAGAAATCTAGAAGGTATTCCAAACCCATTTCTCATCCATCCTTTCCTAATTATCCTTCCTTTTAAATATCTCTGGTGTCTGCCTTCCTCACTGTCCCCACTGCAGTTACCTTAGTTCAGACCCTATAAAAACCTCCAGACAAGTCGCCCTGCCTTCATTCTTGTCTCTCCCAAATCCATCCACACCAATTTAACAAGGGTCATTCAGAAATAAAAATTTTTTTCTTAAAACTATTGTCAATCAAAGAGACATTCAAATAACAGAAAACCTAACTTAAAATGACTTATTAACAGAGGTTTATAGTCTGTCATAACAAGTGATTTGGAGATGGCTGCAGACTTTGCTGGAGCAGCTGTCCAGTGTTATTTCTGGATAATTTTGATCTTTGTCTCATGGTTGCAGGATGACTGACATAGTTCCAGACATCATGCCCAAGTTCAAGGAAGGAGGGAGAGGAAGGGGCATAACCAGCCATGGATACCGGTTGCCATCGAGTCAGTTCTGACTCATGGCGACCCCATGTGTTTCAGAGTAGAACTGTGCTCCATGGGATTTTCAATGGTTGTGACCTTTTGGAAAAAAGATTGCCAGGCCTTTCTTCCAAGGTGCCTCTGGGTGGATTCAAACTGCCAACCTTTTGGTTGCCTAACCGTTTGTGTCACCCAGGGACTCCCAGCCATGGATATTTATCAGGAAATCAAAATCTTTGCCAGAAATTTTTTCAGTTAGATTTCCACTTCCACTTTACTGGCCAGAACTGTGTCACATGGCCATCCTCACTGCAAGCGAGACTTGGGATATGAGCTTTTACCTTTCCTAGCTTCTGTAGTAGAGGCAGGCAAGCAAGATAGGGTTGGGGATAGATGGTAGCTCAGCCATGTTCCGCTCTACTAAAAATCCTTCAGTGGCTCCCCAATTCCTTCAAGATAATAAGCTTTCTTAATAGAGTATCAAAATAATCCCTATACTGATGTCCTTGTGGTAGTTCTAGTCTAACCAATTGTCCACACTTTTTTTGTAATTCCCCAAATGGACGGTGGCATTTTTAGGATTGTTTTTGTTCATGTTATTTCCAACTAAGATCTTCCTTTCCTTTTCTCTCTTTGCTCCAACAAAACTAAGTTCATAGGGCATCTCCTCCAGAAAACATTCTTGGCTCCCTCCTCATAATAATAATATATTTTTTATCTTCCATGCATGATTGTGTCTTAAAATCAGTCTAAATCACTAGTTATTAACACAGTGTCTGGCATATAGTGGGGCTCAGTAAATGTTTGTTGAATGAATGTTTGAAGTTTTCTGCAAGTCAGTTTAATTTTCTTCTTACAGGTCTTATAACTTTCCAGATATTTCTGTATCACTCTTTTCTCTAAAGGGAAAAGAGACAGATTTTCCTTAAGGGAAAGAGACAGATGCTTTTTCATTTGTTATTTCAGAAATACAGTTATGCCTTAATTACTATTCTGTGTTTACTTCTAAGGCACATAGATTCAGGCACTTTAAAAATGAATTGAAAATATGCCCTAAAATTTTTATTCATTATTGAAAAACTATTTTCATACTTTGAGCTGAGAATTCTGAACAAATTTTTTAATATTTAATGTTTTTATTTCAGTTTGCAATCTAAAAAATCAGTATGACTATATTCTCTATTGTCTTGTAACCAATTTGCCTTATAAACCAATTCCAGTGCCTGAGTTTATGTTTTGTTTACAACTACATTGGTGCCAACTGGTACTGCTTTAACTGTCTTAAGCTAAAGAGAAAAGATCAGGGGCAATTTTTATGTGTAACTTATGTGTTCATGACAGGTGGGGCCAAATGGTATGCTTTGGTAGTCTTTGTTCAAGTAGTTTTGATAAATCTGGTAATAAATTTGAATGCTGAATGTTAGAAATGGCGAATATCAAGGTAAACAGACCATTTTATTTCTCTTAATGTATTTAATATGATTGTTTAAAATATAAATTGTAACATTTTCTTATGGAGTTTATAATATACACACGTGTGTGACACCTACAGCATAAAGAATGACAAGGGACTAAATGGACTTCCTATATGATTGCAGGAAACCCTGGTGGTACAGTGGTTAAGAGCTATGGCTGCTAACCAAAAGGTCGGCAGTTCGAATCCAGCAGGCGCTCCTTGGAAACCGTATGGGGCCATTCTACTCTGTCCTGTAGGGTCACTAGGAGTCAGAATCAACTTGATGGCAGCGGGGTTAGTTGGTTGGGTTATATTTTGCAAGGTTTCTACATTTTATGTGAGATGGTGTATTAACTCTAAGTAGAAGTGAAAAGTTATGGATGCGTATTTTACTCTCCAGACCAACCATAATTAAAACCTTTTTCTTTTCAAAAGAAACTGTTAAAATAAAAAGACAAGCTCAGAATGGGAGAAAATATTTACAAGTTGTCTATCTAACAAAGGACTGACAGATAACGTAGTAAATAGGTATACTGTGTTCTTGAATTGGAAGACTCAATAGTATTAAGATGTCTGTTCTTCCCAAATTGTTCTACGGGTTTAAGACAATGCCCATCAAATCCCCAGCAGATGATTTCTTTTTTGACCCATGGAATGGGATTTAAAAGTGTTGTCTAACACAATATTTGAATATTTTCCCCATTTCTTTCCGTTGTTAATTCTGTTGGAGTTGGAGAACATATTTTGTATGATTTCAATGCTTTTAAATTTATTGAGGCTTATTTTTGGGACCAGCATCATCTATTGTAGAAGATGTTTCACATGGAAATGTGTATACTCCTGTTGCTGAATGAAGTGTTGTAGAAAAATCAGTTAGGTTAAGTTAGTTGTTAGTGTTGCTCAGATCCTGTATATCCTTACTGATTTTTGTCTGGTTGTTTTATGAATTATTGACAATAGGGTGTTGAAATCTCCAACTATTACTGTTGAATTGTCTACTTCTGGCTTTGATTCTGTCAGTTTTTGCTTCATGTATTGTTGGGCTCTGTTGTCAGGTGTGTATACTTTTTTAATTGTTATATCTTCCTGATGAATTGACCTGTTTACCATTTTGAAATTTTCCTCGTCTCCAGTATTATTTTTTAATCTTTAAGCCCATTTAAGCTCTGTTTTGATTACTGTTTGTCTTGTATGTCTTGTTTTCTTCCATTTACTTTCACCTATGTGTGTTTTAAGAATCTGAAGTCTCTTGTAAATAGAATATAGTTGGATTTGTTTTTTTTTTTAAATGAAGTCTGGTGATCTCTGCTTTTTGATTAGAAGCTTTACTCTAATTATACTTAATGTAATTACTGACACGGTTGGATTTATTTGACATTTTATTATGTGTTTTCTGTATCTCATCTATTTCTATCACAGTATACCTCAGATTAATACTAACTTCATTTTGGTGAGGTATAGAAACTTTGTTCCAGCATAGCTCTACTACTTCACCTGTGCCTTGTGTTATTGCTGTCATCTACTTTATATCTTTATGTGTTATAAGACCAATAACAAAGTTTTACGGTAATTGTTCTATACAGTTTTCTTTAAATCAGCTGAGAAAAGAGAAAAATATTTTTATACTGTTTTTTATGTTTACCTTTTCTGGTACTTTTATTTTTGTCATCTCTTTTCAGCCTGAAGGCCTTCCTTTGACATTTGTTGTAAGGCAGGTCTACTAACAAGGAATTCTCTAATGTTTATTTATCCAGACATGTCTTTATTTTACCTTTATTTTTGAAGGATAGTTTTGTTGGATGTAGAATTTTTGGTTAAATTTTTGTTTCAGCACTTTAACGATGTCATCCCACTGCCTTTTGGTGTCCATTATTTCTCATGAAAAGTCAGCTGTTATTGTTATTGAGGTTCTCTTATATGTGATGAGTTGTTTTTCTCTTGCTGCTTTCAAGATTTTTAATTTGTTTTTAGCTTTCACCAGTTTGACCATGATGTGTCTAGGAATGAATCTCTTTGTGTTTATCCTACTTGGAATTTTTTGAGATTTTTGTAAGTGTAGACTAATGTTTTCTTATCAAATATGGAAAGTTTTGGGCCATTTTTAAAAATATTTTTTACTGCTCCTTTTTCTCTTTTCTAGGACTTCCATTATGCATATGTTGGTGTGCTTGATGGCATCTCACAGGTCTCATAGGCTCTGTTCATTTTTCTCCATTTTTTATTTTTCTTTGTGTTCTTCATATTGGACAATTTCTATTGATCTCAGTCTTCAAATTTGCTGATTCTTTCATCTGTGACCTCAAATCTCTCGAGCTTATGAAGTGAATTTCTCATCTCAGTTATTGTAGTATTCAACTCCAGAATTTTTATCTGATTCTTTTTCGTAGTTCCTATCATTTTATTAATAATTTCCATTTGATGAATCTTTGTTGCTATACTTTCTTTTATTTCTTTAAACATAGTTTCCTTTAGCTCTTTGAAGTATTTTTCATAGCTGCTGTGTAATCTTTGTGTGTTAAGTTTAGACTCCCAGCCACCTCAGAGACAGTTTCTAATGATTGCTTTTCTTCCTGAGTATGGGTCACACTTTCTTGCTCTCCTGTTTCTTTGCATAGTCCTTTTTTTTTTTGTAGAAAAGTGGATAGTTAATAATTTGTAGCAATCTAGATTTTGATTTCTCCACTCTTAGGGTTGTTGTTACTGTTTTTTTCCCTTTTGTTTTATTTGTTCACTGACTTATCTTTACTAAGTCTGAGGAGTCTGTCTCTCCCTCAGTATGTTGACACACGTTTCTTTTTAAAAAATTATTGTGTTTAATTTTATGCTTCACATCTTCGGTGTTGCCCTGGGTCAACACAGCTTAGAGGTCAACCGATGATTGGTCAGAGGTTGTGTTCAAACACCTTGAGCCAGTAAGTTTTCTACTCTTTGCCAGTGGATCTGTGTGTACACTGGGGAACACAAATCAAATTTTGGGCAGTTTCCAAGTCTACTCCATATTTTTCATTCTGCCAGACCATCTTGTGTATTCCTCTGCCCTTGTGCAAGGTCTCGCATTCTTCCAGGGATGTCTGTAGAGCCAAAGACCTCTTCCATCTCTTCTGAGTGTGTGTGCAGCCTTGCATATGTGCTCAGCCTTTCAGACTATCAGGGATATGTGGGCACTTATCAAGGCCTGCTATGGCTGTTTTACTTCTGTATCTTTCTGTTAAGTTTCTTACTATTCTGCTGTTTCTGTTCATTGCCATAAACAGGATCACAACCTCAGGCTAGCTATGATGTTGGCTTTCTCAATTTTTTTTTGCCACTGCAATTGCTAGTGTTTCTGACAGTGCCAGGGTATGGATTTTTTTGACTCTCCTTTCTGCTCCAAATAAACTCAGCTCCCTCTGTCAGAGAAGCTTCTGGTTTTTAAACCTTTCCTTGCCCTGGTAGATCTATTATACTGGCAGAGCTAGGGGAGGGAGACAGGGAATGGGAGCATCCCCAGGCTAAAATGCCACACAATCCCACTGTTCTGAACTGAGTTTCAGTTGTTTTTTTGAATAAGTGTTCCTCAAATTATATGCCACTAGTTAATTTCCAGAGTTCTAAAATGGTTGTCTTTTTTTATTTTCTATTTTTTATTGTACTTCAGGTGAAGGCTTACAGAACAAATAGTTTCTCATGAAACAGTAGTACACGTGTGGTTTAATGACATTGGTTAACAACCCCACAACATATCAACCCTCTAAATTCTCAACCTTTTTTTGGTGAAAATACACATAGCCAAAGATACACCATTTCAAAAATTTCTACATGCACAGTTCAGTGACATTGACTATGCTGTTCCAACTGTGCTGTTATTCTCACTTAAGATGAAGGCTTACAGAACAAAATAGTTTCTCATTTAACAGTTACTACAAATGTTGCCCTATGACAATGG